>NW_024704742.1:7325590-7755590 GCF_018977255.1 Callorhinchus milii | reverse complement strand
GAGTGAGTGAGGGAGAGAGGGAAGGAGTGAGTGAGGGAGGGAGTGAGGGTGTGAGGGAGTGAGTGAGGGAGGGAGTGAGGGTGTGAGGGAGGAGGAGTGAGGGAGGGAAGGAGTGAGTGAGGGAGGGAGGGAAGGAGTGAGTGAGGGAGTGAGGGAAGGAGTGAGTGAGGGAGGGAGTGAGGGTGTGAGGGAGTGAGTGAGGGAGGGAGTGAGGGAGTGAGGGAGTGAGGGAGTGAGTGAGTGAGTGAGGGAGGGAGGGAAGGAGTGAGTGAGGGAGAGAGGGAGGGAGTGAGTGAGGGAGGGAGTGAGGGTGTGAGGGAGTGAGTGAGGGAGGGAGTGAGGGAGTGAGGGAGGGAGGGAGTGAGGGAGGGAAGGAGTGAGTGAGTGAGGGAGGGAGTGAGGGTGTGAGGGAGGGAGAGAGTGAGGGAGGGAAGGAGTGAGTGAGGGAGGGAGTGAGGGTGTGAGGATGTGAGTGAGTGAGTGAGTGAGGGAGGGAGTGAGGGAGAGAGTGAGTGAGGGAGGGTGTGAGGGAGGGAGGGAGTGAGGGAGGGTGTGAGGGAGAGAGTGAGTGAGGGAGGGTGTGAGGGAGGGAGGGAGTGAGTGAGTGAGTGAGTGAGTGAGAGAGTGTGAGTGTCCCTCCTGACAAGAGAGAGCACAGGGACAGTGACAGTCATCAGCAAATGGACTTTCCAGCTTTTGTTTTGCCTGTGAGTGACTGTTTGTATTTTACTAAAAGAAAAATGACCAAAGCCCTTCCCCCCCCCACACCCCCACACCCCCACACATACCCCCACACCCCCACACCCCCACACATACCCCCCACACCCCCACACATACCCCCCTCACCCCCACACATACCCCCCACACCCCCCACACATACCCCCCACACCCCCACACATACCCCCCACACCCCCACACCCCCACACATACCCCCCACACCCCCACACATACCCCCCACACCCCCCACACCCCCACACATACCCCCACACCCCACACCCCCCACTACCCCCACACCCCCACACATACCCCCCACACCCCCACACATACCCCCACACATACCCCCCACACCCCCACACATACCCCCACACATACCCCCCACACCCCCACACCCCCACATACCCCCCCCCCCACACCCCCACACCCCCACACATACCCCCACACCCCCACACATACCCCCCACACCCCCACACCCACACATACCCCCACACCCCCACACCCCCCCACACCCCCACACATACCCCCCACACCCCCACACATACCCCCCACACCCCCACACCCCCACACCCCCACACCCCCACACATACCCCCCACACCCCCACACATACCCCCCACCCCCACATACCCCCCACACCCCCACACATACCCCCACACCCCCACACATACCCCCACACCCCCACACATACCCCACACCCCCACACATACCCCCACACCCCACACCCCCACACATACCCCACACCCCCACACATACCCCCACACCCCCACACATACCCCCCACACCCCACACATACCCCCACACCCCCACACATACCCCCCACACCCCACACATACCCCCACACCCCCACACATACCCCCACACCCCCACACCCCCACACATACCCCCACACCCCCACACATACCCCCACACCCCCACACATACCCCCCACACCCCCACACATACCCCCACACCCCCACACATACCCCCACACCCACACACATACCCCCACACCCCCACACATACCCCCACACATACCCCCACACCCCCACACATACCCCCCACACCCCCACACATACCCCCACACCCCCACACATACCCCCCACACCCCAAAAAAGGGGGAAAAGGGGGAGAAAGGGGGGGGGGAGAGTGAGTGCTTGTGCCCTCTGACAGCTACAGTGTTACACAGAACAGCTACAGTGTAACACTGACCAGTGATACATTGGGACTCTGCAGTTTTTTTCTGTCAGTTTCTGTTTCAGACCATATATATATATATATATTATATTATATATATATATATATATTTGACTTTTTAAAAAAGCACCAAAAAAAAACTCTGTGGGATTCGGTGATGGTGAGAATCCCGACCTTTTATTTCATTTACTTCCTTTGGTGATTGCTATTTATATTTGGTTTGGCTTTTGGTGTCAAAAAAAACAACATATTTCACTTGGGCTCTGTCTGTGTGTCTGTGTGTCTGTGTGTCTGTGTGTCTGTGTCTGTGTGTGTGTCTGTGGGTCTGTCTGTGTGTCTGTGTGTGTCTGTGTGTGTGTCTGTGTGTGTCTCTGTGTGTGTGTATCTATCTCTGTGTGTGTGTGTATCTATCTGTGTGTGTGTTTGTCTCTGTGTCTGTGTGTGTGTGTCTGTGTGTGTGTGTGTCTGTGTGTGTGTCTGTGTGTCTGTGTCTGTGTGTGTGTATCTATCTGTGTGTGTGTGTGTGTGTATTAGTCCTATCTGTGTGTGTGTGTGTGTGTGTGTATCTATCTGTGTGTGTGTCTCTGTGTGTGTGTCTGTGTGTGTTTGTCTCTGTGTCTCTGTGTGTGTGTCTGTGTGTCTCTGTGTGTGTTTGTCTCTGTGTCTGTGTTTGCGTCTCTGTGTTCGTGTCTCTGTCTGTGTGTCTGTCTGTGTGTGTGTCTGTGTCTGTGTGTGTGTCTCTGTGTGTGTGTATCTATCTCTGTGTGTGTGTCTCTGTGTGTGTGTATCTATCTCTGTGTGTGTGTCTCTGTGTGTGTGTATCTATCTATCTGTGTGTGTTTGTCTGTGTGTCTCTGTGTCAATGTGTGTTTGTCTCTGTGTCTGTGTGTGTTTGTCTGTGTGTCTCTGTGTGTGTTTGTCTCTGTGTCTGTGTTTGCGTCTCTGTGTTCGTGTCTCTGTCTGTGTGTCTGTCTGTCTGTGTGTGTGTCTGTGTCTCTGTCTGTGTGTATCTGTGTCTGTGTGTGTCTGTGTGTGTGTGTCTGTGTGTGTGTGTGTCTCTGTCTGTGTGTGTGTGTGTCTGTGTGTGTGTGTGTGTCTCTGTCTGTGTGTCTCTGTCTGTGTGTGTGTCTCTGTCTGTGTGTGTGTGTGTCTGTGTGTGTGTGTGTCTGTGCATCTCTGTGTGTGTCTGTGTGTGTGTGTCTGTGTGTGTGTGTGTCTCTATGTGTGTGTGTGTCTCTGTGTGTGTGTGTGTGTGTCTCTGTGTATGTCTGTGTGTGTGTGTGTGTCTGTGTGTGTGTCTGTGTGTGTGTGTGTGTGTGTCTGTGTGTGTGTGTCTCTGTGTGTGTGTGTCTGTGTTTGTGTTTTTTTTCTTTAACCTAAACTACGGATTCAGTTTCCTGAAACAAATCGATGTTCATTTCATTCAGTGCATTGACAGCTTCTCTCCCTTTGCTTTGGATTCAATTCAAAAATCGATGTCTATGTCTTTTCCTTCCCTCCCTCCTTCCCTCCCTCCCTCCCTCCCTCCCTCCTTCCCTCCCTCCCTCCCTCCCTCCCTCCACCCAACTTGGTATTTTGCGGATTTCGTTAATGCCTTTTGGTTAACGATCTGCAGAGTTACCTCTTGTCCTATTTTTATGGGGGGGGAGAAAAAACAAGAACGTGTTTTTAGGTGTTTTCTTACGATTTGGACATTTCTAGTTGAATTGAAAGTTGCCGGAAACATGTTTCGAGTTGGCGGACGTTTCCCCACCTACAGAAAGAATAATAATCATAATAATAATAATAATCCTTGCGTCTGATATCGCGCCTTATCACGTCTTCGAGACGTCTCAAAGCGCTTCACAGAATACACTGCGATGCGAACTGACTGTACATTTTGTGGGCGAAACAAACCGGATAGAATTTATTTCGTAAAAATAAATAAGTAAGTAAAACAACAAGAATTTGATCACTCAAGCCACCGCTGTTTGTGGGACAATCTTTTTTGAGGAACTTAATAAACAAGCAGATGATTCAAAAAAAAATGTTTTAAAAGAGGATTTTAAGCCTCTCAGTCAGTGTGGTTTTCAGTTGAAACGAAGAGAATGTCATTCCTGTGGGGGGAAGAGATCGTGTTTTCAATTTCCTTTTTGTTGTAAAATCTTAATAATAATAATAATTTTGATCTTTGTGAGTACAAATAACAGTAATAATCCTCGCATTTGATATAGCGCCTTATCACGTCGTTCAGACGTCTCAAAGCCCTTCACGGAATATACTGTGAAGCGTATTTTGGGGGCAAATAATGCTACAAACAGCAATTTAATGTTGTTTGCGCGGGGTGGGGGTGGGGGTGGGGGTGGGGGGGTTGTAGGTGGGGGGTAGGTTGAGGCGGCGTATTGTGTGGCAGCTCCACTTCGTGGCATGAAATCCTTTCCTCTGAATTTCTTTTCGAGATTCACAAATGTTCTGCACGCTCTCCACTGCGAGTCTTCTCCTCAGCTCTGTTTAAAGCATGTGTTGCCGTCTGTGGCCAGCCATCCCCGCACCTAAATTGATTGACTCAGTCTTACCAAGTTTACCAGAATTTTCGAGCAGTATTCAGGCAGCCACTCATTCAGGAACCCAGCAAATGCCCAACCCGTTCACCCTAAACTTTATTTGAAAAAAAATAACAATAAAGGTTCTTGGTTCTGTTACTTATCAGGACTTTGTATACGTTTGCTCACAAAATCCACAGTCACCTTTACATTATTACCCTGTGAAGCGATTCGAGATGTCGCGATGACCGTGAAAGTCGCTATGTTTTATTGTTATTATTATTATTTTTATGAATAAACATGTTCGGGGTTAGTTGTGCATTCCAGTCACAGTGGCAAAAATGTGAGAGTGGCCGTGATTTGCGGGGTTGAAGCTATCATTATGCTCCAGCGAGCTTGAATCTCGACTGGTCCTATTTGATCAGTGAGCGTCAGAGTGCTTCTGAAACAGTACTGGATGGTGACTGACAGAATAATGACTTATTCTTCTACAGAGTACAATGGGTTATTTGAGCCTTTGCCAGAAACGGAGCAAGAGGCTTGATATTATTATAAGTCCCACATTCTGCAAGTTACAATTGAATTTACCCGTGAAGCACCCTATAAGATGTACATTGACATTGTAAATTATTGTTGCTAATGATGTTTTCTTTCACTAAACTGCGCATGTTCACGTTTTGAAAATCTAAAACAATTTTTTATTAGTTCAAAGAAAAGTTCAAAAACTTAGCTTCGTTTAAACAGTGCGGAACACTTCAGAAATAACATTTCAAAAATATGTAACACTGTTAAGGCTGAATGTGTTAATACGTAACAGAGCCAAGAGCTTTTATTATTGAATTTGCTTGAAATGGGTAAAATAAAAAAGGAGCACACATAAATATCTTCCTTCTCTAAGATCAAGTGTTGAAAATACATTCCAATGGTACAGTGTCTTAATAAAATAATTGAAATAAAATCAGACGACGAAATGTTAAAATGTTGTTATGATCTTGACAATTAATTGCAGTTCATGGGTTGTTGAATTCGATTGATTAACTATTTTGTATTAGCGTTTAGCAAGCCGTACAAGGTTATGGTGCAGATCTAAAAAGATTAAAATAGATATTAATTATATTCATTAAATTGAAGCTGAAATAATAATAATAATAATAATCCTCGCATTTGGTGTAGCGCCTTATCAGGTCTTCGAGACGTCGCAAAGTGGAAATGAAAAGAAGCAGCGCTTTAAAATAGAATAATTTTTTTTTTATTTGTTAAAAAGCGCATTGTCTCAGTTCTAACCATTTGTCATTTTGTGGCTTTATGCTCTTAGACAGTTGATTCTCTGCCACATTAACGGAATGGAAGCCAGTCTTTATTATTTCACAGGGCATGTGCTGGAGTGAGAACTCCTACAGTCACTGTGGGAAGACAAATTAAAAGCCAGGACCAAGTATTGGCTCAGTTAACAGTCGATCATCACCAATGAAACAGAAACAATGAAACATAGTGAAGGTTCAATAATTATACGGTGTCAGTAAATTAAAGAGCCGTTGCTGCGAACGGTGTGGTTACTGGTGTAGTTAATGAATTTATTGAGGCAAACAAGCAAATGCACTGGGTTTCCACGCTGGCTGCTGTTTTATTGCTGTCCTGTTTCTTGTTCAGACTGATTTCTGCGTTCAGTATTAAGAGGATGGTACTTGATTTACAAGGACGCTCTGACTGTTACGCGCTTTGTTCGTTCTTACGGAAAGAAAGTGAGGCTGAACACACGTTAGGCACATAAGCACGGTGCCGAAATATGCCGAATATAGCAACTGACTTTGCTATTGAGCTTTCAAAAGTGAGGAATGGCAATAGCGTTGACTAGTTTGAGATGTTTAAAAGCGACGTCTCGTTCTCCTGCGTGTAGCGCTGCTGCAGGCCTGCCTCCAGTGAACACCAGTGTCGATTGTACGGCGATGGCAAACCTAGAAAAGCTTATTGTGCCTCTGAATGCTAATTCTTCTTTGCACATTCAAATATACCAGCCCTACCTCATATCAACAAGAAAACACATCCTGCCTGTGGAATGGACGCAAGACATGCTTTTGATCTTATCACGCTCATAGGATGCTGAGGCTGGCACAAACCCTGTTTGCTGATTAATACTGGAAATTGGAGATACTTTGACAATGTTCGGTGTACGTGCCTTTTAAACCATTCACGGCCACTCATCCCTTTTGCGTTACTGTCCTTGTTTCTTTTATTTTACTGTATTGATCCACGACTAAAAATAGGATAGTGCCTACCTGCACTGTTTGCTGATGAGTTTGCCCACAAAATATACAGTCAATTCACTTTACAGTATATTCTGTGAAGCACTTTGAGACGCCTCGAGGACGCGATAAGGCGCTATATCAAATACAAGGATTATTATTATAGAAACAGGAGCTTTGTACATTAAAGTGGACTTGTGAACCCATCAGTCCACAATTCCAAGCCCTTTAGTCTGCCTTGTCTGCCAAATCCAATATCTTTTGCTTTTATTTTGTACTTTTTAAATCACCGCAGTCACAGGAAAATTAAAATACCGTAACAAACAAAACAGCTTTGATGAGTTAATCATTTGCAAGTTGGTATTCAAGACAGGAAGAATGTGGGCACAGTTTGCGTTAGTGCCTTCAAATGATTGTCAAACAATATCCCAGCAACCTGTATGGGGGCTGTACAATGTTATTTGGGGATGTTGTGCTATTGGCCCACAGTACAGCGTTTTGAATGCATTTTGAAGGGATGCAGTTGCCCACTTCACTTCCTTGTAAATAGTAACAATGCAAATGAAAACTCCCAAATGTTTCCAAGTGGGTCTCAAGGATTCTTGAGCATTTACAGCTGGATGTAGTGTAAGATGCTTGTGTAAGCAGCACACAATTCAAGGAAAAAATGCTTAGGAATGTTTCTACAGTTGCAACGGAGAAACATCTTTAGAAAGAGGAGAGCCTGGATATTTGTAGCTGCAATGTTGACAGCATCGTTAGTTGCACGTATTCTATGTAGCGGAATACTAATTGCTAGCTTGCTCCAATTCTACATGTTAGTTTCCAATCTGCCTGTCTGCTTTAAACCTCACTCCTGACTTGTGCCCTGCCATGTGCGTTATTTTGGTTGCTTGTAAGCTGCTCTGTGCGTAACTCCTTGCTTGTGACTACAGCTGCTGAAACCTCTCGTCCCATTTTTATAATGATGGCTCATTCAGACAGTCATTCTTTGCTGACGGTTCTGTGGCAAACGAAAGAGGAGGACGCACCTTCAGGTGCTCGTTTAAGAAGAAAACATTGTAGAAAATTAGGATGAATTTTTAAACATGCTGAACCCTACAGTGCGAGGGGCTGAATCACATCAGTTGCAATAATAATAATAATCCTAGCATTTAATATAGCGCTTTTCACGTCTTCTAGATGTCTCAAAGCTCTTCACAGAATACACTGTAAAGTGAATTGACTGTATATCTGTGGGCGAAACATGGCAGCCATTTGCGCACAGCAGCGTCCCACAAACAGTCGTGGATTGAAGTGACTAATTTATTATTGTTTTTTTTCTTAAGGGATTATTATCAGGCGTGTGGAGTAAGGAAACTTGTCGAAGGTTTCACCCTGACCTGCTGGGAATCGAACCCAGATCTCTTGCTTGCGAGGCGAGTGCTCTAACTACTGAGCTGCAGGACTCCAGTGGTCATTAACTCAAAATATGTCAGTAATTTCAGCTATGGTCTTTAATGCAGCTTCTTCAAAATGTTTGGTTCAGCAATTGCTCCCAGCCATTTACCTCCAATGATGGCATTAACAACACTCATTCAATATTAGGAGGCCTGTAGCTCAGTGTTGGAGCACTCGCTTTAATAATAATAATAATAATAATCCTTGCATTTGATATAGCGCTTTTCACGTCGGGAGGACGTCCCAAAGCGCTTCACAGAACACAGTGTAACGTGAATTGACTGTATATTTGTGGGCAAACGCGGCAGCCAATTGTGCACAGCAATGTCCCACAAACAGTCGTAGATTGAAAATGACCAAATTATTATTGGTTTTGGTTTTGGAGGGATTATTATTAGGCTCTGTGTGGAGTAAGGAAACTTGCCCAAGGTTTCGCCCTCAGGTCTCTCACTTGCAAAGCGAGTGCTCTAACCACTGAGCTACAGGACTCCAGGACAGGACGCTTTCCCGATGTGAAAGGCGCTCTATTAAAAGTAAGGATTGTTATTATTTTATTTTTATTGGACGCCGCGATTGCCTGCAAAACACACAGTCGCTACATGTTCCAGTGAATCCTGCGAAGTACTTTGATCTACTCCTGAGCTGAAAGGCGCTCTCTCCAATGCAAGGATTATATTATTTTGAATAATGTCTAATTATCCTTCAAGAGAGAGTGCAAATCTGCAGGAGTGCACACGTGTGATGTGCCAAAATGAAGATTGGCCCTTGTGCGTACTTTGAACACTGTGAGCGAGTTCTGCTTCACTGTTGCACAAGTGGTCAGTCACGCCACAAAAACCTATGGGTCAGCTCACTGCGAGTGCTTTATTCTTGACCAATTGAAGTAGATAAATGGCAGGAAATTTGCAGAGCCATTCGCTCTGCCACTCCTTGTTTATTTTTGGTCAGCCGGGTGTCTGCCACCCACGGAAACCCATCACCGTGCCTAAGAGTATCCAAACCAAGCTGAGATTTCCATGCCTCCCACCCACACATGGAAATTCCCACACTGCTCTGCCACGCTGCTTTGTATTAAAGCATGTCCTGTCCTATTTTAGGACAGGATTAGGTTTACAATATGGAAAATATTTTAGCCATTCTTTGTTATTTAAAAATCTCTTCCACCCACACCCCTTCCTCCGTATCAAATGCTTCTCCCTCATTTAAGCCGGACAGGCAACTCGCTAGTAAACCTCTAGAAAAGTTGGCTGAACTTCTCACCATTGAGTGACCTGCACTATAATTTTAGGTCTCCCCCTCCCTCTGTAGAAGCCCTTCACGAACCCTCCCAGAGACTTGCCCGAGATTAGAGCTTTGCCGTGCAGAAAATTGAGGGCACAAACTTTCGAGGCTATCACTTTGTGATGCTATGTGTTAGTAATAGTCTACCTGTACAGCAGTAATAGTGCTTTTGTGGCCCTCTACTATTTGGAACGTAAATGGGGCCCTTAAATAGTTTGCAGGTTCATTACTTTGCACTGGGAGAAGTCTGCAAACTCAAGTATAGGTTCTCTTTGTAGTTTAGCTTTTCGTGTTCCCGTTGCCGTAATGTGAAATGCCCAGAATGTAACATTTTGCTGATTCAGCTCTTTAACCGAACCATTGCCGATTTAGTACTGGCTGAATTCCTGAACTTGCCTGAAGTTTACCCCCGGGGACTTGCTGCAGCGTTCGGTCTCACAAAAGGGAAGGAATAATACTTTAGGGAGCGCGAGCCGTCAATGGGTCCCTTGCTTTCTAAAGCCGGACAAACTGTGCGTTTTAATGGGTCAACCTTAAAATGCCAAACAAAACCTTCAAATAAAAAAAGAGAGAATTACACGTGCGCTCAAAACCTGGTGTGGTTGTCCAGTAACAAGGAACATTCATCTCTCAGGGTTTAATGGAACCTTTAATTGATCGCTTGCATTCCAACAACAAACTGCACCTGAAATTGGTTGTAACGAATCATGTGATTTCAAAAGTAAGCGATTTCTTTTTTTTGTTGCCTTCTCCCAACTATTATTATATCATCGTAATTATAAGATGGAATCATTCCGGATCGTGTATCAGCGTGTTGCCATATTGAGGTTCGCTCTTGCTCAGTTGTGATTCACGTCGCCCGTCAGAAGCTGCGTTTTGGTTCCTGCTTTCATACGAAATTACTGGTAAAACGGATCATTTTCATCCAGTGTTTTAAGCTCCGTCTTTTGAATAGTAGCATACAGGCTCTGTGAATTCTGGTACACACATAACTAGCTGACAGAGAATGAATTGTATTGATTAAGGCATGCCTGGTACAGAATAGGTCGCGAATGAACAAAACAAACTGGGAATCAGTGCTAGGAAATTGTGGACTTTTATTTATTGAGATGAACACTCACAAGATTGTATCTACTGTTTGCTGCGTAGCCAGAGTCGCATGTGTGTACTCCTTGTTCCTAGAAATATTGCTCTTTCCCCCCCGCCCAAAAATCTTAAGATTTCATTTCCAGGTAGATTCCCTTTTAGTTCCTGGAATATCCTTAGTAAATACTTAATTGTAGAAGATAGCATCGTTTCTCTGCAGCTCATGTCCGCTCATGCATTAGGCTCCGTGAACCCTATCACCTCCATCCTTGCATCCACTGACTCCCCATTCCCCAGAGGATGGAGTTCAAGATCCTTGTCCTCACTTTTAAATCCCTCCATAATCTTGCCCCACTTTGTGACTTTTTCAGATACTATCAACCCACTGGCTCCATTCCAGAATCCCTTCACCTCGCCACTTCCCTCACCTCCTTCAAGGTCCATCTCAAGATTTTCCTCTTTGATCACGCCTTTGGTTATCTTTCCCCCCAGACTCTCCCGAAAACATCCCCCAGCTCAGGTGCAAACCCTCAACTCAGCACCTTCAGCCGTGAAAGGCGCTATATCAATGCAATTTATTCTTGTTGAATACTGGATCTGCATATTTTGGGTCAAACCCTATAAAATCCAATCATTGCCCTAACAATAATAATAATAATCCTTGCATTTGATGTAGCGCCTTATCACGCCTTCGCAACGTAACTCAAAGCGCTTCACAGAATATACCGCAAAGTGAATTAGCTGTACATTTGTGAGCTAATTGATGAACTTCACAATTTGGTTTAAGCTGGATAAAACCAGAAAACAATCGTGGCCTACTTCTCCACCCGGAGCTATGCTCCAGCTTCCGATCGACCACATTTAACCGTGCCTTAGGGGCGGAATTCACAATTTGCAACATCTCTCTTACTTTCCTCGGCTTGCGATGCTGATGGTTTGCTGCCTGCAAGGTCGACACGCTTTGTTTGCTGAATAACAACTTTTTTTTACATAGAGTAGATATATATATATATATAAAACTTGTATTTATATAATTCCTTTCATGTAAAATATATGCCTCAAAGTCTATTTGAAATAAAATTAATTGGAAGCGAATTTTCGTACAGGCATATGTTGCAGCTAATCTGTGCCAACAACCTCTCATAAACGACAATGAGCTGTCGGTTAATTTGAAAATGAAGTAAATTTGGATAAGGAGGCAGATATAAATTGGGTTAGCTCGGAGAAAGGCTCCGTGTACATGCCATTAAGTCATTACTTGTTCTGGAAATAAGTAAAACTGTTCGATTGGACAGCCAACAAAGGAACATAAACTGATAGCAATGTCGTGAGATATATCTCACCAGTGCACAAACTTGCTTTTTATTGGTGCAATAACCTGTTAAAATCTTTGCATTCGTTCATCCAAAAGACAGGCCGTGAGAGAGTGATCTGTTTATCCTCTGCTTGGGAGCTTTGATAAGATTGTCGGACTAATTTTTAAAGAAATCAATCACTTCACAGATTTACAGATATCCCTCTTTCATTTCCAATGCCTCGCAGAATTGGAATAAATAAACATTGTAATAATGAGTGACTTCTCATAACTCGTCGTGAGAGGTGCTAAATTTAAATTTGTATTATTATTTCCCAGCAATTTAACGTTGGATAAATCAATGCCAGTAACGGACAAGAGAGGATTTGAACAGCTAAGAAAAAGATTCTCCAGTTAAAAGTTAAGATATGCTAAAAGAAAAATGTCATTCTTATATATAACGTGAACTGCGAATGATAAATTGTCACTTCCAAAAAAAAATCTCTGGAATTTTGCAGAGTAATTGAGCCAGTTTACAATTATTCTGCCAACCAGACATAACAGTGAAAACGTAAAGCAGTGAAAGATTGCAGTATCAGTTATTAAGGCGTTAGGGATTAATTTTACTTGTACAAAATAAAACCAGACAAATGCAGATTCTGTGAAGGGCCTTGAGACGTCTAGAAGTTGTGAAAAGCGTTATATCAAATGCAAGGATTATTATCATTATATTTATTTCTGGATGAAAACTAGAAAAGGGATGACAAGACTACTTACAAATACATCAATTATGGTACAGTATGATAAACATAATAATTATAATAATCCTTGCATTTGATATAGCGCTTTTCACGTCGGGAGGACGTCCCAAAGCGCTTCACAGAACACACTGTAAAGTGAATTGACTGTATATTTGTGGGCGAACGCGGCAGCCAATTGCGCACAGCAATGTCCCACAAACAGTCGTGGATTGAAAATGACCAATTTATTACTGTTTTTGGTTTTGGAGGGATTATTATTAGGCTCTGTGTGGAGTAAGGAAACTTGCCCAAGGTTTCGCCCTCTGCCTGGAATTGAACTCAGGTCTCTCACTTGCAAAGCGAGTGCTCTAACCACTGAGCTACAGGACTCCACGTAGTTACCTATATACACTAACTGCAGTATTCCCCAATACACATTTCTTGCGCTGCACACATCTTACATTAAACTTAATTGTGGCATCGCTGGCATTCTAATTCCCACAAAGATTTCTCCTGCATTGTTCTTCATGCTTCAAAAATAATGGCTATATGGTTTTAGATATTAAATCTGGAAAATATCCAGCTGTAAAGCAGGCGTTCCAAGCCAAATGTTGTGATGGTAAAATACTGCTGGAAAGCTTTACTTTTTTTCCTCCGAATCAACTCACGCTGCTGTCTGTGTGACAGAAGGTAACCCGGATAACAACCACCACAACAACTTGCGTTAAGATTGCGTCCTTCACGTGGGGTAAAGTCCCGTAGTGCTTGACAGTGGCGGATTCTGACGAGGGGGACTTTATTTGAGAGGGAGCGGACATTTTGGAGGCTGATGCGAGTGGGGGCATTGGCGGGGGAAGTTTGGGGAGGTTTTTTTAGGGGGTTTTAGATTGTGTAGGTGGTCGGGGGGGAGGGGGGGGGAGAAAAGTGAGAGAAGACAGGAAGGGAAGGCGATCAATAGAATAAAACTAGGCTTGCATAGATTATCAAGCATGCGGGAAAAAAAGGGTCTGAATTACATTTTTCTTTCTCTTAAATTTGAACTGGGAAAATTTAGTATTTTTTTTAAGCTGTTTGAGTTGTCTTGTTATTAGCACTGTCAAATCCAACGTTAAATTGCTAAGAAAGCACAAAAAAAAGAATAATAATAATAATCCTTGCAATTGATATAAACGCTCAAAGAGCTTCTCAGGATTTACTGTAAAGTGCAGTCATTGCGTATTTTGTAGGTTGAAAACAGCAGCCAACTTGCACACAGCAAAGTCCCCCAAACAGCCATGTAGTGAACGATCAATTTTATCCGGGAATTTTGGCCAGGACACCAAAAGAAATTCTCTTTCACCCCTTCTCTTTTTGAATCGTGGCATGGGATCTTTAAGGACAACTTTGTGTCAACTTTGTTCAGTTGGTAGCAAGGGTGGCGGGTGAAAATATTTGTGGGTGGGGAATAGGGGGGGNCTGAGTAAATCTCAGTTAAACGGTTGGTCCCCTTTAAGACGGGTGAGTCATTGACTTGACTGACAGGTCCATCAGCCGATTAGAAGTGAGTCGAGCAGCCAGTCAGACCAGAAGAGGGCGGGCACCAACAAGGAATTGGGAGATGGGCAAGAAGGGGCTCATGGGTTGGGGGATTGGCTATCCAGTCCTCAGGACTCAGGGCTTTCCCTTCCCAACTCCCCCTAAAGGGATGTGGTCTGAGCCCCCTCTAGCCCTAACCACCCACTATGGTTAGTAATAATAATATAATAATCCTTGCATTTGATATAGCGCCTTATCACATCTTCGAGATGTCCCAAATATACTATGAAGTCTAGTGACTGTATATTTTGTGGGCAAAACACGGCAGCCAATTATGCACAGCCGCGTCCCACAAACAGTCGCTGATTGAAGTGACCAATTTATTATTATTTTTTTTAAGGAATTATTAGCCCCGGAAAAACGATCCACCAATCGACCAACAACTGGGTTCCTACTTAATGCTGGGTAAACAGAGGCGTGTGGAGTACGGAAACTTGCCCAACATTTTGCCCTGCCGGGAATCGAACTCGTGTCTCTTGCTTGCGAGCCGAATGCTCTAACCACTGAGCTACAGGACTCCACAGTAGCACTCTCATCTCTCTCCCTATGTCGGGACTTTGAACCCACAGTCTTGGCTGACACTCCAATACAGTGCTGGGTTGGTGGGGTGGGAGGGGGGTGTAAATTAGAGATAGCATTATTTGGGGAAAAAAAGAAGAGAGTTTCTGTTGGTGTCCAGGGCAGCAACCCCCGCCCCCCTCCCCCCCCCCCACCTCCGATAAAATTGATCATTCATTTCATGGCTCTTTGTTGTATAATTGGCTGCCACATGTGCATAAGAAAATACACAGTCACTACATTAACTCCTTGTCTTGTTAAGTGCTTTAATATACAAATGTAATCTTGTTGTCCTTGTTGTTAAGATGTCCTGACGTGAAAAGCCTGATATCAAATACAGGAATTATTATCATCATCATCATTATTATTAATAAAATATTTTTGTTAAAGTATGGTATTTAGATATTCTTGTTTTTTCTTTCCGAAAACAAAATGTTCCCGTCACAATGAACGATGGATGCGCTTACAAAACCCAAATGAGAAATGATGTCCTTTCCTTAAGCCAAATAAATGCGTGGTTTTAAACTGTTGATACTTTCCTTCAGAAGGTTTCTCCGACTTGCTCGACAGCTGGTCCTGTCAGCAGCTCAGAATTAATGTAAATTTGGCTGATTGTTTTGTTCTTTGCTCTTGCAGTTAATTTATTGGACTCCAGAGCCGTAATGGGAGAACTGGGATGGATAGCCTACCCGAAGAATGGGGTAAGTCTTTCAGTGCGCTCTTTACCACAACCTGCATTAGCAGCCCAAGCGTTCAAGGTACATTTCAAGGTCTGAAATTCCCTGGAGAAATTCTTTGCCGAGTAGCGGAGTCGGGTGGGGTGGGGGAGGAAATGAGAATCATGTCATAAATAAGTCTTGAGTTTGCATTTTTGCGCAAGACTTAACCAAAGGCAGGTTCTGTTACTGGGCAAATTAGCTTTAACCCTTCCAGTGTAATCTTATTCCCAGCGATGGGCTGTTGGAAGTCGTAGAGGAAATACAGTTGGTGCAATTGCAGCTGATGTATAAATGCAACATGGCAGGCACTGGACCCCTTTAAACAAGATACAGGCGTTAACCTAATTTAGTTTGTCTAATTCGGGTCTTTGTACCCACCTTGTAACTGTATCCTTCCTATGCAAATAATCCTCTTTCTTTAGGAAAATCGGCATATAAGGTTCCATTTATCTCACCAGTGGGGTGCAATATTTTGGGTTTATGCTGTTTTAAATTATTGGATAATGTGGGTATAATAGTCTCTGTGTGTAAGGATGAGCGGTATTAATTTTGCCAAAACTCAAGACTATAAATTTGTAATTATGGAACGGAATATGGGCAGGACATTACACATTTTGTTGGCTGGGTGGACTAGGATTGACATTTTTTTTTACTGAAGCATTTTGAGATTGGGAATAAGTTTCTTCTTGGCCGAAAGCATGATTTTTAGCTTCCCCCCCAACTCTTAAGTATTTTTGTCGTGGAGATTTCAAGAGCAGGCTTGAGAGGTCTTGTTATTGTTTGGATAGTATACGTAATGTATTTGTGTTCTGAATGAGGTCAAATTTGCCTCATCACAGCAAATAAATGTCACAACAGATGCACTGTTTATACCTTACAGTATATTCTGTGAAGTGTTTCGAGATGTATCGAAGACTTGATAATGCGCTGCGTCAAGTGCAAGGATTATTATTATTTTGTATTTTTATTTCTTTTGATCTACACGCTGCAAAATTTGCACTTTAACTGGGAAGATTGAAATTTTTCAGCAGGCAGCAACACTCTTTTCAAAGTTGGAATACAGTGATTGGAGCTCTTTTGATGATAGAGGATAAATGTTCCATTCAGTGGAAACACAGATCATATCATTCAGACATTCTGACCGCTGCCTTTTTTGTCAGCTCTTCACTACTGACATGGTAGCACTATCCTTTTGACACGTTATTCAGTTGTGCAAATCATTTTGGAAAATGCTTATCAGTTTTTGTTGTATTTTTTCCATTATTATCTTCTTTAATTGACCTCACTGCCTCCTGTTGCTTTCTTACAGTGTCTGATATAACCAGGCAGGTCGATAAACAATAATAAGATTGGAACAGAACAAAACTGTTAACTGTTAACCTTGAATTCCTGGTAAAGAATAAATGTCTAACAGTGCAAAGTTCGAGTAAAATCCCTTCATTATACACTCGTTAACTGTATCACGGTTTTGTAATAATAATAATTGCATTTGGTATAGCACCTGATCACATCGCCACAAGACATCCCAAAGCAGTTCCCAGCATTTACTGTGGAGTGTAGTGACTGTGTATTGAATATCCCACAACAGTCATCAAGTAAATGACCAATTTTACCCAGGGGACTATTGGCCAGGACACCGTGAGAAACTCTCATCTCTTTTGCAGTAGTGTTATGGGATCTTTAATATAGACCTGAACGCAGATAGAGTCTCGGTTTACTGTGTTACCTGAAGGATGGGTTTGATTTTTCATCTTGTTTAAAGAAGCAACTCGTGTACAACCTGTAAACTAATGGTGGTTAACGGTGATTCCCCCAAGCTGAGGGGCTATTCCATCGCAAGTGGCAACACAACTGAGTTTGACGCTGTCCTCATTTGAGATTGCACTATGGAGTCCTGTAGCTTAGTGGTTTGAGCATCGGCCTCGCAAACGAGTTGCCAAAATAGATGGAACCAATCTTATCTTTGTAGATCTAGCGCATTATAAATCGCACGTGGTATTACGAACATAGGGGGTTCACGGAGAAATTGATTGGTCCATAAACCTCTGGAGTGAGAGGCTTGCATCCGTTCTCGTGCAAAAAAAAAATCTGAAGAGCTCCCAATTTGAGTTGAATCAGAGTTTCTGATCAAATATTTTTGCCGTTTACATTTGGATCTTATTGAGGATAGGGTTACAGGAGGCTGGCCAATTTGCTCTGTGCACGAGGATAGGCATTCAAACTAACATTCAGTGTATTCTGTAAAAAAAAGTAATCTGGCCTCTTTCTCCCCCATTTTCATTGGTGTTTTAATTTTTGTCTCCACTGACTATTAACTTTAGTTGAGCCCCACAAGCCAATGTGCATGAACCAGAAAGGGTAGCTCTTTTAATATGTTTTTTTCCCCTGAGATGGGATCACAAATTACTCCATCTAGAGGCGGTAGAGTGTCTTATTTTCCTGGAATATTAAAGATCTAATAATCCAGGAAATTGGCTGCCGTTGTCTTGACGCTACACAAACATAGTTTGTTGTTGTCGGAGTGTGTTGCGTTGTCGGAGGCATCGGCTTTCGGAAGAGATGTTAAACTGAGGTCCCATCTGCCTGTTCAGTTGGACGTTAAAGATTCCATGTCACTTTTTGAAAAGAGAAGGGAATTTCTCCCAGTGTCCTGGCCAATAATCCCCAAACAAATTTAGTCATTCACTCGAGGGATGTTTATGGGACATTGTTGTGCCCAATTGGCTGCAGCTTTATGCCCAATCCAGTTTACAGTATATCCTGTGAAGCGCTTTGAGATGTCTCAACAAGGCACTATATCAAATGCAAAGATTATTCTTATTAATATAGTTTGGCTGATACTGCAGTGCCAGGGAGCACTGCATTGCTGGAACTACTGCCCTTCGGATGAGAGCTTAAATTAAAGTCCTGTCTGCCTGTTCAGGTGGACGGTAAAAAGTGACATCTCTTCAAAAAGAGACAGAAGTTTATTGTTTATTGGTTCAAGCATTCTGAGATGTCACCCCTTGTGAAGAATGCTGTTTAAATGCAAGTTGCTGTTGTTGTTGACAGCTATCTATGGGACTTTGCTGTGCATGAATTGACTGCCGCTTTTGTGTACAAATACAGTCACCATACTTTACAGAAATTCCCTGCGAAGCACTTTAAATGTTTAGATGTTACGAGCCTGTATCAAAACAACAACAACAACAAGATTGCATTTATAGAGCGCCTTTTACGTCCCAAGGCGCTAAACAGTTGGGTCGGGACCTGAGCAGGGGGAAATGGTTAGGGTGAGGGGAGGAAAGGGATGGAGCGAGGAGGGGGTTGAGAGGGGAGGTGAAGGCACGGTTGAAGAGAAAGATCTTGAGACCGGCCTTGAGGGAGGAAGCGGTGAAGGCACTGGGGGATGGAGTTCCGGAGCCTCAGGGCTGAGAGGCTGAAGGCCCGGCCACCGATGGTAGGGCGGTTGGGGCAGGGGGTGTGGAGCAGACCGGAGCCAGAGGAACGGAGGGTACGGGCAGGTAGGTAGGGGGATAGTAGGTCGGAGAGGTAAGAGGGAGCGAGGCCGTGAATGGCCTTGTAGGTGAGGATGAGGATTTTGAATTCGATCCTCTGGGGGATGGGGAGCCAGTGGAGGCGAACGAGGGTGGGAGTGATGTGGTCGCGAAGCCTGGTGCGGGACAGTACACGAGCTGCAGAGTTCTGAATGAAAGCAGGTTGATGCAATGCAAAACAATTTGCATTTGCAGGAAGACGTCTCAAAGCGCTTCAAACCCAAACAGGGGGTGTCGGGAGCAATATAAATGTACTAATTGGTTCCTTGAGTGCCCTATAAATAGGGAGGATCTCTGTTGAGTGCTGAGTGAGCTAGGATAGCATCTGTATAATACTCATTTAGAATAATTTATGGACTCTCCCTCAACAATTTTGTGCCATAGAATTCCACATTCCAAGCTACCGTCTGAATAGAGTTCACCGTTCAAATTCAAATTGAGATTTAAGCACAGACTTTTATATCAGATTATTTTCCCAGCAGAACTATTATCTCCAATCATAGTTTGTGGAGACATAAAGGAAGACAAATGTAATAGACGGGGGGAAAAAAACTAGTGGTTTACGGTTTTTCAGCAGCTATTCTCATGGGATGCAGAATTTAGATGATATCCAAATAGGATCAATTATTGTTTGTGTGTAATTTTCTTGTTGGTGCTTGCTCATTATGTAGCAGCTAGGAGCAATTGTCAAGTTGTGGCATACATACTCAATTCCCGATTGATTTCCTTGAATATCCAACTATTCTTCAGAAAGGAAAACAAAGCATAAAGGACTCTGAATTTTACCTTTACGCCAGACAGTGTGTTCAGAAAGATTTGTGCTGTCCATATAACATATAATAGTAATAATAATCCTTGCATTTGATATAGCGCCTTATCGCGTCTTCGAGACGTCTCAAAGTGCTTCACAGAATATACTGTAAAGTGAATTGACTGTATATTTTGAGGGCAAAACGCAGCAGCCAGTTGCGCACAGCAGCGTCCCACAAACTGTCGTGGATTATTATTTTTTTGGAGGGATTATTACCCCGGAAAGCGATCTGCCAATCGACTAATAAGCGGGTTCCTACTTACTGGCAGGTAAACAGAGGCGTGTGGAGTAAGGGAAGTTGCCTAAGATTCCCCCTGCCCGGGAATTGAACCCAGGTCCTCTTCCAAGCGAGGCGAGTGCTCTTACCACTGAGCGACAGGATAAAGAAGCTGGTTCTTTATAAGAACTGTGCGAAACCGAACTTATTAAAACTGAATTTAAGCGTTTTCCACAATTCTGCGCTGCGTTCAATAATAAGGCAAAATGGTCTCTCAGACTGTATTTCATTTTGGACATCCGACACCAGACAGAAATTGTCAGCTGCTTACATTCTACGAAAGAAAATGGTGAAAGGCTTCTTGATTGCTTAAATGGTTAAATTGACAAGATTGCCAACAGAGGACTCTATGTCTTGTAGCATCCTCTAGTGTCCTCGCATCAATACGTTATATAAATGATTGGTTAGGCACAACTGGAGTGCTGTGTGTCCAGTTTTGGGCACCTCACTTCAGGAAAGATGTTACGGCCTTTAGAGTGGGTGCAGAGGAAGTTTACGAGAGTGATTCCGGGGATGAAGGGCCACAGTTACGAGAAGAGATTGGAGAAGCTCGGTCTGTTTTCATTGGAACAGAGAAGTTTGAGGGGGATCTGATAAACGGTTGCAAAATTCTGAGGGGTTTTGTTTGGGTAAATAGGGAGTTATATCATTGATAGGGGAGTCAGTGACTTGGGGGGATATTTCCAAATAGCCACAAAAATAGCGAAAGGAGAATTTAGGAGGATTTTTTCATCCAGAGAGTAGTTGGGTTGTGGAATGTACAGCCGAGTAGGATGGTGGAGGTGGAGTCCATTGTAGCTTTCAAGCGGGATGTAGACACGGATATAATATTGTTAATAATAATAATCCTTGCTTTGATGTTGCGCCTTATCACATCTTCAGACGTTTCAAAGCGCTTCACAGCATATAATGTAAAGTGAGTTGACCGTCTATTTTGTGGGCAAAAAATAAAAGAGAAAGGCTTGAAGGAGTATGGGGATAAAGCAGGATGGTGTGGACTCGATGGGCCGAATGGCCTCCTTCTGTGCTGTAGAACTCCACGTTTTCTATCAATGAATTGTTACTCCTCTGCAGTGTTGCCTGGGATGGAGGAGTTGGGCACTGCTTGCTGTTTACTGCTATAAGCCAATTCATCATAAAGTCATCAATGTGGTTATAAATTTGTGAAACCAGCACAAGGAGTACATTGCTGACATCAGGAATCCCACAGGAGTTCCCAATTTAAATCATGAAGACATCTGAAGTCCTCAGAGGCCTTGTCAATTACGTTACCCATATGGTCAAAATCCCACAACATTAAGCCGTTTGCTTTATGTAAATGTATGACAAATAATGAGCAAACTCCGAACAACGAGCCACATTATTATTCAGATTGCACCAGTTTAATATCAAATACAGCACCCAGCAAAACAGGTTGTGCAATATTCATTTTCTTTCCACGCAGTACGTAGCTCGAGAACCTGCTGCAGATGCCAAGACAAATAGAAAGAAAGAAATGAAGCATCAGTAAAATTCTCAGATAATCATGGACTTGGATGTGAAGATTATTCTGTTAAAAACAGACCCTCTCTATTACATCCTGAATCCCTCCGTTCACATTATTTCTCATTACTGGGTAAAAGTAAGACAAGAGCACTCTTAATTTTCTTCCTGAGGATGCTGAAGTCATGGTCAGAAATATGTACTGTCTTTAACTCTGTAATTTCCCAGGACTTCGAAACTCTGAAATTTCTATTTTACCACATCTAATCTGCCCTGCTATTAATCCTTTGAAAATCCAGGTTTGCTGTCTTCCAACCACTGCTTCTGGATTTATGTTTTCACTTCTCCTACAACCTTGCTTGTGTGTTGTGCTATAACAGGAATTCTCGCAAAATATGACAGAAATAATCCCTTAAAAAAAATAATAATAATTTGGTCACTCAAGCCACGAATGTTTGTGGGACGCTGCTGTCTGTGCGCAATTGGCTGCTGCGTTTCACCCACAAAATATACAGTCAATTCACTTTATAGTCTATTCTTTGAAGCGCTTTGAGATGTCTCGAAGACGTGATAAGGTGCCAGATCAAATGCAAGTATTAATTAATATTAAGTGTGTCCCAATACATATGGGAAGTAACAATGCAGAAAGCAATCCAATGACAAGTCATCTTAATAATAACAATAATAATAATCCTTGCATTCCATATAGCCCCTCATCATGTTGTTGAGACATCTCAAAGCGCTTCACATGATATTACTGTAAAGTGTAGTGACTGTGCATTTTGTGGGCGAAATGCAAATATGACACACTTTATTACGACCAACGTTATATGTGTAAAACCTGAGAAAGACTGTCGGCTTTTTGATCATGGGCTATTTATCAGAGCTGGGCCTGATCCTGTTATGTGATATCCATACATCTTATTTTTCATTGTAAGATCACTAGATATCAATCAGTGGAAACCCTGGTTGATTATTTTTTCCTGATAAGGTGATCTTAATACCATTCACCTGAGATCACCTCAATTCAGCATAATCCAGCAATTCAACCCAATACTTTCCAGATCTGCGTAGAGATCAGTTTCACTCTAACTGAATTTCTGTGTGGAAATTCCTTAATTATGATCGATGTTAACAAGCTGTAATTTAATCACATAGAGCAAGAGTAATATTTAGTTTAATCTGTGCAGACAGCGGTGACTACTTTTGCCTGCAAAATACACAAGTCACCACACTTTACGGTATATCCTGCAAAGCGCTTTGAGACATCTAGGAGACGTAATAAGGAAAATAACGGTGTCAAATAATAATAAAAGTATCCTTGCATTCGGTATGGTGCCTTATCACATCGACAAGATATCTCAAAGTGCTTCACAGGATATTACTCTAAAGTGTAGTGACAATGTATTTGTAAGTGAACGCGGTAGCCAATTCACAAACGGACAACAAAATCTTCGCAAACAATGTCTCGAATGTAACAGTCAATGATCCAAACTACGTGGAGTTCTGTAGCTTAGTGTTCAGAGCACATGTCTCAGCAGACTGCCCATCACCATTGAAAAATACGGAAGCACAAATTCCTGGCGTTTGCTCCAAAAGTTCATCAAACTAGCAAATCTAAAACAATAGTAACAATCCTTGCATTTGATACAGCGTCTTATCACGTCTTCGAGACGTCTCAAAGCGCTTCACAGAATATACTGCAAAGTGAATTGGCTGTATGTTTTGTGGGTGAAACGCGGCAGCCAATTGCGCGCAGCAGCGTCCCCACAGACAGTCGTGGATTGAGTGACCAAATTATTATTTAAAAAAAATTTGAAGGGATTGTTACTCTGGAAAAGGCGATCTTCCAATTGACTAACAAGCAGGTTCCCACTTACAGCTAAGTGAACAGAAGCGGGCGGAGTAAGGAAACTTGCCCAAGGTTTCGCCCTGCCGGGAATCAAATCCAGGTCCTTTTGCTTGCGAGACAAGCGTCCTAACCACTAAGCTGGAGGGCTCCATTTTTTAAGTGAACGGGGTGGGGGTGGGGGGGGGTGGGGGCGGAGAAGCACTCCAACAAACAGAGCAGAAGCAGTGTGTGGATTGTTAGGGGCACTGTCCATGAGATGAGATGGAACAGATGTTCAGTTTGGCAGTGTTTTATTTGAGAAGGCTTAGATTTATGGCCAATGACATTACCATAAGAATTTAAACCCCTGATAATGTTCGCAACGCTAGCGGTTTTCCAAACTAACTTTAATTGCTTTCCAAACCGACATGTCCGTGGCACTTGTAAATGACCTTCTACCCTGTTTATAGCACTATCCCCACTCCCTCCCCCCCTCGCCCATAAAATAACTTTGGCATTAAACATCTAGAGTTCGGGATTGTGTAAATAAGTTTAAAGAGAGTCATTACCAAACACTTGAAATGGCTCAATCAGCAGCTTCACCGAGTTAGCAGCTTAAAAGGGCTTTGGAGTTTTGGATGTATATACAATTCCTATTTTTATCTTATTGAAGTCAGACAAGAAGGTCAGCTTGTCCTTTGAAATCCCACCAAAATGACTGGCTGGCAGAGTACTTTTGGAGCAACTTGTGGTCGGAAATTCTGTACTTGATGTCAGCCATGTAATTCCTTCTTCTCCTTCTGCCCCCTCCTTCCCACGAACACCATTGTATTTAGAGGAAGTGGTAGGAATTTGCGCGCACCAACAAATACCCAAAGCATTGTGTGCAGAGGAAGTGCTGGGATTCAATGGAGGTCTACTTGTGTATTTCAGAGCAGTAACGTTTGTTCCTCTTGTGCATTTGCTCAAGTGTAGGGGTGAAAGTCAATAAGTGGCTTCCGTCGGTACTACAAACTTGCATAATTGATGACTTGCACGGTGGATGAAAGGATGGAGGGGTAGTGACGGAGTTTCAATAGTGTTTTTCTAGTGGATGCAAAATGTAAATTACAAATTACAAGCCTCCTTTTGTAAATTGAGCACATAAATGTTACATTTGTTGAACCCAGGTCCTCTCTCTTGGGATGCGAGTTTTGCTAACCACTACACTGCAGAACTCCAAATGCCCTAACATTTAAAAAGTGCAGCATCGTTATTCTGTCATATTCTGCGTTTCGATTACAAATTGAAATTTTGCAGATTAGTGTTTTTGTTGATCAACTTAAACTTTTCATAACTACCAGATAGAATACTGTACAACCAATGATGGACAGATCTGGGAGTAGAAGTATCTATTTATATCCATCATTGTCTTTATGAAGCTAGACCTGAATATGTATTTTATCTGCATTAAATCAGTACACGTGCCGTAAAAAATAGACGATGAAAATGCAGATTTCTCACGTCGATTTATTAGGAAAATGATTAGAAAATTGTACATTCGAGCAACAAAGCTGTTACTAGTTGACTAAAGTTAAGAATAATAATCCTTTCACTTGGTATAGCACCTTATCACATCGCTGAGACGTCTCAAAGCGTTTCAGAGAAATACTGTAAAGTAGATTGACGGTATATTTTGTGGGCGAAACGCGGCAGCCAATTGCACACAGCAGCGTCCCACAAACAGCCGTCTATTGAGTGACCAAATGATTAGTTTTTAAATTATGAACAGATTAAATTTTTTTTGTAAATCAGACAACCAAAGAGGAGTGTTTATTGCCTCGCATGGGAGCCGGTTCTGCCACAGGTATTGTCGTGTGTAGTGTCTGCTTTCTGTAGGTGCAGAGAAGCACAGCACCATGGAGTCTCTGCCTCCGGTCCTCATCTGATGGAAGGTTGCAATAGATTTGTTGATTACATGGTAGAAAATGCGTGATAATGGCGTGTTATTGGTTTAAGGGGCGATGGGTCGCACTGTGCAGCTGTATGCGAGTCTGGATCGCAAAGTGCTCCATGTCGAAGGTACACTATCAGTAAAGTCGAGTGACTGAACAAGACTGATACTGTACGGTTTTAATGGCTGCTTTTGTGGTAATAATGGTAATTACATCTCACTTTCTCTGAACCAAATAGATCAATTGACTTGATTTCTCCAAGATAGCTGCAAAATTAGCTAGAAACAGACTTTCGGAATAAATTTAAAAGGATTTGACTTTATTGTTATTTAAGATGAGATGCAAAGTATGGTGTTAACAGTGAGTTTGACTTTCTGGGTGTTGGTTTTCTACAGATCTGTGGAAGAACCGCAGGATTTATATTTTCCAATTTAGCACTCAATTTAAGAATTGTCCAAAATAACCCTAAATTTAAGATGGTGGTTGTAAGGCTACGACCATGAGACATATTCAGAGCTCAGTCGTGTAAGAATGCGTATAAAAATTTTGCAAAACACTCCAAAATCTTACTTTTTAAGCCAATGATTTTAGGTGTCAGACTGGCACAACTAGTGACGCTCGTCTCCAAGTCAGAAGGTTATGGGTTCAAGCCCAGGGTCGGACCTTTGAGCTCACAATCCAAACTGACTCTCCGAAGTGGTGTTCTTTGAATGAGATGTTAAGCCGAGCCTGCTCAGATGGACATTAAAGATCCCATAGCACTACGTGAAAAGAGAAGGGAGTTTCTCCCGGTGTCCTAGTCAACACTTCGCTGCCTAAAATTGGTTATTTATTTCATGATTGTTTGGGGGACAATTCTGTGCACAAATTTGGCTGCCCAAATTCTCCTACAAATACACAGTCACTACAACAGCAACAACTTGTATTCATATGGCGTGCTTCACGCAGGATAGCGTCCCAGATCGCTACACTTCACAGTCAATCCTGTGCAGCGTTTTGAGATGTACAATGGCATGATCAGGTGCTATTTTAAATGCAAGGATTATTACTTTAACAACCGTAATCAGTGTGGTCCTCTGATCTCCAGGTAAGGTTAATAAAGCCTGTCTTTACAATCTCACTCCTCTCTTGAAATGACGGTGAACTGAAAAGAGAGAAAACAATGAAAGAAGATTGAAGCCGAACAAAGGGAAAAAATAAAGAACTAAAGGGAATTTACAGTGGTGTAATCAATATCGGCACCGTGATTGGTTTTCACGAGCGTTATAGAACCCCTTGTGTGACCTCTTCACTGAGGACTGTGCGTGTGTGCTGTTTGCCAGCTGCACACTCTCTGCAAATACTCTATCTACTTGGGAACCAGTGTAACTAATGCCATGTTTACATTCCAGGGGCTACAGAGCCAGACAACCAAAACAGTTCAAATAGATCCAGCCTCTGGGTTCCCCAAGGCTGTTGGTGGCATGGATTCCAGCAATTAACTTTGCAGTCAGTGATAACATGGAAACAGTTGTGCCTGTGTGAGGTTGTTCATGGGTGTTTGTTTCCAATTTGTCTTCTTCACATCTCCCCCCCCGCCCCCCCCCCCCCCCTCCGTCACCACCCCCTCCCGCTGCCCAGCCAGAAATGTGAAGTGCTTTGAGACGTCCTGTCAATCTGAAAGGCACTACATAAATGTAAATTGTATTTACATAAGAAATGCTCGGCGAAAAAAAGACCAAGGTCCATCTAGTTTGCCTTCCACCTTCCTGGCGTTTGAAAACGTTCCTCTTTGACCACCTCCCCACTCCCCCCGACTCGGAGTCAGGCTCCGCCACTGTTAAGCTCTCCGAGACGCTGCCCTGCGCGGAGGGCTCGACCTAAGGGCAAGTTGTTGTTGATGTTAAAACCTATTTTACCCATAGCTGTAGTGTTAATAGTATGAAGAGCAATGAAACAACAACAACTTGCATTTACATAGTGCCCTTCACGCGGGGTAGAGTCCCAGAGAGCTTGATAGTGGCGGACTCTGACCCCGAGTCAGGGGGAGAGGGAGGGAGGAGGTGACCGTAAGCACCATCAAACAGGAAGGTCTTTAGGCGGGATTTGGAAGTGGGGAGGGAGGGGGCGAGGCGGAGGGTTTGAGGGAGAGAGTTCCAGGGTTATGGGGCGTAGCTGTTGAAGGCACGGACAGATCAACTTACTGATTGCTCTAAGATAGTATGAACGTGATCACGGCCACCGATGGTGGGGCGGAGGGGACGAGGGACAAACAGGAGGCTGAAGCCAACTGAGCGGAGGGTGGTGGAGTGGGGGGGTAAGCAACCACCAGCAAAAAACACTTCCACGTTTCTCTCAAACATTATAAATAGATGGCGAAATGTCAGCATGTCCTTTCGTTTCCATCAATCGAATTTTCCGTGATAAATCCTACAGTACTTTTCGATGTGTTCTTGGACAATTTCTGTCTCTGCTTCAAACCAGGTAAGATTTTGATCTCCGAGAAAGACCCTATAACATCAGCAAAGCCAAGATACCCCAAACTTAACCTTGACAAGTTAGGCTTGTGGTGATACTTGCTCTACCACCATTGATGAACTGAACGAACCTTCTTTACAAGTGTGGAATGAGCAAGTCCCACATAATAATAATAATCATAATCCTTACATTTGATATAGCGCCTCATCACATCTTCGAGACATCTCATTTATTATTATATCATAATCACATCAGAATTATTATTACATCAAATATCAGGATTACTTGTGTAAGTGTGTGTGTGTGGGGGTGGTGGTGGGTGGGGGCAGGAGGAATTCTGCTATCTGTCTCCTAAAGATGCGAGTAGATTGCATACTAATGAATAGTTTCTTGCATTTTTACTTTTGTAATTTATTCTGATATTTTTCTATAATTTGCTCCTACTCACTCCTACCATCTGTTTCATGTTGTAACAACTAAATCTCTGCCTGGACGAGCTGAAGAACTGGGGTCATCTAGCACAAAGATCCGTACTTTTGCAGTCAGCTCTGTGATTTGGAGTCTGGATCCTTTGAAAATCCAATTTCCTGAAGCCCAGTAGATTTGAAAGCACTCTCATATATTCAACGTCATATTTCTTCTGATCACTCACCTTCCTTTACATCGTGTACTTAGCGGATAGCTCTTATCTCTATATTCTGCTCTATCTCCCGCAAAAGCAAGGAGGAATTTGTTTGCCTATAATACGACAGTATTAGTTGTGCTTGATCAGTAGTCATCGTCAGCTCGAGGTTCAGGGCAGAATTTGACGTCAGCTTTATTTGTGTGGGGACGGGTTAGACTCATTTCGAAGCTGTATGTGGAGTCCTGTAGCTCAGTGGTTAGAGCACTCGCCTCGCAGGGCGCAACATTGGGCAGGTTTCCTTACTCTACTGTTTACCTAGCAGTAAGTAGGAACCCGGTTGGTTAGTCGATTGGTCTCTTTTCCGGGGGTAATAATCCCTTAAAAAAATAATAATTTGGTCACTCAATCCACGACTGTTTGTGGGACACTACTTGTGCAATTGGCTTCAGCATTTTGCCCTCAAAACATGCAGCCAATTCACTTGACAGTATATTCTGTGAAATGCTTTGAGATGTATAGAAGATGTGATGATAAGGTGCTATATCAAATGCAAGGATTATTAATATCTAGGTTCTCAGATAAATGACCTATGTACTTCAGGGGGAAGGGGGGAAGGAGTTAACCGCCTTAGTGGATCCGGAGGAGGGAGATACGAAAAAATAAAGGGAGAGGAGACAACTGTAAATTTTTCCGTAAGACTAAATGTTACTGTTGCATTTTTTTTTCTGGTGTTGAGGAATTGTACTGATGACGGCAAACTGTGATTCCATCTGTTTGTCCTGGAGTTTGGACAGCTGTATGATTACAACATCAAGGACACTCTTTTAAGTGGCCAACAAAATAGCCCATTACTGGGTGTGAGGGGGTCTTGCGAGATGAATAGTAGAATGTTATTTGTTCATTGGCATTACTTTCTGCCAGCGAGACATATTAATGCTCCTCATAGAGAGCGGGCTGAAAGAACCTCAGTGTTTATAAGAGAATATAATAATTTAAGCCTGAATAAGCTTCAAAGGTCCAATGTGACTATTTGGCCAGCAGAAATGAGATGTAAATGTGGTCTGAATAGCCACTGATTACAGATAGATGATTAAAACGGGACTGGAATTGATTTATGGATGCAGTTGCTGAGGCTAAGCCGTGAATGTAATATTATCAGCGTGAAATGCTTTGGACAGATTAGTGTCTGGGGAGTTGGGGTAAAAGGGCCATTCAACCACGTGCTGTACAGTTAGAGTCCGAAGGCTTTCAGTTACCATGTCATTTTAGACATACAAGTGTGGCATTCTAGAGGGACTGACCTGCGGGTGGGAAAGTAGATTTCTGTGACACATCGGTGAAGAACGAGGTTATTCCATTTAATCAGTCCAACCTCACGCCTATGCCATTCGTTTAGAACAGATTACAAGCAGTATGTTAGTTTATCTCCTCACCTCTGTGACTGAGGCTGGATGAACCCAAGGCCTTTAAGGGGCTGTGGCCCGGGGCTCTGGATGTTGAGGGCTCCCAAAACATAGCACTGGCTGGGCTGGCGGAGGTCAGAGGAAGCACCGGGCAGGTTCGCTCTCCTTCTGACCACTGGAGAGAGCCAGATTTCCCCAGAGGTCAGAGGGCTTTTGCAAGTATGCGTGTGTCTCTGTGTGTGTGTGTGTGTGTTTCTTTCTTCCTGGGTGTCTGTGTGAGCAGCCATGGGCCAGGAGAGACAGGAGGCGGTGATCTCCAGGTCTTCAAATGTAGGGCGAGGTGGAAACGGACCATTCAGGCCTGCGCTGGTGTATTCCCTCCCACCCCAATAGTGGGCTGTCCAGTTTTTGCGAAAGAGAGCTTCAATAGATTCCGTGCGTCGTCTACAATGTGTTATTTCTCATTATTTCATTTTCCATCAATAAAATGGAGGTTAGCAGTAAATCGCGCCACTGAACAGCAGCAATCAACTCCCCATAATTTACCGCAAAATTTCCCAGCCATTTTTGGTCGATATTTCTGCAGTTTTCTATTGGCCCTGGCGACAGGGAGCAAAGAGCGTGCGTCGCATGAGAGGGAGAGAAGAGGCAGCAGATGAGGAGTCTGCTTTGCCTCTACCCTCCCGAGCCCCCATCTTAAAGCAAGCTTAAATACTGTCCTGCCTGTCAGATGTAATTTCACATCCTGAAGTGCTGCAGTCTATCGATGAATTACTTTGTGTGATTGATGTTATCCTCCCACCCCCCCCCCACCCACCTTTCACCTCATTGCAATGAAATTAACACCATTAGGAAGGCAACCTTAACCTGTTTTCTATGACTACAGAATACTCTCCCCCTCCTTCCCTGATGTGTTCTGTGAAAGATAATTAAAACTGAATATCCTTTTATGTACATGCATATTTTGCCAATTGTGCATGCCGTACCCTCACTTTTTTTTGCTCTCTCTCTCTCTCTCTCTCTCTCGCTCCCCTATATACTTTTTATTTCGCTTACTCACTGTTGCCAGTTCCTTAGGGCAACCCCATTATATCGCAATGTTTTGGGGCCATAAAATTGCACACTGTGTTACAATGGGTCTGCAAAGGGGGAGGGGGGAGAAATAGGCTGCCAGCCCCACTTCTGGATTGTCAGATCGCTGCTGATTTTGCTTCCTGCGCGGAATGATTAGCTTCCTGTGCAAGCGCGCAGGAAATCAGAAGTGTTCCCCATCTCAGGTTACAGTGGGTCCACACTCCACCCCATTTATAAGTGGATTCATGCTCTAGAGAGGTGTATTATAATGGGGATCTCCTGTGTGTGTGTGTGTGTGTGTGTGTGGTGCGTGTGTGTGTGTGCGCGAGCATATGCGTTGTTTGTTCCATTCACCCCGTTCACTTGTACAGCTTTGTGAATTTATTTAGCAGCCTTCCTTTGCGAAGGGTAAGGTATAAATTCAAGATTCAAGTTGTTGTTAATGTTCGCCCACAGAATATACAGTATATTCTGTGAAGTGCTTTGAGACGTCTCGAATACGTGATAAGGCGCTGTATCAAATGCAAGGATTATTATTATTATTATTATACCAATGCTGTCCACCCCAAATTGACAAGTGGCCACTGAGAGACAGAAATGGCCACTATAATAAAAAAAAGGACTTGGCATAGATACAATACATATCATCATATCGTACAAATGCACCTATACATATAATGTTTTGTACATCTTTAGGCACTACATATGCTCTTTTAGCAACTGCAAATTAGCAACAGTAAGTTAATACTTTCATCAAACCACTGAAATTTTGATTCCGTACTATATGTCGATGTACATAACGGCACACAATATAAGCTGAGACTCAAGTCACACCACAGGAAAGGACACGGGATATTACTTCACACGACATGACTAACTGCGATACCAGCGATTGACTGCCAATACATGAGGGAAAGATACCGTCATGTCTCGTAGTTGTCGCTCACCCAGACGGACACTGGACGCCAGACAAAAGGAGGGTGAGGCGGGAAGCTATGCAGATCACGTGGACTGTTCAACGCAGGGTTCACGCTCGCTAGGAGAGTTAGGCTGGCGGGAGTTCACATGCGGGCCCCAGAAAATTATTTAAAGTTTTTTCGGTTTGGTTACTCGGAGCCCGGTAAGCCTGGGGGTGTTACTGCACTCAACTCTGAGTCAGAAGTTTGTGGGTTTAAGCCCCACTTCGGGTCTTCAAACTCATAGTCTCGGCTGGGAATGTGCTGCATTGTCGGAGGTGTCGTCCTTCTGATGAGGTGTTAAACCCGTCTACTGGTTCGGGTGGACGTTAAAGACCCCCATGGCACTATTCAAAAAACGAAGGGAGTTTCTCCTGGTGTCTCGGGCAACAATCCTCCAGATAAAATTGGACAATCACTTCCTGGCTGTTTGTGGGACAATTGCTGGACGCAAATTGGCTGCCGCATTCAACCTACAAATGCAGTCTCTAAACTTTACAGTGAATCCTGTGAAGTGTTTTGAGATGTTCAGTTAGTTGATCAAGTCAATAATATTATTATTACAAGTTGAATGTTGTGACTATAGTATTGTACTGCAAAACATGCCTCTTACATGTGTGTGGAGTCCTGTAGCTCAGTGGTTAGAACACTCGCCTCGCAAGCGAGAGGATCTTTATTCGATTCCCGAGCAGGGCAAAACCTTAGGCTTTTGATTACCTAGGAGTAAGTAGGAACACGGTTGTTAGTTAATTGGCAGATCACTTTTCCGGGGGTAATAATCCCTTAAATAAGTAATAATAATAATAATAATTATGAGACGCTGCTGTGCGCAATTGGCTGCTGTGTTTCGCCCACAAAATATACCGTCAATTCACTTTACAGTATATTCTGTGAAGCTCTTTGAGACGTCTCAAAGAAGTGATAAGGCGCTACATCAACTGCAAGGATTATTATTGCATGGGAGATCACATCACCATTATGCCACAACAAGGCCTAAAATATGGACAGATTATAATGAATCACATTTACTAATAAATGACCAGTTCTAATGCATTATATTTAACAATTTTCTTGTGTTTACATCCTACAGTGGGAAGAAATTAGCGAAGTGGATGAGAATTATACGCCTATACACACGTACCAAGTGTGCAACGTAATGGAGCAAAATCAGAATAACTGGCTGCAGACTATCTGGATCTCTAACGAAGGGGCCCGCCGTATATTCATCGAGCTAAAGTTTACATTGCGGGACTGCAACAGCCTCCCCGGCGGCCTGGGAACCTGCAAGGAAACATTCAACGTGTATTATTTCGAATCCGACGACGAAGACGGGAGAAACATCAGAGAAAACCAGTACTCGAAAATCGACACGATCGCAGCTGACGAGAGCTTCACGGAGCTCGACCTTGGAGACCGTGTCATGAAGCTGAACACAGAAGTGCGAGACGTGGGCCCGCTGTCTAAAAAGGGCTTCTATCTGGCCTTTCAAGATGTGGGCGCCTGCATTGCCCTGGTCTCTGTGCGCGTGTACTATAAGAAGTGCCAGTCCATACTGCACAGCCTTGCTCTCTTCCAAGACACAATCACGGGGGCCGATTCCTCCTCCCTGGTAGAAGTGCCAGGCACGTGCGTCAACAACTCAGCGAAAGACGACACTCCGAAAATGTACTGCAGCGCGGATGGGGAGTGGCTGGTTCCCATTGGAAGGTGCATATGCAAGGAAGGCTACGAAGAGCAAAAGAACGTGTGTCAAGGTAAGAGGAATTGTTCACGAAGGGCATACTGCTGAAACAGGGTGTTATATACCAGTGCAAACAAACATTTAGTGCAAAAAGTGGGGTAAACAATTGATAACACTTTTTGGGGTTTCAGGTTCCACTCGTTAATGGTCCCGGATGTCGTCCCTTTTCGTATTTTTCTCTGGGGGGAGAGGTGGGGAAATTAACAGATTCCAATCAGTCTGACGGGTCAATGGAAAATAGGTGTTGGGTTTGCTGGGAGTAGCACAATTGTGCCCAGCGTTGGGGATGTTTTGAGTGTTTGCTTAGCTCTCTGGAAACCTTTCGTGGCAGAACTGCAACAGTGCAAGACCGAGCAAACCTGTGCACTTTCATCTCAGGAGCTGGAAAATGTTTGGTGCTTTTTAGTTCTTGGACGCAGAGTACAATGATTTATTTTGAAGAGAACTTCGTAACTGACTGATTGACTGCAGTAGTAACAATGACTGAGTTTGTATAATACATAAGGAATATTCGCTCTTTTTTGGGGGGACTGGGGGAAGACTGACGGAAGTTAAACTACATGGAAAAGGTTCACACATTGGCGTTTAACTTCCTGTATTCTCTGCCTGCTCCTTGAAACAGAAAGACATGTTGAATAATTGGGTTATTTAGTATATTGAAATGAATGGCTGATACCGTCTAACTGTGTTTGAATACATATCAGCCCTTTGCATCAGCAATTGTGTGGCTATTGTACCAGATCTCCATTTAACAAGGCTGGTATGAAGCACAAGATCTCCAGTTATTAACCTTTGACTTCCACCAGGCTTAGGTTTATCATCAAAAACAGACAGAACAGCGATCAGGGTGTTGATGGCAAAGGGTAAGCTGGTTTAAAATGTATCTTCTTAAAACAGAGAGATACGCGTGAGTCTACCAAGCGGAATACTGTGTCTCTGGACATGTTTATTCATTGGAAATTAAATGTCTGCTTGTGGACAGACTGTATAGAACCAAATAATGTGCGTTAACTGCCATTGAATTATTTAAAACTTGGTCACTGTATATTTATTGCGCATGTTAGAGGGTTATAGCATTATCAAGACATTAGAATGCTAGTGATCTGTTGATGTCTGGATACTGTCTGAATATTCTATATTCAAACATTTTTTTTGGACCAGCATGTGTATTATTGCTCTCACATCTCCCTACTATCAGACAACCATACATTTGGTACAGGAGGGCAATTATCTGCTGTGTTTTCCCACAAAATATACAGTCAATTTACTCAATAGTATATCCTGTGAAGCGCTTTGAGACATCTCAATGACGTGATGAGGCGCTTTATCAAATATAAGGATTATAATAAGTATTATCTAATTGTTTTAAACAATATTATTTATAATCTTTGTGGAAACCCCAAAGTGTGTATTTTAAGTTTAAAAACCTCTTTGCGAGGGGCTCATTTGTGCAAAATCATTTCTTTAAAACAAAGTAGCAGAATGTTCATTTATTTTTGTAAAATTATTATTATTAATAATAATAATCCTTGCATTTGATATAGTGCCTTTTCACAGCACCTTGGGGCGTCCACCCAACGTGAAAAACGCTACACAAATGTACTTTTCTTTGATCTAGTGCCTGATCACGTCTTTGAGATGTCCCAAAGCATTTCACAAAATATACAGAAAAATGAATAGACTGTATATTTTGTGGACAAATGCAGCGCAATTTTTAAAGTTAGTCCAACGTTGTTGAAACTGTTGCCATAAATAGCTAGAAATTGCGTGCAGATAGAAAACGTTAACAGGCAGGACTGAAGTGTTCAGGCAGTAATAATCAAAATTCTTCTACTGCACCCAATTATATTCATGCACACTATGTGTTTTTCAGCATCTTAAATCCATGGGAACCAGGAACAATTTATTAATTACCATGAAAACTCGTGCCCCTACTGCCTTTGTATTACGTGGTACTCTGCGGTAAACAGGCACGACTATACATCTTGTGTGCAGGACATGTTTCTGTGATATCCTATAATTGCCTCAGTTGAATTGATCCTTTGTACGTTAAAATGCTGTTTTAGCTTTACTGAGCAGTTGGCCACAGTTTGATGCATTGGTTTTAGTGTTAAAATTTGCCGATGCAGCTTTCGGATTTTAAAGGTAGATTTTCTGTAACCTACGGCAACATAACTTGGGGTGTCAAATGCATGCACTGACCACAAATTGAGGGCTGCGCTGCCTCTACTTTGCAAAGCGGCAACAGCAAGAAAAAATCTTTCAAAACGAATTTGCTGCATCCGTGACAAAAGTGCGTGGCAAACCATCATTAATTTTCAAGCCTTTCGAAATCGAACACTAATAAAAACTTACCTTGGTGCCAACGTGGACATTCATCTTACCTTAGCACGTATGGTCGCACTGACTAGATGTAAGGGCAGTGAGGAATGTATTTGCACTTCATATATCTGTGGGGCAGTTTTCCTAATGGTATTATTTACACATGAATGACAATAGGTGGAAAATCAGAGATTTGGAGGTACAAATAATTTCTCCATTTAAGATGGAGGTTGCAATTTTCTGCTCAGTGACTAATCCTGGTTTTCAACTATATTGTTGAAAAGCAATTAAGGCAGTTAATTAATGCTGGAAGCCATTTAAGTCAGGAAATCTATGATTTTCCCTGGCCTCTGTAGTTTAGCAGACATCATTCTGAGTTAATGCACTATTCTGGGTGATTGGTGTAAATTGGGCAAACAGACAAAGCCCAATCCAACCACAAGCTATCTACAAGCCTGGCTCAGTTGGTAGCACTCTCGCCTCTGAGCCAGAAGGTTGTGGGTTCGAGCCCCAAGACAGCGTGTTGCATTGCTCAAGGTGCCGTTGGTCAGGTGTACCAGGAGATTACCTTTTCTTCATTGAAACAGCAAAATAAAGTATCTGATCTGTCAAATCTTTACGTCTTCCACAACATACACAGTCAGTTCACTTTACAGTATATTCTGTGAAGCGCTTTTGAGACATCTCAAAGACGTGATAAGGCGCTATATCAAATGCAAGGATTATTATTATTCAATACCCTCAAGTGCTATAGGCAGGGCAACACCTTGGGCAAGTTTCCTTACTCCACACGCCTAATAATAATCCCTCCAAAACAAAAAAACAATAATAAATTGGTCATTTTCAATCTGTCGCGTTTCGCCCACAAATATACGGTCAATTCACTTTACAGTATATTCTGTGAAGCGCTTTGAGACATCTAGAAGACCTGAAAAGTGCTATATCAAATGCAAGCATCATTATTATTATTATTTTTACTTTATGGGGATGATGAAACGAATCAGAATAGAAGCAATACTTTTCAAGAACTGTACAACAAGAACAGCTTGCACTATGAAGGGGAATGTCTCAGAGCGTTTTACACAGATGGGAATGGATGCTAAGCAGAGGGGGAAGAAGGGGGAGTAGGGAGGTGGCTATTATATGTGTGTTCAAAGTGGTAGATTTTAAAGCTGGATTTAAAGATCGATTGAGAGAGTGGGGGTGTGGGGTGGGTGAGACGGGGTGAGACAGAGGGGTAAAGAGAGTGAGAAGGGAATTATAGGTTTGGATGAGGACCTTGAGGTTGATTCACTGGGAGACAGATCGCCAGTGGAACTTGTGAAGCACTGCGGTAATGACTGTGTGGATTTGGTACGGGTGAGGATGCAGGCGGTGGAATTTTGGATGAGTTGGAGCTAGAGAGACCGATGGGACCAGTGCAAGAAAAAGGAAAGATAATCTTCTCTTCTTTTTAAAAAAAACGCAGTTTACATATGCTTTTTTCTTTACCTTCCTGAAGGTCCTGGGCTGTGATTAGAAAGGTGAGCACGTTACCTGCTCTCAAAGTCTCTGCCAAAGCCACTCTTCAAGCACTTACTGAGGTGCTTGAAAACCTCTGATTTCCCTGGTGTAAAGTACTCCAGTGGCAAGCATGTACATTCCTACACAGTCATTAGCCATTAGTGGACGGTTTGAAGGACAGTAGCGGTTAAGGAAATTTAAATGCAGCTCTTGGAATGCAGAACTGCATCGAGGTTCAGTTACCGCTCTCTCGCGAGCCAAATGAATTAAGTTCTTTGGGTCAACTGAGCAGAATCTTTATTACTGCCGTGCTATTTGCTGCTGCTGTTGCTGAGTCAATGTTATCTAACCGTGTGCAATAAAAACTCTGCAGTTCATTTCCCCATGAAATTCCACCCCATCTCACAGGTGAAACTTTTACTTTCGGATCACTATCGTTCCAGGCAGTGTTTGTTTTGCTGGAGGGTGGTGTTAATATCGTATTGTAGTTCTCTGTCAAGTGGAGCTGATAGAGACACCTGAATGTACCAGTGGCTGAGTGACAAGAGTCCAAGTAACAACCTATTTCCATTTTTCTTGTCATTATTGTGCAGTGTGAACCTTGAACTTCTGCCGGTTTGTAACAATTCACAGGATCAACAACAACAAATTACATTTATATAGTGCCTTTCACATCGGAAGGATGTCCCAAAGGGCTGGACAGTCAAGGCTGGGGCTTGGGGTCAGGAGGGGTGAGGGTAGGAGGGTGACCAAAGGTGCGGTCGAAGAGGACCCGGCAGGGCGAAATGTTGGGCAAGTTTCCTTACACCACACGCTTCTGTTTACCTAGCAGTAAGTAGGAACCTGGTTGTTAGTTGATTGGTGGATCGGTTTTCCGGGGATAATAATTCCTTCAAAAAAAAATCATAATAAATTGGTCACTCAATCCACGACTGTTTGTGGGACACAACTGTGCGCAATTGGCTGCCGCGTTTTGCTCACAAAATGTACAGCAAATATACAATTCACTTTACAGTACATTCTTTGTACATTTACAGTACAAAGACATGATAAGACGCTATATCAAATGATCCTCAACTGTCTTTTCTTCCCCACATCCAAGCCATGACCCGCTCTGCCTTCTCTCACCTCCGTAACATCGCCCGACTCCGCCACTACCTCACCCCTCAGGCCACTGAAACTCTTGTTCATGCCTTCATCACCTCCAGGCTCGACTATGCAAACGCCCCACTTGTCGGCCTTCCCAACTCCTCCCTTCACAGACTGCAGATAATCCAGAACTCTGCAGCCCGTGTCCTCTCCCGCACCAAACTCCATGACCCCATCTCCCCCACTCTCGCCCGACTCCATTGGCTCCCTATCCTTCAGAGGATCCAGTTCAAGATCCTGGTCCTCACCTACAAAGCACTCCATGGCCTCACCCCACCCTACCTCTGCGACCTCCTAACCCCCTACCAACCCGCCCGTTCCCTCCGCTCAGCCGTCTCTGGCCTGCTCCACGTCCCCTGCCCCACCCGCCCCACCATTGGTGGGAAAGCCTTCAGCCACTCTACCCCCAGGAATTCCATTCCCCAATCACTCCGCCTTGCCCCCTCCTTAGCCTCCTTCAAGTTCCACCTCAAGACCCTCCTCTTCCACCATGCCATCGGTCAAACCCCTTCCCCCCCTCCCTTCTCCCCCCCCTGACCCCAGCTCGGGTCTGAAATGCTGTACACTGTTCAGCGCCTTGGGACATCCTCCCAACGTGAAAGGCGCTATACAAATGTAATCTTGTTGTTGTTGTAAGGATTATTATTATGCAATCTTCTTCAGGACTCTTTGCAAAGCTAAATTGAATGATTTGCACAAGGAAAAACATGCAAACGAGGAAGAAAGGAACACCTATGTACTGAAATTCATGCAATATTGTCTCCTCTCAACCATTCTCTGGCTGTCTCCTTGATTGAACTTTCTATCTACCGAGGTGATGCACATTGCGGACTCTATCCATCTACTCAGTCTGTCTTAGGAACTTCGAATAAATCATTATTGGTAGTATATAATGCTGTACCCTTCATAGAAAATAAATAGGGCAATATATTTCCTTGAATCATTCAATTATCCTTGGAGCCTGCAGCTATATATTGGTAACTAGCAGTAATACCAAAAAGGTCAAAAATGCACTTCTTTCATGAAAATTGGATGTTCTCAGCCATATGACACATTTATCAAGGCCACAAAATGTGTGGCTTTCTGAGGCCCTCAATATTATTGTTGGTTTTGTATCAGTAAATTAATCAATAAACGTTTATAAAACCAAACAACCCCTCCCCCAATGTGTTACCCCCCCATACTAACAAGTTAAAATATAAAACATCAAACAGAAATCATGCAATTCCTTGTGTTTTTTTTTGCAGCAGGGTGTTTTCAAAAGCATGATCTAACGTTTCTGTGACCACTATTAAACTCAGTAAAGTTCTCTTCTTTCTTGGGTGTTTCTCTCAAGATTTTACATGAACTTTATAATAATAATAATCCTGGATATAGTGCCTGAACATGTTGTCGAGACGTCTCAAGGCACTTCACAGGAATTACTGCAAAGTGGTGTAACTGTGTATTTTGTGGGTGAATAATAATAACAACAAGATTACATTTGTATAGCAGATACTGTTATAAGCTCATACTACTGAAATCAATACATTTACCAGTGATCAGGGAATCATCCTAGCTCAGTTACTATTTCTCTCACCTCTCAGAAGACTCAGAAGTTTCTGGGTTCAAGGCTTTTCATCTCACAGTATAGACTGACTCTCTAGTATGGTGCTGGGGGAGTGCTGTTTTGTTGGACATGCCGTCCTTCAGATGAGACGTTAAACCAAGGTCCTGTCTGCCTGTTCATACGGACGTTAAAGATCCCATTGGCACGATTCGAAAAGCAAAGGGAGTTTCTCCTGGTGTCCTGGCCAAGAATCCCTAAAGTAAAAAAAATGGTCATTCATTTAACGGCTGCTTGTGAGACATTGCTGTGTGAAAAATTGAGTTGCTGCGTTCACCTATAAAATACACAATCACTGCACTTTACAGTATATCCTTTGATGCATTTTGAGGCATTCTCCCAATGTGAAAGAGGGCTATGCCAAATGTAAGCGTGGTAAGGATTATTAGCAGCCCGATTATCTAGGGTTGCTTTACGGCGTCTCCACAGATAAAAGGAGTCAGCCACGCACTTGTGATACTTGCAACGTGCCAGCTACAGTATAGGTTGGCCTTAGGTCTGTCTGCCCTTCTCTATGTAAAAACTTTATATGTGATTTATCCCACGCCCCCCCACACACACTCTTATATACAACACTGACATTTTGTTCCTGCCGATGTAGCAAGCAACAATTGCAATCCTCGTAAAACATTAACTTCATGCTGTGATGTTATAAATGTCACACTCACAGCTTTCAGTCATCTGGGCCCCCACAAATATGTCAGCCACAAACTACTGATTTTCATGAGCGTGTTTGTTTTTGTCTGGAATGGCAGCTAACTCTGCCTATCATAGTCCCACAAAGTATAACGTGTCCTGCACCATTGTTTAAAGACCAGAGAGGGTTGGGGGTGGAAGGGGAGGGCGAGGGGTGGGGAGGAGGTGGCCATAGAATAATTAGGTAGTTCGATGTAACACGGGACTGGGCGCATTAAGTATGTGATATTGACACTTAAAATACAGCAAGGGGAATACAAATTGCATGCCAATAAAGTAAATATGGTTATAATTGATGTATTAAATATTCCTGTGTTAACGTGATTGTGAAGATGAGACCTATGTTAGTGTAAGACTTTGTTATAGCTTCCAGGCATGAACATCTGTTGAGTTCTATTGTTGGCTTGAGCCTTCCTCACTGAATATGCCGATACTGTTATAAAACACACACTTGATATGTTTTAATATAAAGTCATGCTTTACAACACAATCCAGTTTACACTTACATTAGCACGTTTCACTTTGGGAGGGGGTACGTTTTCAGACATGCCTTGAAAGAGGGTAGGAAAGAGAGCAAGTCAGAGGGACCTGGGAATGGAGTTCCAGAGAGTAGGTGCCAAGTGACTGAACCCCTGCCCCGTGATGGTGGGGCAGATAGAGCGGGAGATATGGAGTAGGCCAATATCGGCAGAGTGAAGGGAACAGGCAGGCTGTTGAGGATAAAGCAGGTTGCACAAGTAGGGATTTAAATAACAGGTAATCTGTATTTTTTAGAGATCTGCCCCATTGTATCCTTAAATGCCAAATAGTTGGAAATATTTGAGGATGACTATGTATAGGTATCATTAGGATTACGCTACTTAGACTGGCTCAATAGGTAGCACTCTTGCCTCCCGAGCCAAAAAAACTGTGGGTTTAGACCCACGTCAGGACTTTGAGCTCAGTCTACGCTGACACTCTGGTGCAGTAATGGGGGAAGTGCAGATTTGTTGGAAAGCGATGTGCCTCAAATGAGACATTAATGGAAGTCCTGTCTGCCTCCATTGATTGGCCACAAAATACATTTCCTTGATTGGATATTTCTTGGTTTATTAAAGTCAAGAAATATTCAATCAAGAGAAAAAATGGAAACAAAATATTATTTTTAAACAGACTGACCTAGACGAGTGCGAATGTTCGGTGAGCCACTTCTTGACAGCCCCACTGATCACTTTCGGCCTGTGGCCCATGAGTTGCACACCACTGAGATATATGTTTTTGCTGACAACTACTCAGTCACTACACATCACAGTTAAATCACGTGAAGCACTTTGAGATGTCTTAACTATCTGATAAAGCACTATATCAAATGTAAGGATTATTATTATTATTATAATTATCATAAGTCATAGATCCCACAGCATTGCTCAAAGAGAGAAGGATTATTTTCTGGTGTCCTGGTCAATAATCCTCCAGATACTTCCACTTCCAGATCATTCACTTCACGGCTGTTTGTGGGATAGTGCTGTGGTACAAATTTGCTGTTTTATTTGCCTTTGAGATGTCCTTCTGACTATATAATGTATAAGGGTTATTATATATTAACAAAGAATTGCAAAAATCTTTTTTTTTAAAGTTTACATTAAGTTTGATAACTTTTACTGGATTACTATAAGTGTTAAGTTCAATTGTTTGCATTTTCTATCTGTATTTTGAATGGAAAAGATGCACTCTGATGCAGGTTAGATATGCAAGACTTGCCACTAGAATTGTGTTGGATGTTTTGCTGAAGTGAATGGCAACTGCAAACTGCAACTTAATAGTTCAACTTGTGGAAAAAAGTTTATTTTATTCTTGAGTACATCCACACCGAATTCAATTGTGAGGCATTATCGTTGTTTGTGTGGGTAGTAAAGGTATCCTTAGAGCGCAGTGCTAACTTATTGCACTTAATGGCTATAATACTCCAATTTTGTTATTGATTTGAACAATAATCTGGTTGTTTATGCCATTCAGGTGAAATTGGCTGGGGTTTGGATTGAGGATAATGTCTGCAAGGAAGGAAGGAAGCCTTGGTGAGATAACATTTATGGAACAAAAGTGCAAGGCAGTAATCAAATCTCCAACGAGTGTCAGGAGGTGCCAGAGTGCTTGGCAATTGCACAGAAGCTTCTTTTGGGGACGCTCTGTAAGTGAGCAGATCTCAGCACAAAGGGAGCTGATAATTACATTTCAACATGCCCTTCGGACTGCCTGCACTTTGCACTGACTCCGAGAGAGTCGTAATGTATACCACAGTGGAAAAAAAAAGGTTCCCTTCTGGTGGGACAATGTAAAAGGGAGAACCCATTCCAAAGAAACAGGAATGAGACAAAAAGCCATTCTGTTGACACATGTAGGCTTGGGGTTGAATGTCCTTAGAGGAGACTGAACATGAAACTTCAAGCTTGTATTGATTAAAAGCTGTTTACTGCTAAGATTGGGCTCATGTGTGTGTGTGTGTATTTGTGTGTGTGTGTGTACCAGGCTCTGCGACACTGCTGGTAGTAGTTTATTTATTGTGTTTCGCCGACAAATATACAGTCAATTCACGTTACAGTCTATTCTGTGAAGCGCTTTGAGACGTCTAGAAGACATGAAAAGCGCTATATCAAATGCAAGGATTATTATTATTATTATTTACTAGAGATGAATAGTTGGCTCACAAAACAAAGGAATTCAGCTCTAACCACCTGAATTTCGCTAAAGCTGCCTTCACAGGCAGACACCAAATTCACAATGCTAAAACCTTGATGTTACACTCAAATCAAGTGTGTGTTTTTTAAAAAAAACAAGGTTTACTCCTGTAGGCAGTGAATAATCCGAGCATATGATTTTAAAGGTGCCAGCAGCTTGCTGAATACACCCTAACAGCAAGTTATAATAATAATAATAATAATAATAATAATCCTTGCATTTGATATAGCGCTTTTCACGTCGGGAGGACGTTCCAAAGCGCTTCACAGAACACACTGTAAAGTGAATTGACTGTATATTTGTGGGTGAACGCGGCAGCCAATTGCGCACAGCAATGTCCCACAAACAGTCATAGATTGAAAATGACCAATTTTATTATTGTTTTTGGTTTTGGAGGGATTATTATTAGGCTCTGTGTGGAGTAAGGAAACTTGCCCAAGGTTTCGCCCTCTGCCTGGAATTGAACTCAGGTCTCTCGCTTGCAAAGCAAGTGCTCTAACCACTGAGCTACAGGACTCCACGTTGTTGTGTGTCAGTGTACAAAGCTATGTATCCTTTGGCCATCATAACATTGGGCATGATTTTCTCCTCTTCCAATCGCGACAACGTCTACAATAACAACAAATTACATTTGGACCTGAGCTGGGGGTTGGGATCAGGAGGGCTAGATGGCAGGGAGGGTAGAGGTAGGAGGGTTACCGAAACCGTTGGTGTAAAGTCGGAGAAAACCACAGTACAGAAGAAGATCATTTGACCCATCGTGGCTGTGCTGGTTCTTGGAAAGAATAATCCATTGAGTCTCACTTACCTACCTTTTCTGCATATCTATCGTGTTCTCTCTTGAAAGCTAATATGCTTCCTGTCTCGAGACCACACCTCTTAGGGCATTCCACATCCTAATGTCTCTATGTTAAAAAAAAATCTCTCCATTTGCTCCTTTGAACTCTTCTTAACTATCGTAAATTGATGCCCTCCAGTCATTGACTCACCAACCGCTGGAAATCATTTCTCCCCCTCGACTCAATCAACATTCCTCAGAATTTTAAAGAGTTTCCATCAGGTTTCCCCTCAACCAGTTCTGTTCCAAGGTGAACAAACCCAGTCCAACAACAACGACAATTTGCATTTATATAATGCCCCTCATGCAGGGCAGGGTCCCAGAGTGCTTGACAGTAGCGGAGTACGACACCGAGCTAGGGGTGAAGGGAGGTGACCGTAGACACGGTCGAACAAGAAGGACTTCAGCCGCGACCTGAAGATGGAGAAAGAAAGGGCCAGGCAGAGGGATAGAGGAAAAATGTTCCAGAGTTTCGGAGCGAAGTGGCTGAAACTAGCTCCAGTCTCTGCTAATAGATCAAACCACTTTCATCCATGGTATTAGCCTAGTAAATCTCCTTTACATCCTCTCTGTGACACTGACATCCTTCTTAAATTAGGGTGAGCAAAACTGGACACAGCATTCTGAACTGCAGTCTCGCTAACGATTTATAAACACAGTCGCGCATTCTGCGTATAAATCTTTTTAAGGACAAGATTTCATTGAATATCCACTGCCATCCTGGCTGATCAGATAATTTTGCACAGACCACGGTCTGAATTAGGAAGGCTTTGCTGGCCTGAAAATCACACTACACCAGATGGTGCGTTTATCCACTGAGCCATTAGGGAAGACAATTCCATCCTCCATCGGCAATGAGCTGTGGCTGCACCTCTTGGCTGCTTATTGCAATGGTGCAATTGCGGACATGAACATTCTCCCTAATAAAGGTTAGCAAAACATAACACTAGAGGAAGCGTTTACAAGAGAGATTCTACCCAGAGGTACTGTAGACCTTAAACATCCAGTTGCTCTCAGTATTTACGTTACTGCAGACAGATGCGGCCTTTGAGCTCTCTCTATACTGTTTCTGTATACTGTATTCCTGTAAAACTGCTGAAGGATCTCTGGTTTGCAAAGTGGTGAGATTATATTTCAAACTACACCCTCACCGTGGTCGGTCACTGTGTCCTTCGCAATAATTACATAGAGTTACACAGACTGTAAAGCATCGAAACAAGCCATTTGACCCAGCTAGTTTGTGCTGTGTTTTTTATACTCCACAGGAGCCTCCTTAACCTCCTCACCCTATCCACCTCCGTATTGCTCTGTTGTTTTTACGTGAGAAGGACATGCTGTGTCCGGGATGCAGTATTAACCTATTACCACAAAACTGCCAGACCAAAAACTACTGCAATACCGTATAATTGTTTGGATATTTGAACTCCCTGGATTAATATTTGGTTTCAATTCGGCATAGAGACCAACTTAGCCTTTTTTTTACACAAAGTAAATAAAAATCATTACAGAAATACTGTACACTGCAAACCTATTGATTCCAGCGCTCAAATAACCGGGTGTCAAAATCTCCCCTATGGTTCAATCACAGTAAGTAGTGTGAACATATGAAGGCTTGAGAGAAATGCCTCTAGGAGTTCATTAACCTATATATGAGTTGGTTGCGATATTTTCTTTTGTTTTAGTCAATATTACTTAACATCTGGCTGGTATTTATCGAATAAAGAACACATAGAAGAGATACGGCTCAGTATGCCAAATAGTTCTAAAAATCCACTCAAGCACATTCAGACTTCAAACACTGTGTTAGTCAGAGATCTTTCCAGCTGAGCTTTTATTTCTTCCTTAACACGGGAGAAGGTGTTAAAATGTTTGAGAAATTGCACTTGGAAATTGCACTTTCCTGATTAAAGGCGTGCCTTAGCATCAAATATTTGCAGTACGGTTTTATTTTCTGAAGGGAATGCTAAAACTTTTTACCTTCACCAAAGTTCTTTCCACTCTTTTCAACAGACAGTTGTATTTGCCGTGTTGCATTAAACATGTTGCGGCAACTGCACTCACTCCTAATTAAAACATTCCTTGCAAAGTATCCCTGTAGAACCGTTAAGGAAAGAGCTGGTTTGCAATACAGTGAGATTACTTTTAAAACTCTCCCTCTGCAGCTTCCCTAGGTACCTAACATTTTCAAAAGTATGGTAATACAATCCACAGATGTAGAAATAATGATGAATTCTATTGCGGAATTTTAATTAAAACGATCATTTACGGACACAGGTGTTTAGTAGACATTTCGGTTTCCTTTTCGTAGAGCCAGCAAGAAATATTTGCTGTGCTGTCATGGGATTGTCTTCTCCAAAATAAAATCTGTCACCTATGATGCAATCCTGCATTTATTTTGGTGTCAGGCTGGCATTAACCTAATTAACAACCTTTTGTGGGACGCTGCTGCGAGCAATTGGCTGTCGTGTTCTGGCCACAAAATAAACAGTCAATTCGCTTTGCAATACATTCTGTGAAGCACTTTTTAGACATCCCGAAGACGTGATAAGGCGCTATATAGAATTGGTTGAAATCCTCTGAGAAGCTACCCTCAAGTTGTTGTTGTTGTAGATCAAATGCAACCATTTTTATTATAATTATTATTAACATTAGAATGCTTCTGGTATTCTTAACACCGTAAGAAAAGCAAAACTCTGATCACACATTAGTTGAAGAGAAACTTTTCCAGAAGTCGGAATACCCATTATTGGGTTTGGATACCCTGAGGTAGAAATGGTAAACTGTCTAAACTTACCTCGTCTGGTGTCAGCCTGGTAACACCTTCACCTCTGAGTGAGGAGTTTGTGGGCTCAAGCCCCATGACAGGACTCTGAGCTCACATTCTTTAAGCTGACACTCCAATACAGTGCTGGGGAAATGCTGCATTGTTGGAGGTGTCATCCTTCAGATAAAACATTAAACTGAGGTCTTGTCTCCCTGTTCAGTTCAACGTTAAAGATATTGTGCCAGTATTTGAAAAGAGAAGGGAGTTTCTCCCTGTGTCCTGGCCGACAATCGCTGTTGATTAAATAAATTGGTCGTTCACTTCATGGCTGTTTGTGGGACATTGACTGCCACATTTACATACAAAGGGCATTTTTACAGTAAATTTCTACGCTTTACAGTAAATACTTTGAGAGGGTCTCCTGCCATGAAAGGCGCCATGTCAAATGCAAGGATTATTATTAACCCCTTTGCTTCTATCAATGAGAAGAAGTATTGATTTTATTTTTCTGGTTCATTTTTAGAAGTAACACAGGCAGGGGTAGAAATTCCACCTTAATCCAGATTTACTCTATTTTCGTAGTATTTTAATGTGTCCATAAATGGGAAGAACGTTGAATCATAATTTTGAAGCCTGGTTTTCTCCTAAGTTCTTTTAAGGCCGACAGAAAACCTGTTTCGATGGTAAGACCGAATTGACCAATTCACCAAATTCTGGATGGATACACTGGAATGTTACATCACTGGAGTAAATCTAGAGCCAGGTGGAATTTCTCTCCTACAATGTTTTAGAATAATAATAACTATCCTTGCATTTGATATAGCGCCTTATCGGGTCTTCATAACAGTACATTACAGTGTATCCTGTGCATCATTTTGAGATGTCTCGATGATGTGATAAGGCGCTACATCAAAATGCTCCCTGCGAGCCTTTTGACGGATGAGCAGCACAGCTCACATAAAATGTGTGAGACCGTTCCCACCATCCTGTAGTTCAGTGGTTAGAGCACTCGCCTCACAAGAGAGAGGACTTGGGTTCGATTCCCCGGCCGGGCGAAACGTTGGGCAAGTTTTCTTACTCCACACACCTCTGTTTATCAAGTAGTAAGTAGGAACCCGATTGTTAGTCGATTGGCAGATAATTCCTTCAGTATAAATAAATATAATTTGGTCACTCAATCCATGACTGTTTGTGGGACGCTGCTGTGCGCAGTTGGCTCCCGCGTTTCACCCACAAAATATACAGTCAATTCACTTTACAGTATATTCTGTGAAGCACTTTGAGACACCTCGAAGACGTGATAAGGTGCTATATCAAATGTCAAGGTTTATTATTTGTTATTAAGCTTCCCACATCTTGGACACACAATCCCTATCCATTGACTATTGTAAGTGCAGTGCTTCAGCAGAAGAAGCTGCTTACCTTTCTCCATAACAATCAAGGTGGACACCGAGCCCTGGATATATGAACATATGTTTCCAATCCCGGACTACAGCAGCTGCTATCCTCATCATCTATTCAATAGGCATCTGACTTTATTGTGGTGAAAGCACCTATTCAGGACAGCTTGTGATGTCTCAACCACCTGAGTGGTGAGAGATCTCTTTGTTATACAGTTCGCAAGCAGAATCGGCTTCTTTAGAATTGCCTCTTTCCTTTAAACGAGGATGAGATACCAATTGTTCGCAAGGTGTCTCTTTTGACTTACCACCTTTTCATTTCAAATAATTGTATGATGTTCTGCATTGTGTGACTGACAGTGTCTTGTTGGATTGCTAGCTCATTAGTATCTCTCTTTAACTCCCTACAAGTCTATTCAAATTGAAATACGCCAAAGTGAAATTAAAACAATGCATAAATCCAGCCAACCTTTCTCCTCATTGCCAACATATTTAACTTTCATAATATCTGTTTTCCCCAGTTTATTTTTGATGTGTTTCTGATGAAATGTGTCCAGACTTTCCCTCTTGCTCAATGGAGAAAGTTTTTCAAGTGGAAAGTCCGGCTGAGTCAGACATCCCGCAGGATTCCACTGTTACTAGTTTTCAGTGGGTAATTCCACTCGGTTCAGTTGTGAGTTTGAGAGGAGAATTAGCATTAGCATGTTTATATCACCGCTATCACCTTGCATGCACTTTCCAGAACATCACACCTAGATCGGGAGTGCCGAGAGAGGAGGAGGCAAGAATGCCATATAAATAGGGAAACTTCTCTAGAAGGTGCGATAAGTAGGTGCCTGGATTAATTAAAGTGTCAGTCTCCATGTAAATGAGTCGTTGGCTAATTCTCCTGGCCTGTGATTGAATGAGGGAAGGAAGCTATTTCCAGTAGCATGAAAACTGACGGGATTGGGCAATGCTAATTGGCAGTAGCTTCCAGCCCCTTCAATGCCAGGCCTCTGCATTGAAGTGGCAGACCTTGGTTCTCTACTGTGAATGAAAGTGGTGTGGGACAATGCCATCTCTTTGGATCATGGACTCCACCGGCTTCCCATCACACAGAGGATACAGTTCAAGATCCTCGTCTTCAGCTTCAAAGCCCTCCATGGCCTTGCTCCCCCCTACCTCTGCGACCATCTAACCCCCTACCATTCCGCCCACTCCCTCCGTTCAGCGGCTCTGGCCTGCTTCACGTCCCCCGCCTCGCTCTCCCCACCATTGGTGGGCGGGCCTTCTGCCACTCTGCTCCAACCCTCTGCAACTCCATCCCGCAGTCCCTTCGCCTTGCCCCCTCTTGCACCCCCTACCCTCCACCCTCCCCAATCCCGACCCCCAGCTCGGGTCTGAAAATCTGACTGTCCAGCGCCTTGGGACGTCCTCCCGACGTGAAAGGCGCTTTACAAATGTAATTTTGTTATTGTTGTTGTATAGTTTAGGAGAATGAAAAAAATTGCCTGATCCCAGAGCTGTGAGGCGTGTGAGAAACGTTTGATGTCCCTTTATTTTCATATCTGCCATCCACAATTATCAGGCCTGCTGACCATAACTTGAGAAGACAAGTACGGGCTCCACATTTAAGCTGCGATGGAAAAAAATGGTCAGAGAACAAGCGCCATTGTATTAAAATAATTCTCTTTGTTTAAAAAGCAAGAACTTCTCAGGTGTTTGTGAGGGTGGGAGGGGTTGATGCGAAGTTAAGGAATTGAGTTGTTGGATAATTAGTACAAATCGTTATTAATTGAAATATTCCACAACGGATTTTTTTTTTCCTCGCTTTCACACAAAGTGTGGATTTGCGTGCAAACCGTAGAGAGTTCCTGATTATTTCACAGGTTAAGGGTTTCAATAGGGAAACACATCAGGATTTTCTGCTTACTTACCCCCCTCTGTATTGCTCAAGGTATTCTTCCACTGCTGGATTGAAACAGACACTCACCGGTAAATGGATGATGAGTAAATTAAATGCCCCGGCAACTGTTTTTCCCACAGTTTGCTCATTTCAATTCAGGTATGCTTTATAACCTCAAAATCAGCCAGTCCTTTGTACATGGGCAGGTTTAGAAAGGGAACAATCAATGAACCAGAACAAATTGCATTCATATTGCAACTGTTCCGTAACAGAAGGTCTTGGAACACTAAAAACAACAGCCGTGGTAAAGATATGAATGCGGTGGGGTGTTGATAATAGCTTGATGCTCAGGGGCTAAGCATCATGTGTGGTATATTGAGGTGTTACCAGTCAGCATCACACAACACGGATTTAAAACTTACTGAAAAAGATGGGATCCAACAGCCTTACAATAGAGATAACATTTTAACTACTACAACAACTTGCACTTAGAGCCTTTACCCTGAGAGGCAGGGTATATAATGTATTTGCCCTTGTAGATTCTGTCAGTTCTCTCTTGGCTTTGATATAAGTGAAGGATCTCGATCGATTACAGTCTGCCGTGCTTTTTAAACCTTATTTTTTAAAGAAAAAAGTTTCCCCCTCCCTGTCACCAGGCATTTCACAACACTGCTGAAAGCACGAGCAAAAGCGTTACCTCCATGCCCACGTCTCTGCTGTTGCCTCTCTTTCACTTGCCACCAATGGACGAAACCCACGCTTACTGCCAGCCTCTAATAGTCCAGACAAGATTAAGAACTGCCGTGCGGAAAATTAGGCAGAGAAACCAAGCGCAGGAAACAGAGCCCAACACTCAGTCACTGAAACACACACTGTTCTGATTAATCTAATTAAGGTCTAAGCATTAATATTGATTATTAATCAATAATCCTGATTAAGCATGAACTTAACTTTCTTTTTCACAGGCTGGTGGCTCTGTGCCCGAAAGTGATGAAAGCGTGGTTGCAAATATAGCTCTTAAAGATGGGCTTTAAAGGTGGGGCCGGCAGGGACAAGCTGGAGGAACATCAGGAGAGGAGGCGTAGTAACTGAAAGCAAGCCCAATGATTCCAAGCATTTCCTATTTAGTTAATTAATTAAAAAATAATCCTATTTTTAAATCTGATTGAGGCTGAGACCTGGGTTCGATTCCTGGCAGGGCAAAACTTTGGGCAAGTTTCCTTACTCCACATGCCTCTGTTTACCCAGCAGCAAGTAGAAACCTGGTTGTTAGTCGATTGACAGATCGCTTTTCCAGGGATAACAATTCCTTCAAAATAAATAAAATAAAGTGTCGCTCAAGTGACTGTTTGTGGGACGCTGCTGTGCACAATTGGCTGCCACGTTTCGCCCACAAAATATACAGTCAATTCACTTTACAGTATATTCTGTGAAGCGCTTTGAGGTGTCTAGAAGATGTGATAAGGCACTATATCAAATGCAAGGATTATTATTATAAGTTATTTTATTGCATGGAAACAGTAAGATTCTCATTGATACTTGTGGAATAATAAAATGTGCCTCTTTTTAGAGCTCCGAGTCGCTACCCTAGGTGAAGGGCGCTATACAAATGAAAGTTGTTGTTGCTGATAATGAAAATTGGTAAAGTCTATAAGAAACATTAGCTTCTTATCGAGTAACATCTAACTAACAACCAGGTTCCTACAATAGAGAGCACGATAACTTCAGGAACTGCTGCCTTAAGGGCAAAAAATAAAACTCACACTGACAAAAGCAGAACGTATTGTTTGTAGAGTCATTTTGTTTTTAATTGTAATGCTCCCTCCTCTTAAGGGTAATTGTAATGTCTCCCATCCAACCCACCCCACCATCATTGGGTTTGCTTTCAATCATTCTGCTTCTGCTCTCTGAAAGCCATACTGGAGTCCCTATCACCTTGCCCCTTCCCCTTCTGCAAAGCGCATTCTAACAGCTATCTTTTCAAGCAATGCTTTCAGCCATTTTTTCACCCTCTTGTAAATTGTCGTCGTTGTTGTTCGAATGGGATTCAATGTGTGGCACTTGCAGAAAAATATGGGTAGCATGCGTTGCAAAATGAATTTAGCAGCAAAGGAACTGAATGAAAGCATCAAATGCAAGGATTTTATTATTAATATTATTGTTATTATTATCCTATACAAAAGGCAAGTTATTTTTACAGCACATTAGAACTGCACTGAATAGAACAACGACAATAACAACAACAAATGACACTTATATAGTGTCCTTCATGTCAGAAAGACGTCCCAGGGCACTGAACAATCAGGAGTTTGGGACCCGAGAATGCCTACTTGCGGCAATATTTCATATTTCATGTCAAATCATAAACATTTACAGGATAGAAGGAGATAATTCAGCCAGCGAGTGTACACTGGCTCTCAGAACACAATCCCCCTGCCTCACCCTAACCCCATATTACTTCAAGCCTCTATCCTTCCCTCCTCTTACGGACCTGCTTCACGTCCCCCACCTGTCTGCTTCCCTCTTGAAACCCACAATGGACTCTGTCTTTACCATTTTACTTGGCAGGGCAATCCACGTCCCGTGATCTGGTAAAGATGCCATAATAGAAGAAAGTTTACTGCACAGAAGGAGGACATTCATCCAATCGAGTTTGCATCTGCTGGTAATCTCTCCCCTTCTGGAACGATCGACTCCATTCCCATTCCCCAGAGGCAATAGGATATAAACGATAAGCATTTGGTTGTAAGAGTCATACAGTAATTGGTATCCATTATTTGTGCTTCACTTAGAAAGTGAATTGCAATGGAATTTGCTGAAACTGCTTAAGCTGCTTCCTGTTTTAGATCATACCATTTAACACGGTATTATATTGGAAGGCAGACAGAACAACTGTTTGTTGAGAATGAACGGCCTGTGAAATTGCTGTCAAAACTGCTTTGAGGGGAGATTACAGAAATGTTGATGGGTCTGGTAGAAGGATGAGACACAACCGGAACCTTTTGAAGTAAAATATTTACTGCAAATACAGAGTTGATGGTTGAGGATAGATCCATAACTCAACACGTTGAGTATTTTCCCAATCCAGTAAACTTTTGGTTCAGCAGGCCCAAACTAAAGTTTTTCTGCAGTTTGTTAGTGTATAACCCAAATGATCGTTCAACCTCATGTTAATCTTCCTTTTGCTACACAGAGAATTGTGTGATATTTTAGGACTGTCTCAGAAAATGTAATGATCTAAATCTGTGCTATTTCTTACCGGAAGGTCAGTGAGTATCAAAAGTAACGGAAAAACTTTACAGCAGCTTATCCCATCGCAGGTAATTACCGACAAGTGTAATTAATGACTGGAACAGGTTTTCTTGGAAGAGTGTTTGAAGCAGAGGCACTTGACTCAATTAAAAAATAGTTTGATGCTGTGATGAGGAAGGATGTAGGGTGGATATTCTGGAAGGATGAGATCAGATGGGCCAAAGTACCACCTTCATCTGAACTTCTGTTGTGGTCTTGTGATGCCACTTAAGGGGAAAACAGTGCTCGGAGATGCTATTCTGTGTGAAAGGTGCTATCCAAATGCAAGTTGTTTTTTGTTGAAACTGATAATTAAATAATAATAATGCTTGCATTTGATATAGCACCTTATCGCGTCATCGAGACATATCAACTGTTACACAGGATATACTGTTGCAAACAGGCAGTTTTTTGCACAGCAGTGTCCCACAAATAGCCACGGAGTGAGTAACCAATGTTTTATTTGGGGGATTTGTTGGCCAGGACACCAGGAGAAACCCCCTTCTCTTTTTGAATAGTGCCATGGGATCTTTAACGTCCACCTGTGCAGGCCGACGGGACCTGTGTTTAACATCTCACCCAAAGGACGGCACTACCAACAATGCAACACACCTACAGGACTGCATTGAAGTGTCGTCTTAGACAATGTGATTCCAAGTCCCCGATGTGAGGCTTGAACCCACAACCTTCTGACTCCCGAGGGGAGAGTGCTACCGCCTCGCCAGACTGACGCACATTGCTCATCTTTAATGGTCTACTTTTCAGACAGTCGTGGGCTAAATTCCATCGGTTCGTAAAGTTACTTGCCATGCTGGGTATCCCCACTGCCAATGTTGGTAACTTTAACCCTACATGCGTTTCCCAGTGTAGGTTTCACCGAAGAACCAGGTGTTAGCCTGGCTCAGTCTGTAGCATTTTCTCTGCTTATTATTTAACTCATCGTCTAACAGCAGAATGATGAAAACTCCTTACTGATCAATTCTGACAGTTTTCAGTGAAGAGGAAATAAACACCAATATTACAATAATAACGCTACTCAAAAGTATTGGAAAGCGTTGTCTTTGTAATGATAACCCTGATCCACTAAAACACAGTGCAGGCAAAGAACACAAAATAAAAGTGAAACATTTTAACCTCTATTCGTCCTTTTAAGTTTTCGGATTTTCTCACCTTTTATTTGCTTTAACCAGGCTCACCAAACCCGACTGTCTCCCTGTCTCCAGACTTCAAGATCCTCAGCCTCGCGTACAAATCCCTTCATGCCCTGACACCTCCCTAACCCTCTGATCTGATTGTACCTCACTCCTCTAACCATTTCTACCCTCTACTCTAGTAGAGTCCTGTAGCTCAGTGGTTAGAGCACTCGCTTTGCAAGTGAGAGACCTGAGTTCAATTCCAGGCGAAATCTTGGGCAAGTTTCCTTACTCCACATAGAGTCTAATAATAATCCTCCAAAACCAAAAACAATAATAAATTGGTCATTTTCAATCTACGACTGTTTGTGGGACATTGCTGTGCGCAATTGGCTGCCGCGTTCGCCCACAAATATACAGTCAATTCACTTTACAGTGTGTTCTGTGAAGCGCTTTGGGACGTCCTCCCGACGTGAAAAGCGCTATATCAAATGCAAGGATTATTATTATTATTATTATTTCACTCAGCTAACACTGCCTGCTGCACAGCCCCCTAGCCCTCCTCACCAGAGTTAGTGGCTGTGCTTCCCAGCTTATACACCCCTAACCTCTGGAACTCCCTGACTCAGTCCATCCACCTCGGTCTCTCTTTATCTATCTTCGACCACGCTTATAGTCTTCTCCCCTTTCCCTCTCTCCCTTGCTCGGGATCCAACCCTGCCATTGCACAGCATTCTGAGGCGTTATCCTACCTGAAGGATGCCATATAAATGCAAGCTGTTGTTAATATTTTGTTGTTACATTCTACCTGCTCAAACTATTTCCTCAACATTTTATAATGTCAAAGCTTGCATTCGCCTGTCTTCCCTCGTCCTGCACCGACTATCGATTCTGGAATTGGTGATACCTATGCTTACAGTCAGTTTTCATTGGTTGTAGGGAAAAAAAATCAAGGGCAGATGTTCAGGGAAAAAAAGTCAAGGGCAGATGTTCAGGGATAAAATCAAAATAATAATAATCCTTGCATTTGATATAGCGCCTTATCACGTCTACGCGAAGTCTCAAAGCACTACTGTAGTGAATTGGCTGTATATTTTGTGGGTGAAAAATAATTTTTCAAAAAAGGAAGAAAGAATAAGATGCCTGATAGGTTTTCCTTAAAAAGAATGGTTTCATTTTCAACAGATTTTACCAATTAACTAAGAGTTTAGTTATAGAACTGAATTTTTTGATGACTTTCAAAACGCAAATACATTTGGTAATAAATTGATGTCAGATTTGACCTTTATCGACTCTGTAATTACCTAAAATTCTCCCACTGTCACGGCCGAGATTAATTACCAATTAGCCTTTCTATAATGCATTTTCAATGTCCTTTCCCACCTTGTCATTGGAGAGACATCTTAGTCCTTGGTTTTTGAATGAGGTCAAGGCTTTGGGCTCAGCTTGCTTCGTAAATGAACCTCACCAGTCAGGCGTAGCAAAATCCAATCTGATTCACAGAAGGAGCAGGGGCAGGCCATAAAGTGATCTGATTTTCCGATTTCATGGTGCGTGTGTTTTACTGGGAGCAGCCTTTTAAAATCTAAGAGTAAGGTAGGATTCTTTATTGAGGTTGGCTGAAAAGCATCCGAGTGGAAAGTAACTACCTCAACAGCTCTGTATTTTCTGTATTTTCAAACTGCGGAACTTAGATTGTGTCCTACATTGCTAAAGCAGTCAAAATTGAAGTCCACTGAGATGAATTATGTGGTTTACATCTTGTGATTGTGTCTGAGCTTTTCTAAATTACCTGTGGATTATTCAATATCATTCATAGTCTTAGGTAATGAATTGGCTGCAAAGCTAGAACTGTTGTATTCCTTGACTGTAGCGAACCATAACTAGCTGAGTTCATTTTCCTCAAACAACACACTCTGATGGAATAGAGACTTGAAACAGAGGATTATTTTCCTCTCTTGGACAACTATACATGTAAATAACCATTTATTATCTGTGTCTTAAACGGCTTTAAATGACTTGCAGAGTAAATAGCTTTAGAATAAATCAACAAATGCAAGGAATGCCTTCTTATCTAGGATCTTACCCAACTTTAATCTTGAAGATGGTTTTCTGTTAAGCTCTTCTAAAAAAAACTGCAGAAAACTGACTTCAAAGTTAAAACTGAAGTCAATAATTTTGCTAAATTCAGGATCCTCAAAATTGCTACATAGTTAGTGTAAATCTAGACTTATGCAGAATGTTTTTTCCATTAGTTTCAGCGATTGAGAAATTCTTTAAAGTTAACATCAGGAAGTAAAACGTCATGAGAGTAGACAGCAGTGAAAGTTGGAATGAAAATTGAGTATTTTCTACCTATGAAGGAAGACCTGTTGTGGTAATTCTCATCAAGAAATTAAGATTATTTACAGTGGCATGGAATGTTTTCAGACTTGAACATCACTTCAACAGAGTCAGCAAGTTGGAAATTGGAGACTAAAGAAAAAACATTAGGACTTTTGAAATGTATTGTCGCTCCTAAATGAACTCTGTTAATTAGATGGTCCAATGATTCAATTCTTCAAAAGTTGAGTGTGAATCATAATAATAAAAAAATATCCTTGCCTTTCACATTGGGAAGATATCTCAAAGAGCTTTGCAGGATTAACTGTAAAGTGTAGCGACTGTGTATTTTGTAGGCAGCCAATTTGGGGAGGACAAGTTTACAGGGCTATGGGAAGAGAGTGGAGAGTGGGATTAATTTGGACAGCTCTTTCAAAGAACCTGCACAGACTCGGTGGGCCGAATGGTCTCTTTCTGTGCTGTATGATTCTATGATTTCCACACGGCAATGCCCCACAAACAGCCATGAAGTGAATGACCAATTTTACCTGGGGGACTGTTGGTCAGGACACTGGGAGAGAGAAAATCCCTTCTCTTTTGGAATAGTAACTTGGTGACAACTGAGTGAGAAGATGGAGTTGTTGGGAAAAGTCGAAGATGCAGCTGTAGTGAATCGTTCAAGCAGCCCAATATTTCATGGACAACTTTAATGGAAGGAAGGAAGGAAGGAAGAAAGAAAAAGAAAGAAAGAAAGAAAGACGGGGACTTAAATAGAAATGATAGTTTAACCGTATCGAGTGGTTGTTTGCAAAAAAAGAATTCAATCTGGCAACAAAGAAGCCTGGCACAAATTCATTTGCAATAGCAGCTGCATCTCCCAATCATCCGTCATAGAAAGCAGTGGCACAGTATTAAGCTCACTGTCGTATTTCACTTGCCGAGAAAGACCACTTGTAAGTGAGAGCCTGTATCCTGACATCACTTGTAATTCAATAATTCATCAATTCTCAATGAGGATCTTCTGTATCACTCACTTATCTTATCAACATTATTCCCACATGAATCTATTTTAGGACAGATCGAGTTACAGAGGATTGTTTGATTGCCGTTCAGTGAAGGATGATGAGCACGTGTTAATAACACCGTGTCGCTATAGCGGAGCTGGATAAAGTTAGATTATAATGACAAATCACTGTCTTTGTTTCCTTCTTCGAAGAAGTGAAGGAAGGACAATTGACTCCTGGACTATGATTAATAATCCCATAATTGATGAGAAATCTCTGCATTCAGACATAAAAAAGGCGTGCAAATGAAAATGTATACTAGACATGAGCAAAACATATGACCCTTTCACACTACAAACTAGAACACAACAGGCCCCAAAACTGTGTAATCAGCTTGCAATTAGTACAAACCAAATACTTACAAAGAGAACAAAACTGGTGCTGTCAGTTGTCTGGTGCTAAACTTTGTATAGAGACTTGTGCCAACGGAAGCTGTGCTGTAATATCATCAGTTCCTGATGCTGTGGAATCCCCTCTTTATATCGAGTGTTAAGAGTCTGAGCAAAAGATAACAATTATCCTCACATTTGATACTGAACTCTTCACGTCCGGTAGATTAAACTGCTAGCCTCTACGCTTCGAAACTCTGGAACACTCTTCCTCTATCCCTCCGCCTTGCCCCTTCCTTCCCCATCTTCAGGTCGCGCCTGAAGACATTCCTATTCGACCGTGTCTACGGTCACCCACCCCCTCCCGCCCCCCCGTCTTGGAGTCGTGCTCCGCCTCTGCCAAGCATTCTGGGACACTACCCTGCGTGAGGGGTACTATATAAATGCAAGTCGTTGTTGTGGTTGTTGTTGTAAACTTACCTCTGCAAGTGAATCACTGCCTCATTTACTCTACAGTGCTACCATCAAAGTTAGGGGCTCCTGCCAGGGACAGAGCTGTGAAGTAATTGTACAATATTGTACAAGGCAGACTTTGTCCATTAGTGTAAAATAAACCACTTACTATTTTTTGATATCACCGCAGTTTGTCAGAATGGCGCACAATCCAGATGATTGTCATTTTCACCCACAAAATATACAGTCAGTTCACTTTACAGTTTATTCTGTGAAGCGCTTTGAGACGTCTCGAAGACGTGATAAGGCGCTATATCAAATGCAAGGAATATTATTATTATTATTGTGACAAACTGAGGTGATATCAAAGTGTGTTACAGTAAGTGGTGGAAAACCAAGGGCATTGGGTACTGTTCCTTTTTAAGCAGACCGGTTTGAGCAGAGTTTCCATCACTGTGATTTGCTTTTCCTAAAATATCAGGAGAAATTATCCAGACTTTTAAGTTTTATAAATCGACTTCAAGATCCTCACTCTCGTGTTCAAATCCCTTCACTCCCCAGCACCTCCCGCCCTCTCCGACCTCCTCACTCCCCAATCCACCACACTTAATAATAATAATAATAATAATCCTTGCATTTGATATAGCGCTTTTCATGTCGGGAGGACGTCCCAAAGCGCTTCACAGAACACACTGTAAAGTGAATTGACTGTATATTTGTGGGCGAACGCGGCAGCCAATTGCGCACAGCAATGTCCCACAAACAGTCGTAGATTGAAAATGACCAATTTATTATTGTTTTGGTTTTTGGAGGGATTATTATTAGGCTCTGTGTGGAATAAGGAAACTTGCCCAAGGTTTCGCCCTCTGCCTGGAATTGACCTCAGGTCTCTCGCTTGCAAAGCGAGTGCTCTAACCACTGAGCTACAGGACTCCACCACCATTGGAGGTCGCGCTTTCAGCCACTATGCCCCGAAACTCTGGAACACTCTCCCTCAATCCCTCCGCCTTGCCCCCTCTCTCCCCTCTTTTAAGTCCCACCTGAAAAATGTCCTCTTCCACTTAAGGCCACCTCCCCTCCCGGCTCGGAGTCAGGCTCCGCCACTGTTAAGCGCTCTGAGTCGCTGCCCTGCGTGGAGGATGCTGTGTAAGTGTAAGTTGTTGTTGTTGTTGCAAACCAAAACAGATGCAAAATTGTTTTTTCCAGTCTTCCATGAATCAACTGTCTCGGTTAAAATCCTTTTAATTCCTTTACTGTTGACAACGTAAATATTCTCATACTGAAGAATTATAAATCCTTGCATTTAACACAGCGCCTTATCCACGGTTGAAATCACTTCACGGGATTTTACCGTGAAGTGCAGTGATCGTGTCCTTGTAGGCAAACACGACAGTCTAATTGTGCACCAGCAATGTTATGTGGTTGTATAACCACAAACAGGCATGAAGTGAATAGAAATATATGTGAGAGTTGAAAGGATGCATTGCTGCATTGTCTGTATTTGCAACTGAGTTTGTTTAACTGCTCCGGGGCATTGGTGCGATTTAGTTTTCCTGTAAGATTTAAGTACAGTTCTGTGTTCTCAAAAGCTAAGTTGAAATTTAAAAGAATTCTGAACTGTGATTATGATCTTCTACGGAATTTGCATAATAGTCAGGCAGTTTTCACAAAAGGTCTTTATCGATGCTCAGGAACAGACCTCTTTACAGCCTTATCTTCCTAGTGTCTGGGTTTATAAACATCAACGTTTGTCGTGGTATCACTGAGGCACTCCACTATCTAAATAAATATCTTGAAGGAAAATGGTAAAAGATTGAAAGAAGGTGCACTTTGTTAATGTGAGCAGCACATTAGATTAAGGCAACATGCACATTGCATTGGAGTTACTAAACCGTGAACTACTCTGTGATCAACAGGATTGGAAACGGGGGAAAAAAACCCTAAAAGCTCCATAAAGTATGATCAAGCATTCATTAATGTGCGATTCTTGCCAGAATACATTACCACTAATTTAATGATGCAAGATGGTTGTTTTTGAAATCTAATACTGCTTAATCTAGTCAAGAGTTCTTGAATTGATGTTAATGTACTCTCATAACTGTATCATATGTTTTCATTTGAGGCTATCGCTCCATCATTAAAAGTATTATGGTTTGGCTTGAGGCACATGCATATGTGTTTCTTTTTAAATATGATTTGGAATCTTTTGCTGGATTCCAGTGGGGATGAGTTTTTTTTTCTAGATGACAACGTGTTATTCATGCTTACAAATTGTCTTAAAATTAAAACAAATGATAGAAATTCATCTTAAATCTGTTTTAAACAACTTTAATTTTGTCATCTGCTGTACGTTTATCAAACAATGGCAAAATTAGATATAATAATATAATATTAATCCTTGCATTTGATATAGCGCCTTATCACATCTTCGAGATGTCTCAAAGAGCCTAATAGAATATACTGTAAATTGTAGTGACTGTGTATTTTGTGTATTGGCAGCAGGCAATTGTGCACAGATATGTTTAATCTTTTTAAAATAGTTTATAGTTGCTATGTTAACGACAACAACTTGCATTTATATCACGTTCTTTAAGGAGGAAGTGTCTTGGAGCACATAGAGCGCTCTTAATAACAGAAATTGAGATATTTTGCAGTTGCAGTGGGAGAGAGGATGAGACACACAGAAATTCAGACTGCTGTTGGTTGGGTAAATTAATGAATTTTGTTCATAAATAATTTTTAGAGAATTATTTTTCCCCAATATTTTAAACTGATTTGATAGTTTAGTAGACATAATCTAAAACTCAGTTTATAGGAGCATAAGATAGTAATCATTTTGCCACAAAGCAGTTACGCAGAGTTGTTTGCCCCCAGATCACTTTCCGGGGGTAATGATTCCTCCAATAAAAAAAATAGGTCACTCAATCCATGACTGTTTTGGGGATGTTGCTGTGTGCAATTGGCTGCCCACAAAATACAGAGTCACTCCACTTTACAGTATATTCTATGAAGCGCTTTGAGACATCTCGAAGATGTGATAAGGCGCTATATCAAATGCAAGGATTATTATCTATTTATTGTAGTTTGCAAAGCATTCTCTTTGGCAGGAAATGGCAGGTGGTGCAAATAAGTAGACAGAGTAACTATATTGGATAAATAAATTATATCTATTATAATAACATATATAAGCATTTTGTAGTCCAAAACTCTCAAAAACAATTACTCTCTTTAAATTGATTCCAGAGACCTGGGTTCAATTCCTGGCAGGGCGAAACCTTGGGCAAGTTTCCTTATTTCACACGCCTGATAATAACCCCCCCCAAAACAAATTAATAAATTGGTAATTTCAATCCACGACTCTTTGTGGGACACTGCTGTACGCAATTGGCTGCCGCATTTTGCCCACAAATATACAATCAATTCACTTTACAGTCTATTCTGTGAAGCGCTTTGAGACGTCCAGAAGACGTGAAAAGCGCTGTATCAAATGCAAGGATTATTATTATTATTATTATAGTGATTCCAGATTTTCAGATAAATGTCTCCAAATAATTGCTGCAATTCATATGACAAAGTTCGATTGCTGCCTTCTGTCTATACACAGTTTGCTTTACCCCCCTAGGAATCTTGGAAGAATCCTTAAAACTGCTTGGAATGAGATTACCTTTCAGGTTCATGCAAAATAGATCAAACAAATGTTCTCCATTGACAGCAGACCGTCTGAAGTTGTGACGCAAATCATCATGTATCTTGTGTCACAGTTGGTAGAAGGTTAATTGTAGTTGCAAGACCACACTCTGATTTGAAGAGGAGACTCCTGCTCAGTACGATTTCACAGTGCTTATGTCATCTCTCTGTTCTTTGTACACACGCTTACACCGAGGAAGTTGGCTCAACTGCATAATTGAAAGATCTGTTTGATGTTAGATTTACCAACAAAATATGAGCTGCATTCACCTTTAGAACACATCTGAGCAATACATTTCTCTTTACACAGTAAAATCCTGTTTGTTAGTAATTACCCTACCTATCATTCATGCTAACAGTGATGTAGATCATTTCAGAAGCAACAACTTTGCTTTTAAAGTCAATGTTTTACGTCACAATACATTTCACCTGAAAAATAGTTTCCGCAAGAGGTTGATGGTGAGTATGGTGACGTTCATAACACCAACTCCAAAGCACTTTTGACAATTAATCACATAGTTCTTTGACGTACATAAATAAGACTTGACAGGAAACATTGAATAAGAAGGAAGAGAAGTATGCAAATGTCAAATGGTTATATTCTTGTAGAAGATGTAGAATGAACACCGCTTTACAGCTATCTCTGTACCTGCTGGAGAAAAAGAAAATGTAAAGAGATAATCAATATGTTGTAGAACCTGCACAAGACATCAGATAGCTACCACTTATTACACTAGGTTATCTGTAGTCTTATGGTTAGGACTTTTATGATATGGTATGGTACAGAAAAGGTAGGTAAATTGGACTCAATGGATTATTCTTTCCAAGAACCAGCACAAATGACATTTGGGTCAAATGATCTTCTTCTGTAATGTGAAATTCTATGGTTTTATGGTTTTTTAGGTGTCAGCCTGGTCCACTTTAATCCAGTCAGAGGCTGTGGGATAAAACCCCAAGTCAGGTCTTTGAACTGGTTTGGTATAGGTTCAGACACCAATGTAATGCTGAGGATGTACTGCCTTGCTGGAGGCACTGTCCTTTGGATGAAATGTTAAACCGAGGTCCTGTCAGATGGAAGTTAAAGATTCCATGCCACAGTTCAAAAAAGATTCACTCAATCCACGACTGTTTGTGGGACACTACTGGGTCCAATTGGCTGCCGCGTTTCGCCCACAAAATATACAGTCAACCCACTATACGATATATTCTGTGAAGCGCTTTGAGACGTCTCAACGATGTGATAGGGCGCTATATCAAGTGCAAGTATTATTAACGTTATTATTATTCAGGAAAAGAGATTGTCCCAATTGTCCTGGCCAACGTTCCCCAAATATAATTAGTCATTCACTTCATGGCTGTTCGTGGAACATTGCCGAGCGCAAATCGGCACTTGCGCCTGGCCAGCAAATACGCACAAGACACACACTAAAAGTGTAGCGAAGCGTTTTGAGATGTCCTCGCGACGTGAAAGGTAGTGGAACAAATGCAAGATTTATTATTTAGCATTTTCGTTCCAGGTGAGCATTTGGATCTACGGGCAGTATAAGTTTGTGTTTCTTCTAAAGAGTGAGTAAATGGTAAAAGTGAATACAGGAACCCCTTGCTCGTTGTGTGTCATTCCTCAAGAAAATGACACACAAAAATTGTAGCAGCTTAAAAGGAAGTGAGAATAACCTTTACGTTATTTAATCTGCTTCTGTTAACTTTGTTTTGAATATTTTTGACTTAAATCATGAGTGGCGATGACCTTGTCGGAGAGAACTGATTGGGAGGATTTACGGAACCCTAAACTATGAGTGAGGGCAAAATTATTGGCAGTAGAGAATCGTTAACCCGGTATACTTCCACAAATATGTGCAGTTTAGCTGTGCATGCATTATGAAGCACTAAAATTCTCATCAAGCCTACAGGAGTTTGCTTGGCAACGGCTTTAACATGTGCTGCAAATAGTCTGCTTTACAGATGGCTGTGAAGCAGGGTGACTGGAAAGCTCAAGAACTTATCGATTAGCTGTCAGACATGGGCTCTACTCGCAGCAGCGAGAGCAGAGCTTGCAGAAAATTAGCAAAGCATTGTGACCATCAATAATATAAGGTTTAGGCAAAGGTGAAGAGATGTTGTATATTTTATTCTGTCCGATTATTAATCGTGCACAGCTTCAGTGAATTGGTTGCTCACAGATTAAGCAACATGATCAGCTGTCTTATCAAACCACTGGTCTATCTATGACTTTGCAGAAAACACAAATGCTGACTTATTACAGGATTCTCTTAAAGATACGGAAGTCTCCCTTGAGAAGGCTCAAGACACACCATGATATTATTCTCCCTACTATTGTTAAAGAACCCTCTGATGCCTTCTTCACTTTTGCATTTCTAAATTACACATCACACTTAGAAAGCAACTCCTTCCTCTTGTGGTCTTTGGACCATGCATAGTTGACATGACATGGGGTAAAATAATAATAATAATCCTTGCATTTGATATAGCGCCTTATCACGTCTTTGAGACATCTCAATGCGCTTCACAGAATATACTGTAAAGCAAATTAACTATATATTTGGCAGCAGCCAATTGGTCACAGCAAAGTCTCACAAACAGTCGTGCATTCAAGTGACCAATTTATTATTATTATTTTTTTGGAACATGGAAATATACAAACGTTTGTGGCTCTATTAAATAGCAAATACGTTTTGGGGAAAATGTTTGCATCTGTGTTTGAATGTTTTCATGGATATAATTTCCGATGAAATACACAAAACAACAACAACTTGGATTTATATAGCGCCCTCCACGCCGGACGGCGTCTCAGAGCGCTTTACAGTAACGGATCCCGGGGCCGAGCCAGGGGGAGGGGGAGGAAAGTGAACAAAGGCGCGATCGAAAAGAAAGGTCTTCAGCAGAGACCTGAAAGTAGGAAGAGAGGGGACAAGGTGAAGGGAGTGAGGAAGGGAGTTCCAGAGCCTCGGGGAGTAGTGGCTGAAGGCACGGCCGCTGAAGGTGGAGTGGAGGATTCGGGGACAAGGAGGCCAGACCCGGAGGAACGAAAGCAACGGGCACTGTTTTGAGGAGAAAGGAGGTCAGAGAGGTCGGGGGGTGCAGAGGAGTGGAGGGATTTGAAGCCAATGGTGAGGATCTTGAAGTTGATCCTCTCTGGGACAGGCAGCCAGTCAGTCTGGCAAGGACTGGAGTGATCGGGGAACGGAGTTTGGTGCGGGTGAGAATGCGGGCGGCAGAGTTTTAAATAATCTGGATTTTATGGATGGTAGTGGAGGGGAGGCCAGCGAGGAGGGCGAACAGTAAACCTGTAGACACATAGGTCATTTGTGGAGTGCAAAATGAAATCCGCAACCAGCCATGGGAAATGTACACAATTTACATTTATGTAAGATAGCAATTCGCACGCTGTAATATTGGATTCCTCTTCCTGTTTCTCTTTCCTGGTTGTGGGTCTAGTGATGAGCAGGTTATGGGCGATTTGCGAAACCAAGAAAGTCATTCTCTAGCAAATGCAAACATCTCTTTAAGATTCTAAAGGGGCTAGACATGTAGATCATGACAGGCTGTTTCAACTAGTCCAGAATAGTAAAACCAGAGGACCCGGCCTTAAAATTGAAGAGGGGTACATTCAGAACAAATCTACGCAAACACTATTTCAGTGAGCGACCAGTAAACCTGTGGAACAGGCTCCCGAGGGAGACGGTTGAAGCAGGAAGTTTTGATGCATTTAAACACAGATTAGATAGTTTTCTTTTAGGAAATAACATTATGGGATGTAGTACATAGGGAGTTCGGGACATATGTGCGTGCGACCGCCAGGAAGGTGGAAGGCGACCTAGCTGGACCTTGGTCTTTTTTTCATCTAGCGTTTCTTATGTTCTTGTGGAGGTCAACCCAGGACTCATTATCCAGAATCAGTCATGAGTTCCCTGTTTTTGAACTTGATGAACAATTGCAAAACTGGCTTTTGGGGACCACAGTCAGTCATACAAAGAATGACCGATGGCACTTTTGGAGTCCTGTAGCTCAGTGGTTAGAGCACTCGCTTTGCAAGCGAGAGACCTGAGTTCAATTCCAGGCAGAGGGCGAAACCTTGGGCAAGTTTCCTTACTCCACACAGAGCCTAATAATAATCCCTCCAAAACCAAAAACAATAATAAATTGGTCATTTTCAGTCTACGACTGTTTGTGGGACATTGCTGTGCGCAATTGGCTGCCGCGTTTGCCCACAAATATACAGTCAATTCACTTTACAGTGTGTTCTGTGAAGCGCTTTGGGACGTCCTCCCGACGTGAAAAACGCTATATCAAATGCAAGGATTATTATTATTATTATTGACTAACCCTCAATTGCAAACCCAGCATCGCGGGTATCTTGCTGAAGGAATTTCTCTTCTGTGGCTTGTACCATCTTTGCACGACCTGTCCACTGACATTTATTGTAACGAGGAATAAATTGAGAGAATGTGTGGAGATACAAGCCATTATTAACAAGAGATGATGTTGCCCCACTCCTCTTCTGATGATATTAACACATTCTTTCTGGAAGCATGTGTACGGCACCTCTCACGATGATTAGGTTGTGCAGATGCAGTGCACATCAAAACAAAATGCAATGACCTACTTTCTGCATTTTACAATGATTCTTTCCTTCCCCCAAATTGATCCAGCACCAACCCATTAATTTTAAAATATTAAAGATGTGTTTGATGATGGAACTTATATTCACTTTTTACCAATTAGGGATTAGCTAATAATAATAATCCTTGCATTTGATATCTCAAAGTGCTTTACAGATTTGCAGTAAAGTGAATTGACTGTATATTTTGTGGGAGGCAGCCAATTGTGCACAGCGGCGTCCTACAAACAGTCGTGGACTGAAGAGGCCAATTTATTATTATTTTTTGAAAGAATTATTACCCCCGGAAAAGCGATCCACCAATCGACTAACAACCTGGTTCCTACTTACAGGGGCGTGTGGAGTAAGGAATCTTGCACAAGGGGGCAGAGAGGCTGAAGGCCTGACCACCGATGGTGGGGCGGGCCGGGCGGGGGACATGGAGCAGCAGACTACAAGCAGAGTAGTTGGAATCCTGATCTGAAGACTACTCAAAATTAGATTTATTCAGCTGACACAACTTTTTTTTCCTTTGGTGTCCCATATGCTGTTTTTCTGATATCTTCATGTAATTAAGTCAAGATCTGTAGATCCTGTCATACAATCATAGAATTATATAGCAAAGAAGGAGGTCATTCGCCCATCATTTCTGTGCCAGCTCTTTGAAAAGAACTATCAAAATCTATCCCACTCCCCCCTCGCTCTCTCCCCTTAACCCTGCAAACTTATCCTTTCCCAAATAATTATCTTTCTTGGGGTGTGACCAAGTCTTGCCTCGCCTCCTTCTCTGGCACATCACCCTTTTTCCTGTTCATATATTCCTCTGACAGGTCAATTTAATGAAGTCCAAGTTGTTACGGAGACCACAGTGCTCATTTTACATCTATGGTGGTGTTAATTACTGGTCAAACCACTACAGTAACAGCCAGGGATAGTTCTTCAGCTGCTCAGACCTATCTGTGCCACAGCGATTGACTCAATTGATGATCTGCTGGGAACTTTCTAGTGCTGTAATGAACCTGTACATTCCCATAAAAAGTAAATAACACTCAGGCACAGGCCCCTGTAAAAAAGATCAATTCTGTTTCATAGTACCTTATCATGTCTTTGAGAAGTCTCAAAGCGCTTCACAGTTTATACTCCAAAGTGATGTGACTGTAAGCCCTCTGAACCAATATCAATTGCAGAACCTGCTTGCTTAAACAGTGAAACCTTTGAACTAAATCAATGAAAGAAAAAGCAACATTAAATCAAAATGCTTTGCAATAAAAGGTTTTAAAGGGCTTGTGGCACAGTGAATCTGCAGATGGTTATGGTGAGTTTTTAGAGAGGTTTTGATGACACACTTACAATGAGGAAACTCCATTAACCACACGTATCATCAAAGTATACTGAATTTACTGGCACATGGAATAATCCTGGCTGCTCAGAGCTGTGTAATAAAACGTCTACTGTATCGATAGTAACATCTACACAGCTCTTGGAGTATTAAAAAAGCCAGTGAACAAGATTGCTCTTTGATTCATTCCGTACAGTCATTTTATTCACTTCGCAGTATATTCCGTGAAGACGTCTTAACAAAGTGATAAAGCACTACATCAAACACAAGAATTATTATTTGCTTACATTCCTTTTACTTCTCATTTGAGCAACAGTTGAATTTAACTCAAGGAACTACCCAAATATAACTACATAATTTTCAAGAATTGTCCTTGTTCTGACCAAGAATCCTTCCCAAGAGTAGGAACTAGGCTTGACCAGAGGATTGTACATGTATGATGTCTGGCAATCTACACTCTACTGATTTGACAGTACAAAGCAACACAGTATAAAATTACATTTGTAAAGCGCCTTTCACGTTGAGAGGACGTCCCACGGCGCTGAGCAGTCAGGAGTTAGGACTTGAGTGGGGGGGTGGAGTGGGTGTTGGGATCAGACAGGGTGGAGGGCAGAAAGGATGGGAGGGTGGCCGAAGGCATGGTCGAAGAGAAGGGTCTTGAAGTGTGCCTTGAAGGAGGCAAGGGAGGGAACGAGGTGAAGAGATTGTGGGATGGAGTTCCAGAGGGTGGGGGCAGAGAGGCTGAAGGCCCGACCGCCGATGATGAGGAGGGCCAGGCGGGGGACATGGAGCAGGCCGGTTCCTGCTGAACGGAGGGAGCGGACAGGTTGATAAGGGATTAACAGGTCAGAGAGGTAGGAGGGGGCAAGGCTATGGAGGACCTTGAAGGTGAGGATGAAAATTTTAAACTCGATCCTCTGAGGGATGGGGAGCCAGTGGAGCCGGGCGAGGGTGGGCGTGATGGGGTCACAGAGACTGGTGGGGCCGGTACTGTTTTAGCCCAGCATCCAAGTGCTTTGAGCTGACGTATAAAACGTGAATAGTCCTCTCCAAAGGGACATTATTGTTCAAAAGAAATATAACTGGATTACATAGTTTTGTCTTACCTTCTTTGCAGACATCATATTTCATGATTATAGGATCCCTCAGTTGACGTAAGTTTCTTTTTCTGGTTGTCAACAAAATACAACACCGGCCAACAAGCAACATACATTTATCTAGCTCCCTCAGGTGGATAGCGTCTCAGAGCACTTAAAGCTCTCAAGCACTTACTTAAGAAATGTGTAACATTTTTGAGTAGATAAGCCCGACCAGGCCTTTGATTCCCAGGGAGAGAAAATAATATTTAATTCCCTTCTCACCAGTTGGCATTTATTGTAAAAGAGACTTTCTTGTACAGCTTTGTTAGTGCAGTGGGTGATGTATATAATGTAATATTAATGATAGTGTAATGTAACATTCTACATGGAAAACAAAGCGATCCTGTTGATGGCATTTCCCACTTCTGTTACTCTACTATCAAAATACAACAAACAGAATTTAATTGGAGCTGTTAAATCAGCAGGCTATGTTGCTTTTAGATTTTCATGTTCATGATCTTCCTCTCTGTCTCTCTCTCTAACCCAAATCCAGAGAAGAGAGGTAAACAGCCTATTCCCAGACCTCTGGCTGCTGCTGTCAAACCAGCAGTTAAGAGATAATAATGATCCTTACATTTGATATAGCACCTTATCACATCTTCGAGACTTCTCAAAGCGCTTCACAGAATATACTGTAAAGTGAATTGGCTGTATATTTTATGGGTGATGTACAGAAACACCATGAGATCCCAACATTGGTTTAGTTTAAGAAGGCCCTCCGGCCTATTTGATCTCACCCTTTCAGAATATCCAGGCTAACGTCTTCCTATCATGGCATCACGCTTTTGTTAAATGCCATTGATGCCAGTGTCATGGCCTCAACCACTTTCCTGGTAATCTGGTCCACAGAAAAGAAATACTTCCTGGTATCTGCCCTGTAATTACCCTTTGCAAGACTAATCTTATGTTCTCTTCTATTGTCTTGGTGCAGCTGAAAGTACTGCTCTGAATTGCCCTTTACAGTCTCATTTAAAAAAAATGACACCTCTGTATTATCACCTCTGAGATGTTTCCTTTCAGAACTGGAGCCCTGGCTTGTCTTATCATTGCTCATAGCTCATTCCTCTAACACTGGGGATCATCCTTGTTAATCACCTCAACGCTGCACCTGTGATGCGTTGACCAGAATTGAATGCAGTATTCAAGGTGTGGTCTGACCAGACCACTGAGCCTGAGTCTGGGGATCTTCACTTAGTTAATTTGACAGTATTAGCGCTAAGTTAACTAAAACCCCTGGATCTCTGAACTTCTGCCTTAGTAAGTCCAATCCAGATAGACTTGCCTCTGGCTCTCCCTTCCTCCTGTTCATGAAGACCTGTACACGAGTGCATCTTTATTCAGTAGCTTCCCTTTTATTTGGTAGCTCCTCTGATGACTGAGCTGAAAGCAAAACCAAACATATGCTGAATGGTCATTGCACCCAGCAATTTCATGATTGGTACATTGTACAATCGAGCTACAGTGATCATGCTGTGTTGCTTAAAAACAAGATGCTAATGATTTCACTGAGGTCTGTTAGTGCTATCCTATCCACTATACACCTATATCTTATGATTCCAATTTCTTGTTCTTTCCTCAAACCCTTTTATATTCTTCATACATCACTGGATGATGAATTGTGGAATTCTGATGCTGTCGTGAAATTGACAGTTTGGCTGAAATATTGATACAAATACATCCGTAGCTGTAACTCATGCATCACACAGAGAGATCACCGGTTAATGCATTTTGATTTTTCGGAACGGTTATGAAATTGAAAGATTGCTGGAATGTTAATGCAGTCACTACATCCGTAGATTGCTTTTCCCTTTCCCTCTCTCCATCCATTTGTTTATAAATAAACTATCCTGGAAGCCAATCATTTTCCTGGCTGGTATTCCAATCCACTGGATATCTTGGAAACACCTGTCTCGACAGACTGACAGTAGGAAAACCAGTTAGGGATGATAAGATGCCCCAATTTTGAACAGATGGGGAAAAAAATACCAATCCCCACAAGGTGAATTACCGAGCATACTGTGTGAGATGAAAGTTAAATGCCATTTACTAGAGAAAATAGTATTAAAACAACTGCAAGCACTGAACACATTGTTAATGGGTTATGTTGACAAATTGGCATTTTATGAGATCCCAACAATCAACTGAGCTCTGTAGTACAAACACCTGGATGATTGCTTGATGGATAATTTTAGTCTCAGCACCGTACAAATGTTAAGAATGACCTTATACTAGCAAGCCGGAATACCTCTGAGAGGTGCCATTTTTGTGAAAACTTGGACAGATTTTGTGAACAAAGAGTAGACTATCAACAGCAAAAGAAGAAAAAAAACACAGTGTCTTGTCTGAAATGACACGGAAAATTTGACTGAAGATTTTATCAAATGTGTTGCCAGCAGCTGCCTTTATGCTCACTGTACCTATCTATTGGTTCCTCCAAAGAAGCCTTCTGTTCCCAAAAAGGGGAGTTCATAATCTCTGCCGTGCTATTTAGAAAGTAACAAGCAATTTCCTGGCATGTAAGGGGGAGTGGAGATGTTAAGATGAAGTCAATCTAGGTCTTACCTAGAAGGCAGTAATACAGTACAGTAGCAGAAATTGACAGTCTCCTCTGGGATAATAATGGCACATGGCGTATGTGCACCTAAAATGAGGGGATGCAAGAATGGATATAAAATGAAGTAGTTTGGGGTAAAGGACTGGTAGATTTAAAAATAGTGAAAGCTGGATAAAGGAGAACTGTATGTGATTTTCTTTTCTTTCATTTCTTTCTTGTAGAGTTCCTGACACTCCTGAGGCAGAATTGTAATGTGGGTGTATTTCATTCTCTCTCTAGATTCCGTTTTCATATATCAGAATGCAGTTTTATACCCAGAGATAGCTGCAGTAGTTTGTTTCCTAAGGAGGTGGGGGAGGGATGGTAATTTTGCTACCTGTGATTCCTCTATCACTTCACCTTCAGTGTATATTTTTAATTCTTAGGCTTCTAACCAAGGAAGCTTGTTCCAGGTTAATGTTGGTGTCTTTCATCCTTTGGTGAGTGCTACACCCCCAGAAAGTAATAGTGCAGCAGAGTCCAGTAGCTACAGAAAAGTAATTTGCTCAGGTCTCATCCTCATTAAACTTTCAAGAAGATTTATGCAATACATTTTATAAACTTTCACGCAGATCAAAAATAAAGTTTTTAAAAAAAAACACTGAACTTGTAGCGGTTGGTTAAAATATGCGACCCATTTCTTGAACGTACAAAAGATGCACTTGACATTGACTGTTATTGAATCTTTTTTGGAGAAAGAAAGGGAAGAGACAAGTGTGTTGTACAGTGTAAGTAATTGTATACCTAATAGTTCCAAGGTAAAAAAAAACTCCTTCATAAATCACATTTTGACAGTTCTAAATCTGAGCCACTCAGAGAATGCTTGAAACAGCTGCCTTGAAAATGGCTCAAGGCTAGATTAGAAAATATGTTTATGGCTGGCACTTGTATAGCAAATCTGTTTGTAATAAAGAAATCAGCTTAATTTTTCCTTGGGGGAAATGTAGAAATGAGTTAATGGAAAGTCAAAATGAAAGGAGCTCCCACACCTGAATTTGCTTCACTAAGAACTATTCAATGGGAGGACTTGTTCATTCTCTATTGGAGCAGCATTATTCTTGTTGCCCTACGCAGGCGGCAGAGTTAGTGCAACAAAACAATACAATTTACATTCATCTAGTGCCTCGCATGTCAGGAGGATATTCCAAGGTATTTAATGATACTCGTTTGTCACCTGAGCTGGGGATGAGACCTGAGAGAGAAGTGTGGCAGGAAGGGGAAAGATGACCAAAGGCACGATCAAAGAGGACGGTCTTGAGATTGACCTTGAATGAGGTGAAGGAGGGAATGAGTTGAAGGGTCTCTGGGATGGATTTCTGGAGGGTGGGGGCCCAATAACACATACATTGCATTTGCATAGTGCTTTCGTGTTGGGAGAACATCCCAAGGCGCTGGACAGTGAAGAGTTTCCACCCGAGCTGGGGACTGGATGGGAAGATGAACCAAAGGCGCGGTCAAAAAGGAAGGACCTTGAAAGAGCCAAAGAAGGGGGCAAAGCAGACGGGATTCTGGAATGGAGTTCCAGAGGGTGGGGCAAAAAGGCTGAATGTCTGGCCGACATGAAGCAGGCCAGTGGCCACTGAGTGATCAGAGCGGCTGGGTAGATATAAAACGCAACACAACTCAAGATTTTAGTAACAGCAACGAAAATGGTCTAAAGCAACCCAGAATGTTCACTTTTGTTCCTTGCTTTAAGCGCTAAACTTTCAGATGTAGTACGGGAATTTTCGGTGGTAAACACCAATTATTTCTCTATCGGTAGCAAAATACTTAATCTACACGTTTTGAATGGCTTTTCGGCACCAGGTTGAATTTCTGAAACAACCAGGAGAAGCCCGCTCCTTAAACTCAGCAGAATCTTCACTCTTTTTGGCAAGGAGACAGATGCTCTGTCTGCAAATATGTTTTACTCACCTCTTAGTGTGGGTGTGGGTTTGCCTTTCTCTACATAAGCGCTCTGAGATGCTACCACATGAAGGGCACTATGTAAATGCAAGCTGTTGTTGTACACATCGTTTTATTTATCTATATATAACTTCAGATCACAAAACATGGCAAGAGACTCTAGTTGATCTTGATCATAACGGACTTTTAAATTATTTACCTAATTTCGAGATATCCTGCATGACAGCTGTTATATAAATGCAAGCTGTTGTAGCTGTTGTTTAATCCATGTTAACTCAATTGCCTCAGTTGGAAAGGACAGAGGGATTGTAGCTAGAGCATATGGTTTCCAGCAAATATCATTTATAGGATTATGTTGCCTGGGGTCACAGAAGGTCTCGCTCCATGATGCCGTAAATATTGTTTGTTACAACAACCCTTATTTTTTGATACTCGTTCTATAAAAGCAGATGAGCACCACACAGGGCCAGGAATGCTCTGCCAAAGCAGATAATACATGTTAGAACTTTATAAAGCAAGGATGAGAAAAGGTCATTTGGCCATCTACCCCTCGCTTTCCACAGCCACGCAATATCTATCCTATCATGAGCATCCCCCACCTACTCCATCCCCCCAACCCCAAATTGAGTAAAATTGAAGCAGATATTAATAATACTTTGGCAATTGGCTGCCGCATTTCGCCCACAAAATATACAGTCAATTCACATTCATATAGTCTTGAAGATGTGATAAGGCGCTATATCAAATGCAAGGATTATTATTATTATGACTACTGGTGAGTGTTCATCTCCACAATGTTTTAGAAAGTTGCTTTTGTAAGGTACTACAAAAAGATACATATTTAATGTAATAATAATAATAATAATCCTTGCATTTGATATAGCGCTTTTCACGTCTTCTTGACGTCCCAAAGCGCTTCACAGAATATGCTGTAAAGTGAATTGACCGTATATTTGTGGGCAAACTGCGGCAGCCAATTGCGCACAGCAGTGTCCCACAAACAATCATGGATTGAAAATGACCAATTTATTATTAAATGATAATAACCATACTAGTAATAATAAGCCTGCATCTGATATAGCCTCTTATCACATCATTGAAATATCTCAAAGCGCTGTAAACTGAATTGACTGTATATTGTATCGGTGAAATAATTAGCATTTCATGTGGTGCAGACTCAATGTGATGAATGGTGACCTTTTGTGCTGTAAATTTTTAAGATTCTGTGATCTTAATCTCCCATTTTCACTCTGATTTGATGCTATTAGTTCATTAAAGCCCACTGCTTTTGATAGGTTTGGAGCAAAACGTTAGAACACCTTGGACAGAAAATACCTTGAGTTTTATACGGCAGTTTAATCACCCTCAGATGATGGCCTTAAGGCTGAATCATTTGTTGCTCATTAAAACCCTAATCATTTGTTGAAACTTTCCAAAGCTCCTCACATAAGAACCTGGATTAAGCAGTTTGTACTGTGTAAATCTGGTAAACCAGGCGTGTCCACAGTGCTCCAAGGCACTGCTGGTGACAGACCACACAGCCTGGTTTGTTGGCAGGAGACTTGTAGAGGCAGAGATTCTTCCCATTCAGTTCCTATTAATCCTGCAATACAAACCCCTAATGGGTCATTCCATTTGATAGTAAATCCTGTGAAACTCCTTAAGGTATCCTCCCGCATGAAAGACGCTATATAAAATGTAAGGATTATTATTAGAGCAGTCTTAATGGGACCATCAATGAAAAGCTTGCCGAACAGTGCTCACAATGACAAGTTATTAGCTGCTTAAACTACAGCAGCAATAATAATAATAATGATGATTATCATTATTAAACTACAGCAATACTCCGAGGCAATCTGGGGCTCCCAAGTCGTGGCTTTCATCAACCAACGCCTAATACTCTCCAGAAGTAGGTTAGAGGGGTGTGTTCCACATGTATGCGGATGACACCCAACTCTATCTCTCTGCCTCCACCCTGGATTCCAGGACCACTGCTGTCCTGACAGAATGTCTGTCAGACATCAAGTCAGACATCAACTTAACTTTCTACAGCTGAACATCAACAATAACAACAATAACAACAACAAGATTACATTTGTATCGTGCCTTTCACGTTGGGAGGACGTCCCAAGGCAACACCTCAGGCACTGACAGCATCACCATCCAAGGATGAACGCTTCACCTTACTGAGCCAGTCTGGAACTTTGGCATCTTGTTTGACTCTCAACTATCCTTTCTACCCTACATCCGTGCCTTGACCCGCTCTGCCTTCCCCCACCTTCTTACTCCACACGCCTCTGTTTACCTAGCTGTAAGTAGGAACCCGATTGTTAGTCGATTGACAGATCGCTTTTATAATAAACCCTTAAAAAATTTTAATAATAATTTGGTCACTCAATCCACGACTGTTTGTGGGATACTACTGTGTGCAATTGGCTACTGCATTTCGCCCACAATATATACAGTCAATTCACTTTACAGTACATTCTGTGAAGCACTTTGAGACATTGAGATAAGGCGCTATATCAAATGTAAGGATAATTATTATTATTAGTGTCAATAAAAATGATTTGATGGAAAGAATGAGAGATGTTGGAAACTAGAGGTGAGAATAGGATCGCCTATTGGACCAGACATCTTTTCTTGTATTCTGCCCTCGGAAGTTGAGAGACATTAAGAGGGAAAAATATTTTTGAGACAAAACAAGAAACCAAGTTTTCATGAGGTACCTACAGCATTGGCTGAGAGGTCAGTGATCCTTTTAGGATCAGGGAAGATAATGTACCGAGGATGTCAATATATGAAGCAATAAATGTGGAGTCAAAGTAATGGTGGTAACTGTTGGTTAGAGCTGTGTGAGAGATGAAGAAACAGTGACTTAAGAGTGGAAAGAAACACGATTACATTACACATGGGAACCCTTGATGGAAATCAACAATGGGAAATGTTAGCTTTGACTGATAAATCAATGCCTTGGTTAAGTCTCTCACAAACACAAGAGCGAGCTACCAACATAGGATGCTCTTGAAAGACTCCCTTGAGTATAGGGCATTAGCTATCACTGACCTTTCTGACAGATAGCTATCTGTGTTTAACTCTGTTCAGCATCTCCTGTGTTACCAGCGGCAATCCAAATGACCTCCATTGGCATCATGTCAATATTGGTGAAAGCTGGTGGGTCATCATCAATACAATACGTTTGCCTACAAATAGACAAGTTACTACACTTCACAGAAAACTCTGTGAATTGAGACGTTTTGATGTGATCAGATGTATTAAATGCAAGGATTTTAGTTATCAATATCCAGGCTGTGGTCCATCAGTACTTGTCACTTCGCTTGGAGCCAATAATTATGACTTGAGTTGTGCATTCCGTCTTCCTCCCAAATTACATTTTGTATTCCATCGATCTCCACTAGTAATTTTTATCCTTTTTTTTTCCCCTTTCCTGTCACACATTTCGAGAGTGGAGTTTAATTTATTGGCAGATCAAACATTAGAAACTGACAGCCCTTCCTCCTCTGTGGAGGATACAACCTAGATATGATCCTAGTGGTACGGGAAAGACGTAATTGAGATGTCTCGATTGAACAGAAGATAAAACTACAAACACAGAAACCTTGTGAAGGTCTTCCTTTGGGGTTGGGCACTGGGTAGTTGATCCTCCTTTTCCATTACCAGTTGGGCAAGTTGTCTCTCAAAGTGATATTGCCAGATTTAATAATAATAATATTAATAATTGTGATTGATATAGTGCCTTTCACGTTGAGAGATCGTCCCAAAGATTTGTACCAATTTGTGGCAGTCTTTTAAGTGGCATGTGCTGAGGAGGAACTTTGTATTCAGATAGGCCGCACTCACTGCAAATAACACCTTTAAAGGTGGCAGAATGTGAACTTTTATTTAATCCAGATAGTTCGGGCTGGATTGAAGCTCGGTTCTGAAGGAACCTGTGGCATCATCGAATTTTAAAAATAATAATTTTGTTTTGTTGACTCAGGCCAAATAAGGCACTATTTCCAATTCATTAAATGAATCATCCCTATATACAGCTACTGTTCACATAATAGATGGATGGGTCAGCGTGCACTGTTTATTTCTGAGTAATATAACCCTTGGAGCTACATTCTATGCCTGCAAGAACTTGCACATAAACCAATTGTCACACTTGTCATTGGAATAACTGGTCTCTCATTCAATATATTGGATTTTAATTTGACAACGGCATCATGATCAGTGGACTTTATATTTCTCCTGGCATGTGACAGAATCTGTCAGGCAGTTGTACAGTCAATTTGAAACCTGTGCAGGTAGGAGAATACATATCAGTGTACATTTGTTCTATAGTGGCTTAACCCTCTATTAAACTGCACCTTCTCATTCTGCTCTAATTAACTTATTAAAATTCATGACATTTCAGACACATTAGAATTTGTGATAACTACCACATGCCTGTTAACCTGATGTGCAAGAGGCGTGCGTTATATATATAATATATATATATGTTCCTGTAACATCGCTTCATTTACACCCTATTCACTTCCATCAATATGCATTGTTCTGAACTGGATATTAGCAGATTAATGGCCAGCTACTGCTTTGCTGAACTCTCTGAGAACTACTTCAGCGATTACATGCACTGCATCGCTCGCAACACAAAGTTTGGCTAAGTGTTGTGCAATGTGAAATTAAAATACAGTACAAGTGCACTCTTGCAGACCAGTAATGGGATTAATACCTCAGTGGGTGATGGGGCTGTTAAGATTTGGATGGGATGGGAGACTAGTTGATCCAGTGGATTAGCCCACACTGACTTCACTTCTGGAATCCGTGTTTGAATCCAGCCAGGATTGACAGGCAGGGAAGTCTGCTCTGTCTCATTGGTAGCTTTAGGGACTTGTTTGAAATAAGGTTAGGCAGACTTATCCCAGGGGTTAGTGTGTGTGCATTTACAAAGCAAAATCTCCATTAATTGGCAGTGTATTAGCATTGTCACTTGGAGGGTGGTGGGAGGGGGGCACAGGATGGCTGGTGTAGGAAATGCAAACTGTCAGGTGCTGTGGTTAAGGGTGTTTTTTTGAGGTTGGAATTGACGCAAGATATTGGTCCAGAGAAAATAAGCTTTTCTCTGTCTTTGTTACAGTTTGTCTGAGAGTCTCTTTGAGTGCATGAAATGGGAAAGAATTCCATTTTCTAGGACAGCATAATAAATGCGATAATATTTATTTGGATTTGATATAATGTCTCATGTCGGGAGGACATCTCAATGATCATCACAGGGATTACAGTGAAGTGTGGCAACTGTTTTTTTTTATACGGCAGCCAATTTGTGCATAGCAATGTCTCACATTCAGCCATGAAGTGAGTGATTGATTTTATCTGGAGGATTGTTGGTCAGGACACCAGGAGAAACTCCTTTTCTGTTTTCGATAGTGCCATAGGGTCTTTAACATCCACACGAACAGGCCGATGGGACATCGTTTTAATGCCTCATCCGAAGGACAGCACCTCCAACAATGCAGCACTCCCCCAGCACTGCATTGGAGAGGCCAACTATGTGAGTTTAAAGTCCTGACATGGGACTTCAACTCACAATCTTCTTACTCAAAAGTGAGAATTGCTGCTGATACTCACACGACTGTTATTAATCCGCACCTTGAACAGTACAACAAATAAAGCCAAATGTTGACTTTTTAATTTAAGCAAATTGCTGAATTTCTGGTTGCTTTAAAATCTAACTTGAAGAGAAGCCAATCTTCCCAGAGATCTGACAATGTCATCATGGAACTGATTTGGAGGTTTTACTTAGATTAAGAGTGGGATTTTTACTGTCTCTCCTCCTCGGATTAATTCAGCCTCCAAGCAGCTCCTTATTATATAATGCAACAAACCAGAGCTCCTAACATGCACAAGATTGCAAGCAAGGTCCAGTTGAAGAACTCTCTTAGGACTATTTAATCTCTTCCTTCCATAATACCCACCATGCTTTCCTATCATCACGGCATCACAATGTTTCTTAAATGAGCCCGTCTCCTCACCTCACCCTCTGTTCCTGGTAACTTATTCCATAGGGTTCATTCTGAGATGTGTCCATCCTGAACCCAGACATGGTTTCCACGTAATTGCTGGTGGCAGCAAACTGAAAGATGATGTACTAGATGCTGAGTCTTGAAAGATAGACGTAAACATATTTTTCTAACAAATGAGGCAAACTTGTTTTCCCTTTGAAGGAGCGACTGGATTAATTGGATTTCCCATTGAACTACTTCAGTCAATGGGAAAATCCAAATGAGAGACAATTTCAAAGTCTGAAATTGCTGTGGGAATCTAATTTGAACACACAGATAGATTGAAGGGGGATCAGGTCTTTTGGTTTGCCAGACCTTTTGGTGCGTGATGTGTAAACACAGGGCAATCAGACAAATTTCCTCCCTGACTGCTGTCAAAACAAGTTCACAATAATAAGTTAATAAATTATATTTCAGGATTGCTCAGGTGTTATGCTAGAATTTCACATTTTAGTGATCTAAGACTAACAGTATTTTAACAACTGCAAACTATTATATAATGAGGAATGTCGTCATAGTTAGTGTAAGCAAGAAAGAGAATGAGTTAGTGTTTGTAAAATGCTGTGGATGACTTCCCAATGTCAGAGGGATTTATCACAATGAGACAGAGCTCAAACTCTGAGCCAAGACAGTTAGAAGTGAGTTAAAAATCTTGGAGAATTTCTTCACAGGGGGTTGTGGGAGGCTCTACCCTGGAACACTATGGAAGTGGAATCAATGGGGATGTTTGGTAATAATAATGATAATAATCCTTGCATTTGATATAGCACCTTATCATGTCTCAAAGCGCTTCACAGAATATACTGTAAAGTGAATTGATTGTATATTTAACAGAGAAACAAACAACTATGTGAGTAGTAGAGGTATTAAGGGGTAAGGCGAGAAGGCAGGACATTGGAATTAAAAGCTTTGCCACGATCAAATAACTGATGAAAGAGGCTTTTCCCTTGCTGAGCGTCTAGTCTTGCCACTGTGCAGCCTCTGCGATGCTATCCTACGTCAAAGGCGGTGTATCAGTTCAAGGTGTTGTTGATGATGACCAGAATGGCTGGCTCTTGTTCCTGCTTTTCTATGTTCCTCTACGTTCCTACAAATGATTACGAGAATTCGCTAAAGCATTTAAGTCACTATTGTTGCGGTGCTGGTGGCTGTTAAACACACCACGAGGAAGGAAGTGATTTAGTGATTTGATTTAGTTATCAAATCTTCTGTTTATTCAGCAATTCCGAGGCATCATTTGAAGAAACCATACAACTTTTAGATGCAATAAACAGATTTTTAACTTAGTCGTGGTAAGCCTGCTCGCAATGCTCACATCTTCAGATAATGCTGAGGTGTCACCAGAAATGACAGCATTGAATTATAGCTTTTATTTCCAGATTTCTAGGAGTAAAATTCACTCGATGTTCAAAGATATCTGCTGAAACGTTGCTAGGACACCCTTTAACTTTTGTAACCGCTTGTTTTTAGCGGACGTGAAATCTGATTCACTGAGCTGACCTGAGGTTCAAGGACAACAGAAGGAAAAGCTTTCGTTCGAACCAACCAATCTTTATGAAGCGTGTGCGTGTGTTTGTGTGTGTGCTTTAACTTCCTCTCCAGCATTCAGATAGTCAACTTTGATATTTTTAGATTTCTTTGTGTTGTTGCAATGAACACAGGAAGTGATTTACCCGTAGAGTACTAAAATGGCAACTGAGGGCTTCAGTCAGATCCTTGTCTAACCGCCTTCTATTGCTGGTGATTTACAGGCATGGTATTCTGTTTTCAGGCTCAAAAAACCCTGCGTGGTGTCTGTGAGAGGTGTCCGAGCTCTGTGTGGGCTGTAACATTCACTGAGCTTGTACAGCCCAAATCTTAAACACTTCCCACGGAGCTTTCAAATCCTGATGTAAAAGAACAAGTGTTTGAGGTTCACAGCCACTGGCTGGATGTCCCAGATGCAATACCGCAATTAATTGTACAATGCGAGTTAGGGTCTTTCAAGCAATCCTTAAAGTAACATTCGTACTTTGATGGGGTTTCTTAAAGCATTTCAGAACGGTTTTCATTTGCCACTACAAAGGTATTTCCCTGGAAAACGGGTCTGTAGAATTTTATTGGGATCAGGCAGAGCAGAATGCTCTGGGCTGATGTCCTGGTCCCTGCGTCAGAAACATCCACAACTGACTGCTCGGAGATCTTTGGCCATCTTGTGCAATCAAATTCAACTTTCACATTGTCTCTGCCTTTGTGCACTACCAGCAATTGATACAGTAGAAGTAAACCACGAGTGTGATTTTACAGACTAGTTTATGGTTAGAACATTAAATTATAATAATAATAATCCTTGTATTTGATAAGACGCCTTATCACATCGTCAAGACGTCTCGAAGCATTTCATAGAATATACTGTAAAGGGAATTGACTGTGTATTTGGTGGGCGAACCATGGTGACCAATTGCGCACAGCGGCATCCCACAAACAGTAAGGGATTATGAGAATTCCCATAACAAGCTGCACACCAGAATCTCTCTCCATCCCACTGTTCAGTCTGAATCAATTGCCTTCCACAGATTGCACTTTCTCTTTTACAAATTACACTCTCTCTCTCTCTCTCTCTCTCTCTCTCCCACAGATTGCACACTCTCTCTCTCTTCTTGTCTAGCTCCATAGGAACCATCCTGCACTATGCAATATTTGATCACCTCAGTCCACGTTTATCATTATGGTATAACCCTCAATCCTGTTCTTAACCAAATATTTGTCCAGTCCCTCATTGACTGAATTACTCAACACAGGATAAGCTGCTCTGTCTGGCATTCTCCTTTACACAGCCACTATTCTGTTTGGAAATGTAAACTGTTCTCTAGTCTCACTTGATATTATAACATTTTTACTTTCTTAAATAGTCTGCTTGATTGACATTTTCAAAGCTTTGTAATTACGGGGAGTCCTGAAGCTCAGTGGTTAGAGCACTCACCTCGCGAGCGAGAGACCTGGGTGCGATTCCCAGCAGGTCAGGGTGAAACCTTGGGCAAGTTTCCTTACTCCACACGCCTGATAATAATCCCTCAAGAAAAAAATAAAAAAATAAAATAATAATTTGGTCACTCAATCCACAACTGTTTGTGGGACACTGCTGTGCGCAATTGGATGCTGCCGTTTCACCCACAAATATACTGTCAATTCATTATCATTACAAAGATGGTATTTTAGTAGAAAGCTTATGATGAGATCCTACTCCATATTATATTAAACACTGTGGAGACAGTTTGACAGTGTGCAAATATTATATATTCATTAATTTGGACGCCGAACAATGCTCAGAATGTGTGTTTTAGTGGAAGATGTGTACATTTAATAGTATTTGAAGTGAGGTGTACTGCCGTGGCTGCAACCATTTGCTCTGTTTCAACATTGCACTGTTCCCCGTCCACAAGTCAAATACGCATTGTCCGTCAAGCTTTGGCCATAACTCAACTTTCCTGTGGTTTTCAGAAGAAGTCCGTTTTAAAATATAACCTCAAAAGTATTTGACTATTTCAGCTGTTGTGCTTGCAAGCCGCTCTGTGTCCAACGTGGGATTAATAAACCTCACTACATTTTCAGTACTGAACTGTCCAATGAATATTTTGGGAGAGGAACAAGTGAAATAGCACTATTCCAAGATACTAAAGGTTAAAATAATTACTGACAAAGTCAAATAAAAAATGAGGCTCTGCAAGAATGATTGGCAATTTCCCTGATTTATTTATCTTTGGAGTACAATTGACGTTTAGTCATTTTCATGTTTGTTGTTTAATAAATTGCTGTTTAATCAGAGTTTTAACTATGTTTCCACGCAAGTGTATTTTGAGCAGCCCACTGACTGAAGATCAAATGAGTTTGTGGCGGCTTCGCACGTAAATACTTGTTTCATTTGGAAATATTTTCTTTTTAAGTTGACAATTTATTGGCGGCTTTAAATCATTTTTATTATGTTTATTTAACTTAGTGGTGACAGATCATGAATGCATGTTGTTTTCGACTGCGTGCCAGTGTTTAGGAAGACTTGTTTGGATAGCAGCTCTGGAGGCACACAAATCAGGTTGTGTTCCTGTGAGTTGAAGGTCTGTTCCGGTTTACTGGGAGCATGTTAAGGTTGAGCTACTGATACTTTTTGTCATCAAAACTGCTGGCGTGTAGGAAGCTGCTGGATTTGCCTCTACACATTGAATGTGTCAGTGAGAAACAGAAGTTGGCACGGTGTTTAGAATTGAACATGCTGCACTCGAATCACTGCTTCTTTATTGGGTCTGAGCATCACTTCATGTCAGCGCAATTGGCTGCCGCGTTCGCCCACAAATGTACAGTCAATTCACTTTACAGTGTGTTCTGTGCAGCGCTTTGGGACGTCCTCCCGACGTGAAAAGCGCTATATCAAATGCAAAGATTATTATTATTATTATTATCTTCCAAGTATAAATGACTGAAGCTGCTTGAAATTGATGCTTTTTTTTTGGTAAAGCACTCTACTCTTACTTCCGTATTTTCCTATGCAATACAGTTCCACAATCATTTTTTTTTTTGGTCAGCCATCGCCAAGGTTAAGAGTAATCCAAACCGAAACAGTCTGAGAGTTCCTCATGTGTCTGCCACCTACACTTGGAAATGTACCTGTTTCTGGAATGTTTCCAGTGAATTATTAGGCACAGGTTGGCCAGGGTCAAGGCTTGGGGGAGCCCAGAGTTTATGTTTGGATACTGCTGAAGTTTAACCACCTAAAACTGCTTAGCTTGCCATTGAGCACTGCTCAACTATCTGCTTTTAAATCAATTTGATGGCATCTTCATTCCTATGCCTCAGCACTCGCACCAGCCGAGGGCTTTGAATTATCAGTTTTGCCACAGATTCTGTATCTCTCTTAAGAAAAACTCAATCAAGAAATACTTCTGCATCTGCTCCAGCAGATATAGCTCTGAATAAGTAATGCAGTGATATCTTCTTTGTGAAAACCGCAGCCCAGGGAATTTCCTGTTAAACCAAAAGCATAACAAACAGCTGCGGCGAACGGTTATCAGGTATGTTTTGGAAGGGATATGATCTGTTAAGCAGATGTGATAGAAATATTGCCCAAAGAGTTTACGTTCCATGTATTTTTTTGTCATTAGATAGTACATCTCAGTCAGGATTTCTCCTTTAACTGTTGATGACCACATAGATTTGGACTTCAGATCTGATAGGTGACTCTTCTCTTTACCTGTAGCCTACAATCTCTCTTGTTTGCATCCTTGCCAGTTATTTGCTGCTCTGAACTTTCCTCTGATTCCTTCCCAAATACCTCATCTGCCATCCCACATGCCCTATTCCTCCTCGAATCTTTGCTGCTTTCAGATCAGTGCTCATCATATTGTCTTTCATTCATTCTTGTTCAAGGATCTCAAAGCTGCCACAAACCCTGCATTACTGCTTGAATTACCCTTCATGTACACAAATATTTCCCAGTGCTTCTCCTCTAGGTTCCAACCAAGACTACTACCCAGGTTATTACCAAGGGAGTAATAATCCCTTCAAAAATAATAATGTGGTCAATCAATCCACGACTGTTTGTGGGACATTGCTGTGCGAAATTGGCTGCTGCGTTTCGCCCACAAAATATACAGTCAATTCACTTTACAGTGTATTCTGTGAAGCGCTTTGAGACGTCTCGAAGATGTGACATCTCAAAACGCGTTAGATGTGATATTCACATTTAAACAATGGACAGACTGGAAATCCTCCTGTTATCCCCTCCTTCCTTGCACGCCCCAACCCCCTCCCCCTGCCACACTCACATTAATTGAGTAGAATACCCTCAAAGAGACAATTGATTCTTGCGGGTGTGAATGGGCTTTGTTAAAACATTACAGTTATTTTGGCTGGATTTTAGGTTGGCTGGATTACATTCGATTGTCTTTTTACTGGATATCTTTAACAAGGAGTTACCGTACTGCAGGTTGAGGTTAATATGACCTTCTGATCGCAGTGCTGTCTAGCTTGTTCCTGTTTCTTATTCATAGAATTATGATTTTCATTAATTAGAATGTCCATGAGGTTTCACTCAGAGCTACCCTGGACTTTGCAGGTTCAGATGACAGGATAAGGATTCCCCGGCAGGAGTTGTTGGGAACGTGTGACCAGTTTGCCGCGCAAACCATTTTTTAAAATATATTGTTGATGTTGCGCTGTGAATTTCCTATCATGTCCAACAATCCTCCAGATAAACTGCTGATTCATCTCATGGCTGTTTGTGGGAGTTTGTCCCTCGCAAAACGACTGCTGCCTTTGCCTACAAAAAGCAGTCGCCATGTTTGACGGTCATTAGAGGGGCTTTGCCCTTCTTTATCTGTCTTAAAATTCTACCTTAAAACTACCTCTTAGACCGCACCTATGACTCCACCTCCCCACTCATCCTCCCCACATTCTTTTCCTAGCTCAGGTCCAATTTCACCACATTGAAGCACTCTTTGAGATGTTATCCGATGTGAAGGGGCTATATAAATCCAAGTTGTTGTTGTTGTAGTGGGAAGGATTTGGAGACACTGACAACAGGCACCATAAGTTTGTTCTTCTTATAGAGCACCAATTGCACCTGCGCTTAATAATAATAATAATCCTTGCATTTGATATAGCGCTTTTCACGTATTCTCGACATCTCAAAGCGCTTCACAGAATGACTGTAAAGTGAATTGACCGTATATTTTTGGGCGAAACGCGGCAGCCAATTGTGCACAGCAGCGTCCCACAAACAGTCGTGGATTGAAAATGACCAATTTATTATCGTTTTGTTTTGGAGGGATTATTATTAGGCGTGTGCAGTAAGGAAACTTGCCCAAGGTTTCGCCCTGTCTGGAATTGAACCCAGGTGTCTCGCTTGCAAAGCGAGTGCTCTAACCACTGAACTACAGGACTCCACAGAAAGCTTGTAACTTTCTACGTTTATTTCTGTATTTCTAGACCTTCAGTAGTGCAGTTGGTAGACACATGCCCATTAGCCTGTTTGACAAATAAGCTGGATCACGGGAAAGGTGCTGCAAAGCCAAAGACGATGCTGACAGATTAACCATGAACTGTGGAGCATTGCCAGTGACTCCCTGGTATAAAATAAATGAGGTCTGAATAAATGACCTCAGGAATGATCCCAAAATGGCTTAGCTATTTCTAATTTGGTAACTCATCAAAATACAATATCTCTTATAGTTATACATGTTACTGACATTAAATTTAATATAGACATTCATTCTCCCCATAGAATTATAATTAAGGAATAATGAGACAGAGAAATGATTTGCAAGCCACAGGTCACTTTTTGAAATACTGCGGCTTATTTCAAGATGTAGAGTCACCCTATAAGACGAGGCAGGGGACAAAAGATCATTTTATTTCCTTTTTTTTTCAAAAACTGATTTGAAAGCCATCAAGCCGTATTCCAGGCTCTCTCTCCTTTTTTCAAATGAGTTACTATTGATTTGAGTTGGTTTTGACAGTGTACCCTTCAGGCCAACGTGGGTCCATTCATTGTAAGTACACTCAGGAGATGGTTCATAACTGACTTGGTCAATATAAATTAGTTTTCCTTGTGCTAGTGTACGCAGGAGAAGCAATTTAGATTGGCTAATGAAAAACTGGATCACTCGACACCACAGAGACTGATCATCATCTCTCTGCTTTAATAGGTGAAAAGCTCCTTTCAGATTAACTTTATTTGAACACAGAAGCAGCGAAAATGTGTAGGCAGGTACTGTTTCGATTTAAATAAACCGTCACAACAGACTATATCGGATTTGTCATTAGCTTAACAATTTTTCTTCTGTTCAAAATCAATTTCAACAAAGACGGGGCGTCTAATGTAATGATTGCTAACCCACACAGCCAGCATTCACCCTGCCTGCACCTAATGTTTTGGCTTTTACTGAGTGCCGAATTTGTCACACAGGCACTTTCTGGCATAATGCTGTTAATCTTTGTTGTGAAAGGTGCCTGCCTTCTCTGCAGACAGACGGCATGCTATTCAATCCATTACACAGACAGATTTAAGCAGGAGGGATTGCAGCTCAATACAGGACTCATTTTTCACTCACATTGTGGGCAAATATTCTGATAATAGATGCTTTAAGGGATCCAGGTAGTGGAATTTTATTATAAGATGTTTCACAATATAAGTTGAACATACGGAATTTATGTTAATTGGCAGATTTACACTGCCGTGAGTTTTCCCAATAATGTTTATAATGTACACCCTCTATGAAGGTTCTATTTTATCAAATTAGCAGAAACATTCCCCAGTTATACCTCTCAATCCTGGCACAGCTTCCTGTTCAGTGTGTGTTAAATATTGTGCTCACTGAGTGGTGGGAGGTGTGAATAATGCGGCAAGAGCTGACAAGAAAATGTGTCATCTTTGTTATCTTGTACCAAAACAAGGCTTCAAGTGTAAAAAGTAATTCAACATAAAGTGGTTGAGTTAGGTAACGCTACTTCTTAATTTTATCCGGGTTGTTCCAGATTCAAGACGTCTCAAAGCATTCACAGGCTTTTTACTGCGAAGTGTAGTGACTGTATGATTATGAAGAGGGCTACACGCTGTAGATGCAAATTGTATTGTAGGCAAATGGGAGGTGATCGGAAGGCAATTTGGAGGCATTCCAACAGTACATGTAAATGGTGAATTTAATGATACCTGCGAAGTTTGGCACTTAAGTGGAGATCCTCCCAATTGATGCTACCTTTATCTTGGTATCTGTCTGTCTTGCCTCTGAAGCCAAATAAAAATACAGGAGCCTGAGAAATGCCAATCAGCAGCTAGTTTCTGCCTATTTACTTTTATTTGGCTTCAGTCCTGGATTTGCGCAAGTGAAATGCGTGTATATAGCCATCCTGTTACAGTAGTAATTGTTGAGTGCCCCACTCTATTAACCTCTGTGGAATTACTTTGTCTATGCTAAACACTTTTGATGAGCATTATGGAATAGATCTGTAAATGTAATTACAAATTGAACTCCATCCCGCATTCTCTTCACCTCGCTCCCTCTCTTGCTTCCTTCAAGGCATGTTTCAAGTCCCTCCTCTTCGACCGTGGCTTTGGCCACCCTCCTACCCTCCCTGCCCTCCACCCTCCCTGATACCGACCCTCCTGCTCGGGTCCAAATCCCTGACTGTCCAGAGCCTTGGGACGTCCTTCCGACAGGAAAGGCGCTGTACAAATGTCATTTTGTATCGTATTACAGGAGCTGCAAAATATATTGTAATTTAAATCTCTAGGAGGTTATGGTTGTATAAATGGCAACACTGGATGTTTTGTTCAGATGGTGATATATTGCGGTTATTTTAAATGCTCTTACTTTTATTTCTGCAGTTTGTAAACCAGGATTCTTCAAGGCCTCACCGTACAGCCCTTCCTGCAGCAAATGTCCTCCTTACAGCTATACCCACAAAGAGGGATCCGTTTCGTGTCGGTGTGTGGAAAGCTACTTCAGAAGAGACAATGATCCACCTGTCATGGCCTGCACAAGTGAGCATGCTTTAGTAACCCATGAACCTTATTTCTAAATCCTTCAGACAATCCTATAACTTCAAAATGCATGGGCAAATTTTGCAATATTTCTCAACCAGATTTCAAGGACTCCATCGGAGTTTATGATAATAATAAATAACGATCCTTGCGTTTTCTACAGCGACGTATCACGTCTTCGAGACGTCTCAAAGCGCTTCATGGAATATACTGCAAAGTGAATTGACTATGTTTTGTGGGCGAAACACAACAGCGAATTGCACACGGCAGTATCATTCTTCTGATAGTAAATTGAGCACCGGGTGGAGGCTGTTCAGCCACTCGAGCCGGCTCTGCCACACGCCATTCTATGCCACACAGGCTACAATCTCGCCTGAAAGGCTGCGATGCCCTTCAAGGTTAATAACTTGCTGAACACTTATTGTGTAGCTTAAACATGAAGAATTGCCAATTGTTCGAAGTATCGGAGGGCGGTCAGTGTCTGATGAACCTTATCCCAACATAAATCATGTCTTTAAGCAGAAGAAGAGATTAGAGAGTTCAAAGTGTCCTCTGTTTTAAAGTGAAAGGGTCGTCAATTAGGAACATAGAAAATAAGGTACCAGAGAAGGTCATTTAGCCACTCAAACTAGCTCTGCCACATGTGCAATCTCCCCTTAATCCCATCTCCTGCCTTGTTCCCATTTCCTTTAATATTTTTATTACAATTTACTATTGTGGTCTATTGTTGGTGTGCGATTTGTTTTAAGGTCTAATACGTTGTGAAATTTGAAAGCAGAAGAGTGATACTTTAATATTTTTACTTCTCAAGTATCTATGCATCTCTCACTTAAATCCCTCAACCTCTGTTTACCTAGCGGTAAGTAGGTAGTAGGGTAATAAACCCTTCAAAAATAAATATATAGATAAAACAATAATAATAATTTGATCACTCAATCCATGACTGTTTGTGGGATCTGCTGTCCGCATTTTGCCCACGCATTATACAGTCAACTCACTTTACAGTATATTCTGTGAAGAGCTTTGAGACATTTCGAAGACATGCTAAGACATTATGTCAAATGAAAGGATTATTATTATTAACGGATTTCTCATCTATGTCTTTCTGGGGCAGTGCGTTCCAGGTTCGTATTACACTGCAATTCATCTCGAACCTAAGGTTATGTCCTCTTGTAACTGATGGACTCACCAGGGGATAAATAAACACACATTGCTTACTTTGTCTAGTCCTTTCATAACTCAACATAATTACCACAAATTGCTCCTCAACTGCAGAGAGTACGTCACCAACCTAACCAGCCTTTCCCTACAATTACCTATATTCAGTACAGTGCCAGCCAGAAATGATCTTTGTAGTCAGTATGGTTAGCTGTTCCCCCTTCTCTTGTGGTGGGATGAAGTCCCATGGAAGCTAACAACTACTTCTACAGAATGTTTAGGCAACAGTTGTGTTTCCTGGATGTTATTGTAAGTACAAACAAAACTGCAAGGAATGGGAAGAATTGCAATAGCAGAGTGACATTCCGAGATACCTATCAATATACCTTGATGTTAAATTCGACTTCACGAGAGTACGATAGATGACGACTGAAGTTTACTGTTTTGGCAATTTGCTCAGGTGGAGTCTGCACAGATCTTGTAGTTTATGCATCAAATTAATCTCAAAATGTGGAAAGTGATGTGACATATATTAAAGCCAGAAATAATTGTCTTAAGTACATTGTTGATTTCATTAGGTTTATTTCTTAAGAATTAGTAGAATCATAGACTATTACAGCACAGAAGGAGGTCATTCAGCCCATCGTGTCTGTGCCGGCTCTTTGGAAGCGCTACCCAATCATTCCCACTCCCCGCTCTTTCCCCATATCCTTGCAAATTTTTCCTCTTCAAGTACCTATCCAATTCCCTTTTGAAAGTTGTTATTGAATCTGTTTCCACCACCCATTCAGGCAGTGCATTCCAGATCGTAACAACTCTCCGGGTAAAAAAAAATATTCTCCTCACCTCTGGTTCTTTTGCCAATTATCTTAAATCTACGTGCCCTGGTTACTAACCCACCTGGCAGTGGAAACAGTTTCTCCCTATCTACTCGATTAAAACCCCTCATTATTTTGAACACCCCTATTAAATATATGAAACATAATGCTTTTAAACAGTGTATTTTTTTTTCAAATTAACTTCTAGTTGAGCAGCGTTGCATGGAAATAAATTATCGCCCAATTTGGAACAAATCATTTACTTAATCCTTTTGAGATTTAACCATTTACGTGGGTCGGGCATCGTAAGGACCGGGGAATCAACATTGTGTTTTTTTTGTCATTGGTGACAGGGCCACCTTCTGCTCCGCAGAATGTTATCTCCAACATCAACAAGACCAGTGTTATTTTGGACTGGAGCCCTCCTATTGACACCGGTGGGCGAAAGGACATCAAGTACATCATCGTCTGCAAACGGTGCAGTGTGGACTTGTTCCAGTGTGAGGAGTGCGGCAGCGGTGTCAGGTATATCCCGCAGCGGTCTGGTCTCAAGAACACCTCGGTGATGGTGATGGATCTCCTGGCTCACACCAATTACACCTTCGAGATCGAAGCGGTGAACGGAGTGTCGGAGATGAGCCCAACGCCCAGGCAGTTCGTGTCCGTCAATGTCACCACAAACCAAGCGGGTAGGTACTCCTCGGTTGGCTTCTTTGGGATTCAGACAGGGATTGTAAATGCACTTCGGTTCATTGCCGCTGTGATCTCCACCGACAGCTGAGCATTTGTGCAACCTCCTGTAGCTCAGTGGTTAGAGCACTCGCCTCGCACTGGGTTCGATTCCTGGCAGGGCCAAATGTTGGGCAAGTTTCCTTACTCCACACGCCTGATAATAAACCTTCAAGAAAAAAAACAATAATAAATTGGTCGCTTCAATCCACGACTGTTTGTGGGACACTGCTGTGCGCAATTGGCTGCTGCGTTTCGCCCACAAATATACAGTCAATTCACTTTACAGTCTATTCTGTGAAGGGCTTTGAGACGTCTCGAAGACATGAAAAAGCGCAATATCAAATACAAGGATTATTATTATTATTATTTGTCGTCGACAACTCAAAACATTTGTTTTTGACTCATCTTTTAGAATGAGTGATTGTTTGAGTGTCAACTGGTTGCGATGACGACCTGAATTTTGATGGAATTCTTAAGACGGGTACAGTGCAGTCCTGTTCTGATGCATTTCGTCGTTGCTAATAAAACCGGTTCGCTGTGAGCGGTTGGCCAGCTTCCTGCGCTGTGAGGCACATTCACAACAAAGGCACCTTGCATGAGCAGGTTACGTTGTGCATTGATTGTGATGGTTGTGATGTCCGTGCAGGGTAAGGAAAGTGCCGTAAGTGACCTGAGAGTCAGCCATTTTTAGCACAGGAAGATGGACAACTTTCTACTCGCACGTGGAGTGAAGTTATTAGTCGTGTGATCGGTGATATCACCGTACAGAAGTGATGAGCAGCGTTTGTGCCCAGTTACTGATTTAGAATATATGAAACCGAATTGCCGAGTTATAACAGGGCTGCATGGAAGTCCACGTGACTTAATCATTTGCAATACAATGTAAGGTACATAAGAACGTAAGAATTGCTCGGTGAAAGAAGACCAAGGTCCATGTACTGTAGTTCACCTTCCACCATCCTGGCAGTCGCTAGACATGTCATCTCCCAAACTATATGCTGAATCCATGAGATATTATTTGAATGAAAACATTTGATGCAGTGTTTAGCAATGCAATGTTTAGCACGTAATATGTACGGCATACGCTTTGTTAATGAGGAAAATACTAATCTAGATAATAGATGATGTATAAATTGCTTCATTTTGTTATGTTTAAATGTCTTCAAAAGAAATATGAGATTATTTCAGTCATTTTTCCCCTTTTTCTGTGTCTGTGTTCAAATTCTGGATATGTAGTTCATTCCACCCTAGAACAGTGCCCTATAACAATCTAATTGCAACAAGGACAACTACAGTAACTTGCATTTACATTGTGCCCTTCACGTGGAGTAGTGTCCCGGAGCGATTACAGTGATCTGGCTGCCTCAAGGAAACAAGAGACACAATAATAATCCTTGCATTTGATACAGCGCCTTATCACGTCTTCAAGATGTCTCAGAGTGCTTCACAGAATATCCTGTAAAGTTAATTGACTGCATATCTTGTGGGCGAAACACGGCAGCCAATTGCGCACAACAGTGTCCCACAAACAGTCGTGGATTGAGTGACAATTTATTATTTTTTTAAGGAACTATTACCCCAGAAAAATGATCCGCCAATCAACTACCAACTGGGTTCACACTTACTGCTAGGTAAACAGAGGCTTGTGGGGTCAGGAAACCTGCCCAACATTTCGCCCTGCCTGGGAATCGAACCCAGATTTCTCGCTAGTGAAGTGAGCGCTCTAATCTGTAGCTCCACTAAGCTACAGGACTCCACTATGATGGCCATAGTCCTTGACGAACTGACTTGTTTTAAATTCCAGAGGTTTGGTTTGCTTGCAGAACTATTGCACAATAATTGGCTTGTGTAGTCCCGGGACCAGATAATGGCGGTGTATGGGTAATCAGTGATTGCGTGTTGTGAGAATGACCCTGTTGAAATGATCAAGAAACATTCTTGTGCTGACGTGAAAAATTAGAATGTTTTTTCATATCCTATGAAGCTTGAGTTCATCCTGCAGCTTTTGAAAGTCCCGGTACATCTATTAACCTAAACAATATAAGTATAGTATAATGATTATAATAAATAATACTTGCATTTTTGGGCAAGGGCTATTATAATAGCTTTCAAAGGAAAGCTGATTGTTCAGAGGGTCTGCACAATATTTTTCACGTCTGGGAGCCTGGCTTGAATGCAGCCAACATTGGTGAGATGAAAGGCTCCGCCAGCAAGTAACTTGAAAGAACATACAGAAAACAAGGACTCGGTTGAAGCTGAACTGACTCCAAGTTGACACTCTTGGCAACGGAATCACAGAATTGAGTCAACCCTCTGTAGCGGTCTCGGTAGTCCAGTTCCTGAACCAGGCAGGTCCGCATTACTCCAGGGGACTGATGATGGCAGCACAGCCAGCCTGGATCATCAGTAGGAATTGGAGGGCACTTGGGGCAAGGATTCTTCCCATTCAGCTTCTGTTTACCCAGCAAATCAAAGCCACTACAGGTAGGGTCGTCCTAGCTGAACACAGCAGGAAGCTTGCTAGATTGAATATGCTGGAGTTCTGTCTCGGAAGCTGGACTTAATTCTGAACACCAGTGTAGGCTCTAACATTTGATTTGTTTTTTTGGTTAACACTCCATCCTTAGAATGTGAAGGTTGTGGATCCAAGCCCCATGTCAGGTTCTGAGCTCATAATCCGGGCTGACACTCTAGCGTAGGTAGGAGTGTGTTTTATTTAGTCGGAATGATGTCTGATAGATGCAGAAAATGATCATCAGCAGCAGTGCCCTGCAGGACTGTGGACGCACCTGGCTCAGGAACTGGACTGCGAGACAGCCATAGAGAATTGACTTCATTCCAAAATTCTGTTACCAAACACATCACCTTGGAGCCAGCTCAGCCCGAAGAGGGGCCTATTTACCTCCGCCTCTCCTGTCCGCTAAGTAGGTTACTCTCATTAATTGGTCATTCGATATCCATCAAGAGTCGATCTCACTAAGTGGATTGCAGGTTCCACAACTCCCTGTGAGCCTCTTAGTGAGCAGCACAACTCAGGCTAAATGTGTCAGAGTGTTGCCTGCATTCTCTTGAATATAAGTCCTGTATTTATCAATGCCTGTTCATCAATCTGGACTCCAGGCATCACCTTCCACCAGATGTCGTCCCAAGCCTCAGTTTCCTCATCAGCTATTCAATGGACATCTGCCCCGCCAACATGGTGGGAGGACCTTTACAAGACAGATTGTGAGAGCCAGCCACCTCGTTGTTCTGGAGGTCCAAGTTCCAGTGCCATGTACCAGATTTATTCAGCACTATCAGGTCAGAGGCTTCCTACCCTGAAGCTAGTTTCTGTTTATGCCACAAATCCACTTCACTGCTTATCCTGAACCATACAGGAGGATTATTTAGGCACATGTTTTACACCCCGCAAGCCTAATCTGCATTGGGACTTCCTTATCATTGAAGAGAGATGAAGATTGATCAGAGATGTCAAATGATGTTTCTGTCTCCCTGTTTTCAGGTCAGCATCGAAGATACATGACTATTTAAAAAGAGAAGCGAGCTTGTCATGATGTCCCAGGCCAATGTTGCTACAGATTAATAGATCATTCACCTTGTGGTTGTTCATGGGACTTTGCTGGCGTATATGACTGACACCTACCTTTACCTAAATAAAATTAGTCTCTACTCATGACAGCATTTACTTGTGAAGTGTTTTGAAGCTTCCTGACACAAACCAGCATAAAATTGCATGTTCTCTCTTGCTGTAAATCCAAGTGGGAGTGTTTAATCACATCACGTTCAAAGATAATGGTTATAAGCATCTCCAGCGCTGTTCCTCACCTGACGTATACAGGACTCGCATGGAAATTATATGCTTGACAACTCAAGGCTTTAATACCATCATGTTTTTTTTCATTTATGATAATAATAAGCTCCTTTAGTAAGATGCGACTTATCTTAGGAACTACGGATGACCTTGTCAAAGCTGCACATTGCAAATCCATGCTATCTACACATATGGTCACACAAATCCTATTGGCCAACATACATTGCTGACACTAGAAAGAAAAGTTCTACAAAAGGGTCAGCAGTAACACAGAAAAAAGCTTCAGGATGCATGATAAGGAAGATCCACTCACTGTAAGTCGGCAGTCCGCCGAAAACTGGAACAATCATGACCAGCCTGATCATTCCCTTGCTGGCAGTCAGACTTGATCAATTTTCTAAATGTAAATAATTCTGAATCATGTGTCCGTGTGCATCCAATATTAATGTATGAGTTCAGAGAATTGCCCTTTTGAAGGAAGATAGCTGATCAATGATATCTTTCTGGTTCCCAGGGTGGCAGATCAAGAATGATCTGTTATGCTTAACTGTTAAGCTTAATTGCTTAACTGTTCCCACTATTGGAATCAGGTTTGAATGAAGACAAGTTTCAAAGATGATTAAACTTTTGATCGTTGGACGTAAACCTTTGAATACCTTTCTTTCCTGACCTCCCTGAGCCTTCCTCCTACTGAATGCAGGGTTTTAAATTCGAAATTTGCTGTTCCCACCCTGTAACCATGTCTCGATTAATTTTGTCTTCTCCCATGCTTGTGTGGAGCCCTGTAGCTCAGTGGTTAGATCACTCGCCTCACAAGCGAGAGACCTGGGTTTGATTACCGGCAGGGCAAAACCGTGGGCAAGTTTCCTTACTCCACACGCCTGATAATAATCTCTCAAAAAAACAGCAATAATAATTTGGTCACTTCAATCCACGACTGTTTGTGGGACACTACTGTGCGCAATTGGCTGCCGCGTTTCGCCCACAAATATACAGTCAATTCACTTTGCAGTATATTCGGTGAAGTGCTTTGAGACATCTAAATGACGTGAAAAGCTATATATCAAATGCAAGGATTATTATTATTATTATTATTAAACCCTAGGGGTCTCCAGCAGTAAGAGCCCTTGGCCTTCACTTGGGTCTTGTAATAAAAAGAAAACTTTCATACTTCCTCCCTTTGCTTTACAGAAATTCAGATTTTTAGAACCAAGAAAAGACTATTGAACCAAAAATATTCATCTCTTTTGAATTCATGACCACACCTTGCCTGCTTTATCTCCAAATCCCTCTGTGATTCTGTATCCCTCAATCTCCAGAACACACCCATTTGACCCCTTTTAAATTTTCTGCTCCAGTTGTCTTCCCTGCTAAATTATTCTGCAAGACTCCTATCCTTTGGGTAAAAGTGCTGCCAATTTCTCCCTTTACTCTTCCTAATTTTTAACCTGCATGCTTGGTATTTGAGCCCTTCACAACAATGAACAAATTGCTTGCAGCAAGTTCTCAATCCCCTTCCCAATCTTGAAAACCTCAATTAGGTCACCTTGAATATTTCTCTTTTCCCACCTTCCCTCTTATGTGTAGTAGAAAGTGAAACCTTTGTAAATGCTGCATATTTTTTCTTCCTGTCTTGAGAAAGCAATACACTTAGAGCTGTCTCGGATCGGATTCCCCATCTCAGTTGTACCCCATCTTCTGTGTTGCCAGGTTGCTCCAGTGATTTATATCATAGAACAGGATGTGCCTTTTTTTAAAAAAAATCGTTCATTGTAAAATATTTTTACCCCAAAAGCCAGTCGAGAGGATCTCGATGTGATAAGGCATGGTTCGATGTGTAAGGCACTGTGCAAGCTCTTTCTTCCATTTTTCACTTCTATTTTTTCACAATCAAATTATTAGTTTGATCTTTCATGACTTCTGTCAATGTAAATGAACCTTTCAGAATTCAGAATTCAGGATGGCTTTTTGGAGAGTGTAAATTAGTCATACTATGCTGGTTAATGTGGCCTGTGAACCTTCATACTTCTAAGTTTTCCTCCCTTAATGGGTCCCTCATATGTCTTTATATTGCCCTTCCTGACCCATGTCACTCATCTCAACCATTTGGGCAGGTTCTTTTCTGCTGTTGCCCTGACAATGAAAAGGAAACTGAGAACACGAGATGCTAGTGATTACCTGTCTGTTCTTGATACAGTCGAAACCTCATTAAAAGCAGTCCTCTGGGTCCAATAGCTTGGAGGCCTATTATAAACTATACGTGTGAAAAATGACTTTTTTGGGTGCTGTGCATTTGTAATTTGTGCAGGAAGTGCCACTGAGGTTACTTTACAGAGGAAATGACCTCATGGTGCTTCTTGTGTATGCATGGCGCATATCAACACATCAGGAAGTCACATCAGCGGTATGACCCTGGGCTTCTTTTATGCTTCACTGAGAAACATTTTGATGTAATAGAGAAGTCTGGTCACGTAAATAATAATAATAATAATAATCCTTGCATTTGATGCAGCACCTTATCGTTGAAATATCTCACAAGTGAAAGTGACCCCAATGGCAGGGTAACTTGACGTCTACCTGAACTCAGTCAATCTGGCTGCCACAGCTTTCACTTTGAGATCTTAGAAGAGAAGAGAGGGTAGAAAGAGAACAATATGGGAGTGGGGGTTCACATCTCCACAGTTTTTAACTGGAAACTTCAGAGGCGCTGTAATATCAGAATTTCAGGCCAGGTTGGGAATTTGATGGTTTCGAACAATTTGGCCTGAAGCAAGTCTGGTTTGTTTCCGACTGTAACTTCTGCTGGTAGGTGTTTGAGATGAGCTTCTTCATGAATAACCCATTTGATTATATTTTTACATAAATAATGCTTCTGGACAAACAAGACTGCTCAGGCCTTATTAAGTGATATCTGCTTGTGCTGATGCATCTTTAATGAAGACAGGGAGTGAAACTGTGATACTGGGTGAGTTCGACCTCAGGTATAGTTAAAGTTATATAAAGATCATATACGTAATGGGTTGGAGAAGAAAGTTAGAGAAGAAAGTTCAGCTGTTCTCTTGATACTCCTCCTCAATTCTGAAATAAGACCTGAATCTCCCCGTCCGGCGCTCAAAATTTAATGGAAACATTTCCTACAGCTCAGAAAGTACATTGACCCGGGATTAAAATATTCTTCATTGAAACACAATACAATCCTGTGAAGCATTTTGAGGTGTGTCGATGACATGATAAGGCACTTTATCAAATGCAAGGATTATCATTGTATAATGCTCATTCAGGGCTGGTGTTTGGGAGGTGTAAAAAGTGTGGAGATTTGTGAGGTGGAGGGCAAGATTGAGTTGGTCACGTTAAGGCTAACATTTTTGACTCAAAGAATGGATGCTGTAAGCTCGGCTTGGCCACCTGAATTGGAAGAGATCTGATGGTCCAGATGCCTTTGGCTCTATCAGTTGGCAGCAAGCACAATCCTGCGCTCCAGAAGAGACTGAGCTACTCGGACATGACAGAAAAGCAGTGTGCGAGGAGGTTCAGGGTCACCACAGAGGTTGTGCCACCTGCCCCAGAGAGACTTGCTGAGCCAATCAACCATATGTTCAGCTCTACCAGTGGCAATTAAAGTGACCATTCTGCTCGATCTGTATTGCCACTTAGCGCAACATTGTGCTGGAATCTTTGAAGGAATGTCTTTGATTTTCTGGCAGCCATCAGCAGAAGTTGCAGAGACAACTCTACTTTAAGAATGCAGAATTCGCCAAGTGAGGGAGACACAGACTGAGCACACGCAGTGAGTCAGGTGCCCCCTTGTGACTCAATTCTTTGCAAAGCTTTTACTCTCTAAACACTCCTGGCCAATGACCCTCCATTCACTCACTTCATGGCTGTTTGTTGGGCATTGCTTTGTGGAAATTCTCTGCCACCTTCGCATATCTTTCAACATTTCAACTGTTTAAAGAGGATTGCAATAACAAAAATCTTATCTGTGAGCGCAGCAAGTGGCTGGGAAGTCTGGGTGCGTGGTACAGTGGCTTTGGGAGGTCGAAACGTGACAGTTGTGAGGTATGTGTTCGCCTACAAAAAGACACAGTTACCACCCTTTACAGGAAATCCTGTGAAGTGCTTCGAGACGTTTTGACAATGTGCTGTGTGAGATGCAAGGCTTATTGTTATTCATGTCGAATCGTACAGCAATCGATAAAAGTCCTGAACATGGTTCTGGAAGAGCAATAATGCCAAGCCGTGAAGGGAGAACAAAAGACATGTTCACAAGAGCACCAACAAAACAACAACCACGACTGCCCTAAAGACAGCTTCATCGGGGTTTCAGTGAGAAATTTGTTGCAGTAATGTAACCAGTTTGGACTCATTTCTTTTGTTTGGGGTATTGGCAATCAGGGTACAACAACAACTTGTGTTTATATAACGCCCCTCACCCAGGGTAGTGTCCCAGGCTTACTGGTATTCCTAATTTGTGCTTTGCTACAGAATGCATAGTTTAGTTTGGGTTTTATTCATTTGACACACTGATGCTGGAACCAGCAGCATTGCTTGTTGGCTGCATTGCCAACTTCAGACATGCAGGGAATCCAGACGGCCTGGATCCGTGGCTAACCAGCAATGGTGCTGAAGGTACTTGGTGATGTTGTCGCTGTGGGCTGAGTGCTTTCAGAGGGAATCCACTGGCACTCAACCAGGGTTATGTGATAGTACAGAACTGCTGTCAACATAAGTGCCAACTAACACATCACAGAGGCATCTGGGATGTCACAAAATCCCTGCAAAGCAGTTCCTTGTATCTGTTCTCATGGAGAGTTATTGCCAGCCCGCATTTTGTCTTGGATTTCAGATCCTAATGTTTCCATAACAATTGAGGGAGCATTGATGAGAGATGCTCTTACTCTATCTGTAACAGAGATCTCCCTTACACAGATCACGGACAAGCCAGTGCTCTGAATCGTTATTCATTTGGGAGATTGGCATCATGTATCTGAGTGTTGTACCCTCACTACCCAGCCCAAATCTGTCCGTTGATGAGACATTAAGCCAAGGTCCTGTCTGCCAGCTCAGGTTGATGTTAATGATTTCATGGCACTACTTGCTGTCCTGGCCAACAATTCACTGAATACAATTGGTCGTTCACCTCATAATGGGGTTCAGTTGGCTGGGGGTGTGGACCCTGACATTTATTCATGAAAACATCCAAAATGCAGACAGAAGGCCATCGATAGTCAGGACACAACTTGCTTACAAAAAAGTCTGGCTTCCGGGTCAGTGGGTTGTTGCTGATGTCATTTCTGCCTAAAGTGATATAGGCAACGACACGATAATTGGAAGTCAGCAAATGTTTAGCACAGGGATATCATGCAGGACACTCTGTCTGCGTGGAGTCCTGTAGCTCAGTGGTTATAGAGCACGCGCAAGTGAGAGGAGTGCTCTAACCACTGAGCTACAGGACTCCAGGTTTGATTCCCGGGCAGGGTGAAATGGTGGGTAAGTTTCCTTACTCTACAAGCCTCTGTTTACCTAGAAGTAAGTAGGAACCCGGTTGTTAGTTGATTGGCGGATTCGCTTTTCCAGGGCCAATAATAATTTGGACACTCAATCCCCGCCTGTTTGTGGGACGTTGCTGTGCACAATTGGCTGCTGCATTTCGCCCACAAAATATACAGTCAATTCACTTTACAGTATATTCTGTGAAGCGCTTTGAGACGTCTCGAAGACCTGATAAGGTGCTGTATGACATGCAAGGATTATTATTATTATGTACAACAAATGTGGGTGTGCTGACCAGTAATTGTGCGCATTGTAAGTGGGTTGGGATTTTATGGTACCCAGATATTGCTGACTCTGCTGCTTTGCTGCATAAAGGGTATATTTCTGTGCGTAGATACGTTAGGCAATCACGAGCAAACAATTTTGCACACTTATATACAAATTAACATTGTTCAAATATGCATCACTTGGAAATAAACGTTGGTTCAGAAAACATAAAATATTGATCCTGCCCCGGCACTCAAGAGTCAGAAGTTTGTGAGAATGAGACACGCAGACACACACTGATCCACATAATCCATTGATTTGGATTTTCCAGTCACCAAAGAGCTTTGAAAGCCATGAAAAACGAACAGGCTCTTGTTTTTTTTAGTCTGTTTGGACTGCGCTGGGTGCAGTCTGCCACAGATATTTCAAATGAAGCCACCTGTTCCAGTAATTGGGTTAATGTAAGAAAATGATTAGACCAACACACCCTCTAGGGTGAATATTCACTTTGAAGTGCCATTACAGGGTTTTTCAAATGGGCTAGGATTTCAGTATTAATGTCATTGTAAGTGGTTGCCACTCTCCACCCCGAACCCCTCTGCATTGTAAAATGAAATCAACTCAGATGTATTCAATCCAATTGTGTGCAATATCTTTATTTTTTTTAAAAAAAACGTTGTTCTAGTTAACAGTTACTCATTCTTGCTGTGATCATTTATCTTCTTCTTCGGTTCATAACATTTGTAACGTGAGTGTGACCAATTTGCAATCAGTATGTGAAACAGATCAATTGGTGTGGCTCAAAGAAGTTTCTTTTTTGAAGATCAGTTAAAAGGACTATTTTTTTTTGCAGATAAGGGCTTTTTAACCTCTCAAAAGCACGCGGTGTTAAGGTTCCAGTAATAGACCATCATTGAGCTGGTCTGTGTTCTCAGCTTTTAGGCCACAGCTCAATATTTCATCAACGGGGACCAACAGGAAAAAATAATGCCTTACCTAGTGGTAGAGCGATCATTAATGAAAGGAAGAAGCAGCTATTACTGATAATCTCCTGAGGTTAGAGCAGCTCAAATTAGCCTCATTTCCACTTGAAGCCATTCTTTGTTTCAGAGTCTATCTTGGATATGATTGGAGTTCTGCTCTAAGTAGGGCTAGGCTCAAGCTTTGGATTCAATGGGATGCGGGGCAGGGGAAAGACATGTGGCTGCTGCATTTCGCCCACAAAATAAACAGTCATTCACTTTACAGTACATTCTGTGAAGCGCTTTGAGACGTCTTGAAGATGTGATAAGGCGCTATATCAAATGCAAGGATTATTATTATGTGACAAATAATCAGACGTTGTGAGGACATCTCAAAGTACTTCACAGGATCAACTAAAGTGTAGTGGCTGTGTATTTGTAGGCAGTGAGGTAGACAAAGGAACTTTGTTGTTACCGGTTGCCATGTAGGTAGCCCGTCTGCCTCTTTTTAGTTGTTGTGCTGCAAAGGTCAGTCAAACATTGACTAAGAACAGTGTCAATCAGGGCTGACAGGGCAACCTGATGACCTGGTGGCTTTTCTTCAGTGTGTGAAACCAGTTAGACAGCGCCAGAATCCAAGGGTACCCCACCTCTGGAACAGTGCAGGTCCACGCTATACCCAGTCTATAAACAGGTCAGGGTGAACCGAATGTGGAATCACTGAATTGTCCTAAATTTGCACAGTCTGATCTGGTGGTTACCAGCAGCAGAGCTGTGTCCCCCGAAACAGCAGGTCCCCAGTGCCCTCCGTTCCACCGTCGGTGGCCGTGCTTTCAGCCACTACTCTCCGAAACTCTGGAACACTCTTCTTCTATCCCTCCATTGCCCCTTCCTTCCCCATCTTCAGTTAGCGCCTTAAGACCTTCCTATTGACCTTATCTACGGTCCCCTCCCCCTGGCTCGGAATCATGCTCCGCCACTGTCAAGCGCTCTGGGACGCTACCCTGTGTGAGGGGCGCCGTGTAAATGTAAGTTGTTGTAAGCAGATGTTACCACTGTTGGGAACCCAAGACCACCCACACAAGCAGCAATCAACCAGTAATCCAGGCTATTCTCTTTGTACCTTTTCCCTGGACAACTGTGAATCTTAAGAATAATTTCAAAGGAGAAAAGTGTTGTTGGTGTGAGGGGGGTGAGAGAATCGTCATCCATTTAATTCCCCCTTTACAGACTCTTACAGCGCCTTGCGACGTCCTCCCGGCATGAAAGGCACTTTACAAATGTCATTTTGTTGTTGTTGTTGTTATACCCTGTGCCAACTTGCACACCAAAACAGCTTTTTTTAAAAAGATGTAATTAAATTTAATTTAAAAATTCAATTTAATTACATTAAATGAAAAAAAATACAAAACTGGTGTATGATCTATCACGGTGTAGACATCTACAGACAAGAGATACAGGTCTGATTCATATAACTGAGGAATTATGGATAAGCTTTCATCTTCTTTGTTTGTATTAGGGCGAGTGTCTTTTTTCATGTAACTCTGGAACATACAAAGAGATGTATTGGGACACTGCATGAAAAGCTTGTCCTGACTTTTTATAGATGTAAAGAATTGGCATATTAGTCAGGCATGTCAGCTGATGGCCTTTTGGAGGACAGATGAGAGCAGCAGGCACGATCACTGTTTATACATCTGTGCAATGGGCTGTTCACTCATATTGATTGGTAAAATCAACAATTGTTCCCAGTAAACAAGAGACCACAGATATAACCACCTTACGGAGAGTCATTTATTTTCCTGACCCGTTGGCAATAAAACCTCAAGCCTTCGTCTGTGAAAAGAAGCAGAGCAGCTAGTGATTTTCTCCTCCAGCCTTCACAATAATTATAAGTGGGAGGTTTGTTTCACATCTTGAATGCATTTAGCAAACAGTGGGCCTTGTTTCCAAAGATTTGCCTCTTTTTGGTCTGCTTGCATTTGCCCTGTGGAATTCCTGTAAAATTGCTGTTTTTTTTTTAAAAAAAGAAATTGCGGGTATTTTTCAAAATTATACAGTCTTGTGGCACAACGTTCATTAAAGACAACTGGAGCATTTTTGGTCTGAAGGTACTGTATTATTGAAGAATGGCACATGAACACATTCTAAACTTGGACCAGAAAATAGTACAAAGAAAATTGTTTTTAACCCTTGAAATGATTCTGTAATATCCCGAATCATAGGCACCTTCTAGCCTCTCTGGGGATGGTGAGGCGGGGTCCGTGTGCTCAGCCCCGACCGCAATCATAAATAGCGGTGACTTCTCTGTCCAAAAGTAGCATCTGTATTTGGCATTGGGGCTGCTGATAACACTGTGGGTGATGGAGAAACCACCTCCAAGGGGGTTTTAAGGCTGCAGCGGAGACAACCGATTTCATTTACGGCACCCCTGCCAAGGCTAAGGCTGCTGTATCCATCCGTGAGCAAAATAATCACTTTCTGGCAGAATGTCACAAGGCAGTAATAGAAGTGGAAGAGCGGAGGACATTGCCATCATAAACCAGGAGGGAATAGCTACAGTTTGTAACATCTTCTCAGACAGCTGCTGTTTCAAATGATCTGTTCAATTGGTTGTCCCATTTCCACCTGTAGTTTTGCAGCGCAGGTTGACAACAACCTGTTACTGGAATTTGCTTCTTCTTAATTGGTCTTATAATGTGCGCTTCCAGTGTTTGACTGTGTTCTTGACCTTCTTCTCTTCCCCCTCCAGCACCCTCTTCAGCTTCCAACCCCCTCCAGCACCCTCTTCAGCTTCCAACGATACAGCAACTTGAAGTCGATTTGTTTTAGCACAACGTGTTACATTCCTCATCAGCCTGACTCAGCTGGTAGCATTTTTGCCTCTCAGTTACAGAGTTGTGGGTTTAAGCCCCACAGCATGAATCTCACGTAGTCTAAGCTAACACAGTGCAATGCTCAGGGTGTACTGCATAGTTGGAGGTGCTGTCCTTCATATGCGACGTTAAACTGAGGTCCCATCTGCCTGTTCAGGTGGAAGTTAAAGATCCCATGGTACTTTTCGAAAAGAGAAGGAAGTTTCTCCCAGTGTCCTAACTAACAATCCCCCTTTGTTACAATTGCACAATTGCTCGTTTCATAGCAGTTTTTGGGTCATTTCTGTGTGAACATTGGGTGCCTCGTTCACCCAACCACCAAATATACAGTCACAAACTTTACAGTTTATCCTGTGAAGCACTTTGAGACATCCTCCCAATGTGAAAGGTGTTATCTCAATTGTAAGGTCTATAATTGCTATTGAATCTGCACCTTTTAAAAAGGAATGCCTATTTTAACTCCAGAATTGGGCGTTAGTGTTTTAATGTTCTAAGATCCTGACCGTAAAGAAGAGCTGGTTGCTTGCCTCATTAAAATATGTGCATTAAAGGTTTCTGCACGGTTTAGAGACCCGTTCAAGATCTTTCAAGGACCCATAGACAAGTAGAGATCTATGTTTGTACTTCAGCGTGCGTAGGTTTTACTAAAAGTACCTCCTCCACATATACAGGAGTCCTGTAGCTCAGTGGTTAGAGCACTCGCTTTGCAAGTGAGAGACCTGAGTTCAATTCCAGGCAGAGGGCGAAACCTTGGGCAAGTTTCCTTACTCCACACAGAGCCTGATAATAATCCCTCCAAAACCAAAAACAATAATTAAATTGGTCATTTTCAATCTACGACTGTTTGTGGGACATTGCTGTGCGCAATTGGCTGCCGCATTCGCCCACAAATATACAGTTAATTCACTTTACAGTGTGTTCTGTGAAGCGCTTTGGACGTCCTCCCGACGTGAAAAGCGCTATATCAAATGCAAGGATTATTATTATTATTATTATTATACTTCGAACCAGTAGCACGATAGAAATTTACAACACAGAAGAAGGCCATTCAGCCGAATGGGTCTGTGCTGGCTCCTTCAAGAGGAATCCTTTCAGTCCTATTTACCTCTCCTTTCCTCATACCCTAGCAGCTGAGTCTTTTTAAGATGATTGTCGAGTTCCCTCTTGAAGGCCAGTATGGATTCTGCCTCAACTATTGTTCCCAGCAGGACATTCCATATCCTAACTACTCTGTGTGAAAAGAAATCTCCTAACGTCCCCATTTGCTCGTTTACTAACTATCTTAAATTATTGATGCCCTCCAGTCACTGACTCAGTGACCAGAGGAAATAATATCTCCCTATCGACTGACTCTATCAGAACCCTCACAGTTTTTTCAGGTCACATCTCATCCTTCTTTGTTCTAGCAGAAAATGCCCCAGTTCTTCCAGTCTCCGCTCATAGGACAAACCATTCTATCATCTTTATTTTCTTGACGTCTTTCCTAAAATGGAGTGATTAACTGGACCCAATATTCTAATTGCACTCTAACTCATGATTTATATTAGTTTTGCATTATCTCTATGTTTTTAAATCCTATACCCCTATTTATAGAACATAAGATTCCATTAATTTTTTTTGACAAGCTTTGCTGCCTTTCCCCCCTTCAATGATTTATGTACATTAACCCCTAGGTCCCATTGAATATTTCAATATTTTACCACGCAACATATTCTTGTTTTCTTTATCCTTCCTCCCAAAATGTATAACCTCACAGTTGTTCGCATTACATTTTATTTGCCATGTCTCTGCCCGTTCAACTAATCTGTCTATACCCTCCTGAAATTGCTTGCAATCTTCTTCACTGTTAGTTCCAGTTCCTATTTTTGTGTCATCTGCAAATTTAGAAAGTGTGCCCTTTATACCAGAATTCAGATCATTTATGTAAATGGAGAAAAGCAATGGTCGTTATACTGATCACTGGGGGAACACCACTCTTTACATCTCTCCATTGAGAATAACAAACCATGTACTCTCACCCTCTGTTTCCTATCCTTTAACCAACTATCTGTCCGTGCTGCTACCTTTGCATTCATACCATGTGTCAAATTTATTTTTTAACAAGCGACACCTCATCAAAAACTTTCTGAAAATCATATATAAGGTACAACATTCACTAGAGTGGACGGTCTAGTTTGATTTTTACTGGCTCAGCTCAGCTTATGTTGAATACTTGGAGGCAAATTGCCACCAATAATTCAGATAGTCACAGCATTCACATGTAAACCAATATCTCATCCTCATTCTTGAAATTCCTCACGTTATTGTTGCTCAGTTTACTATAACATTCGGGTTGTGTGATTGTAACAGAGGTTCATAAATCAGAAGGCGCGACAGTGTGAAGGAGCATGAGAGACGAGACAGCATTGGGAGAGAGAAAACAGGATTTTCACCATCATAGAGCTATTACATTAACATCTTACAAATAGTTGCCTTGTCACTATGGGCAAAATCACATTCACGGTGTCCATCTTCCTTCTTCTCTGTAAGGTTCGGAGCAAGATCCATCCAGTTTAAGTCACTTCACCCACAAATTAACAGTCTGCCTATGCTGATGTTTTGAAGGAACACCCATGGTGTGTGGAAATCGTGTGGGAACGCCACCAGTAATTCTGGAGCCCCAGTTTTGAAAAGATCACAGATCACTGAAAAGAAACCTCCCACTGGACAACTTGGTGGGGGTGGGTGGAGGGGGAATAAAAGATCCAAAATCACGTCACAAAGCCACAGACATGTTGGGAATAGGCGATTTGTTCTATGAATCAGACTGAAGTAAACCCAATAGTGTTTATTTTGGATCAAAGAGAGAAAGTTTAAATGTGTTTTGCAACTTTACTTTTTCTATTTCCTTTGCGGATCAGGACAAAAGATGGTAAGGTTCTCCAAACCGTAGCCATTATTCCTTACAGTGAGCTTTTTCTAGGTCACTGATAGAACTATTTCCGTTGAAATGCGCGTAAGATAAATATTGAAGATATATTTCAGCATTCCACAGGAATTGGAAAATAGTGTGGCTGGAGGAAGAATAATAGAAGAGCCTTAGAAAATCCTCTGTAACAACCTTTCCTGCTTGACATTGTCAAACAGCAGTGGCATTACATCAGTAAGTCTTTATAACACAAAGGCAGTGCGAAACACTGCTGATACACCAGTGAATAAAAGACGAGAAAAATCTCATTTAGTTAGAACCATGGCAGGCTTAACAGATGTCTGTCAAGTGTGAAGCTGTGTAATAAAGATATTTGTAGCCTGGAAACCTGAGGTAGCTCTAACAGTGGCACAAAAATTGATGAGAGCTGGGGGAGCGGCTGGTGGAGCAACACAATTGTTTTCCATTTATAATAATAATGATAATAATCCCTGCCTTTGATATTGCGCCTTACCACATCTTCAAGACGTCTCAAAATGATTCACAGAATATACTGTAAAGTGAATTGACTGTATATTTTGCGGGCGAAACACGGCAGCCAATTGCGCACAGCAGCGTCCCACAAACAGTCGGGGATTGAGTGACCAAACTAATTTTATTTATTTTGAAACAATTATTACTCTTGTAAAAGGGATCCGCCAATGGACTAACAACTGGGTTCCTGCTTACAGCGAGGTAAACAGAGGAGTGTGGAGTGGCTGTTAGAATGGCTGCTTCACAACACTGCTCGATGAATTCTTATACGGAAGCATGATTTGGCCTGAGTTTCATCACTTCATTTGTTTTGAAGTCTTTAAGAAATAGCAGAGGCAGAAAGTTGAATTTATCAAGATTTGAACAGCGCACAGAAGCAAATGAATTGACTGGATAGCGAATACCTTGTTTCATTTTGTTACCTGACAGGTATTACTATTACCACAATACAGTATCTGACTGGCTAGAAACTTTACTGTTTTTCAGTACATCATCAGTAGGACCTAACCTAATAACGTTTTTTAATGATACATTACATTAGGATTACAAATAATTTACAAAGGATTGTTCTCCTTAGAGCAGAGAAGGTTAAGGGGAGATTTAATAGAGGTGTTCAAAATGGATAGGGAGAAATTGTCCCCACTGGCAGGTGGGTCAGTAACCAGAGAACACCGATTTAAGATAATTGGCAAAAGAACCAGAGGGCAGATGAGGAGCATTTTATTTACACAGCGAGTTGTTACAGTCTGGAATGCACTGCCTGAATGGCTGGTGGAAACAGATTCAATAACAACATTCAAAATGGAATTGGATAGGTACTTGAAGTGGAAAAAATTGCAAGAATATGGGGAAAGAGCGGGGGAGTGGGACTGATTGGATAGCTTTTCCAAGAGTCGGCACAGGCACGACGGGCCAAATGGCCTCCTTCTGTGCTGTAATATTCTATGATTCAAAAGAGCATTACCGTATGGTAACAGCTCATTCAAACCAATTAATCTGTGCTCGTGTTGAAACCATGCGTGAGCCTCCACCCCTCCGAATATTTTAACAGGCTGTTTCCAAGAGTGGATAAGAATAAGGTCGTCAATAGCAGATCTAATAGAAAGTTCAAGAGGCACTTCTTCAGTCAGGGGGTGGTTAGAATGTGGAACCCACTGCAGGAAGCTGTGGTTGAAGCAAAAGCAATCAATGTTTTTAGTGTACTTGATGTACACATGAGGGAAAAGGGAATAGAGAGGGGGGTGTAGGAGACGAATAGAAGAGGCTCGTGGAAACACTGGCACAAACTAGTTAGGCTGAATGACGCGTTTCCATACTATATCATTCCATGTAATTCTATGTTGGAAATGTTTGCACTGTGCCACGTATAACATCTGCTTAAGTGTAGACTCACCCTGACAGACGGATTGGCATTGTTTGTGCAAAGCTTTCAGAAATTTTACTCCGGAAATAGAACCTGTCTGAAATGTGCATTTGATCTTGATACAAAGTGCAATTGTAGAATCAAATGCTTTCCAGCAGAGAGGGGAGGCCATTTGGCCAATCTTTGATTTTTGGTGCCTGCTCCCACACCAAAGCTGTCTACTAGAATCCTGTTGACTAATCATTCCCTTATTGCTTACTACAGTGTTTTTACCCAACTCCTTTTTGGGTGCTGTTATGGACTGGGCTTCAACAGTGATTTGTGTTGAGGCATTTCACATTCTATCAGCGTTCTGTGAAAAGTCTTTCTGCTAACCTCCCCCTTTTTTTCTCCTGGAGCTAATCCTAAATGTATCTCCTCTTGTTACCGACTCGGTGAAAAGCATTCATTAAACCATTCATAATTTTAAAAAAAAACCTCTATGAGATGTCACTCAACCGTCTCTGCACTATTTAAAAATGTTTCCAATATTTCAAATCTCTCCACATAACAAATGTCTCATCCCCGCTAATCATCCATAGTCCCTTCAGTTGAGATGTTAAGCCAGGGCTCAGTCTGTTTCAAAAACAGAAGTCGCTGGGAACACTCAGAAGATCAGGCAGCATCTATGGAGAAAGGAAAGTGAGTCAACCTTTCGGATCCACACCCTTCGTCAGAACAACCCCCGTCTGTTTAGGTTGACATTAAAGATCCCACGGCATGATTGAAAAAAGAAAAGGGAGTTTCTCTTAAGTGTCCTGGCCAACAGGATAGGTAAAATTGGTCATTCATTTCTTAGCTGTTTGTGGGATATTGCTGTGCACTAATTTCCATGAGGAGTTCCCAGAAAGACTGTGAAACTGTATTGTCTGTGAAGCGCTTTGAGACGTCTCGAAGACATGATAAGGCGCTATATCAAATCCAAGGATTCTTCTTATATTATCACAGAGTGAAGAAGGAAGCATAAAAGCAGAGGAACACAGTAGAGGGATGCAAAATAAATACAATTAGGGAAGAGAATTTGTTTCCAACAACTTTTACTTCTGCGAGAAATTCAAAACTTGAAAGCAGATATACCTATGATAGGAATCATGCAGCAAAAAAATGACTTTAAGTGTATTACAATGCTGGAACACAATGAAAGGTCTGCTACATGAATATACTAGTGTTTGAACTCCCCTCGGGCTGTAACACAATCAAGGGAGTATTAGAAGGCTGCAATGCATTCGAAAGGTTCAGGTGACATCCTAAAGGACAAATGTGAAGCTGGAATGGTTTATAAGGTCACCCGAGTGTGTGTGTGAGTCTTTCAACACCCAATCCAAGACAGCTGTTAATAGAGATGCGTGACTTGTTACTTGTGTGAAAATCTAAACCTGTATCTAACATATTGTGTGTCCTTGGGGTTATCATGACATGAGCAATGAGAAACAGTTTCTTTTTAGTATGAACATCAATATGATTAAACAGAGGGTTTTGCTGCAGTAATATTACTGGCCCCACCTTGCATCAGTACCATCAGACAAAGAGACGAAAGGTTCACTGAAAAACAACCTTGCATTTGATCTTGTGCCGATATTGTTGAAATGTCTCAAAGCACTTCAAATCTTCGACGTGCTACTGTCCCACGGATCGCTATGATGTCAATGAACAATTTATCTGGAGTTTTCTTGGCCATGACATCAGGAGAATCTTTTATGCAAAAGTGTCATAGAATCTTTAATACCTACCTAAACTGGCAGACAGGACCTCGGTTGAATGCCACATCCAAAGGCAACTCTGACAACACAACACAATATTTCTTCTCCGACAGTACAACACTTCCCCAACACTGTACTGGAGGTTCAACCTAGATGTGGAGCTTGAAACCATTACCTTCAGCCCCGGTGGAATGTTTACAGCACAGAGGGAGACAATTCACCCACCTCCCAACTCCACCAGAATACTATAACAACAACAGGATTGCATTTATAGAGCGCCTTTCACGTCGGGAGGACGTCCCAAGGCACTGGACAGTTGGGTCGGGACCCGAGCAGGGGGGAAATGGTCAGGGTGAGGGGAGGGAAGGGAGGGAGCGAGGAGGGGGTAGAGAGTCGAGAGGGGAGCTGAAGGCACGGTTGAAGAGAAAACTAACATTGTCTACGAACACATTTTCTCTTCTCTTTGTCTTTTACTGCAGTCGAAAGCACTAATTTGTAACATCCCCATTATAGACAAGCAAACACTGCAGATAATTGGTCATCACACAAAATATGGTTTGGCCATCATGCTAATAAGGAATAATGCTATTACTATATTTCCACACTGTGCAACCATACTCTCTCTCTCTCTCTCTCTCTGTCTCCCTGTCTTTCTTTCCCTCTATCTCTCTAACTCCTTCCTTTGACTCTTTCTGTGTCTCTCTGACTTTATCTATCTTTAATTCTGTCTCTAACCCTATATCTTACACTACTTAATAAAGACCTTTTCACTGCCATCAGCAAAGACTGAATCCAGTTATGCATTTGCATGCGAAGGTTACTAGGCCAATGTTTTTTAATACTCTCATTAAAACTGGTATTCATAGTCGGTCTCCATCATACATTCTCTGTGACTGTGATGTCTTTTCTTTAATTTCTCTAACAGAGTGAGGCCTTAAGGTCTTAATAACTCCATGTAACCAGCTATCCATTCGCCGACAAAATACACACTTTACAATAAATCCTGTAATGCGCTTTGAGACATTCTCTCAATGTGATATGCTCATGCTCCACTCCTCTGCCGCCCCCACCTCCATTCAGCTAACACAGGCCTGCCACGCATTCCCACCCCTTCTAGGTCACTGTTGGTGGCTGAGCCTAAAGTCCACTATGCTCCTAACCTCTGGAACTCCCTGTCTCTATCCCTACGTCCCCATCAGAGTCCCATAGCGTATTGGTTAGAGCACTCGCCTCTTAAGCGAGAGGACCCGGGTTTGATTCCCAGGTAGGGTGAAACCTTAGGCAAATTTCCTTGTTCCAATTCCCTGTTTGCCTAGGAGGGTTTGCCTACGTAGGAACCCAGTTGTTAGTCAATTGGCTGATCATTTCCAGGGGAAATAGTTTGTGTGTCAGCCTGACACAGTGGTAGAACTCTCGACTCTGAGTCAGAAGGTTGTGGGTTCAAGCCCCACTTTGGGACTTGGAATCACATAGTCTAAGCTGACCACACCAATGCAGTGCAGGGCATGTGTTGTGTTGCATTGCCAGAGGTGCCATCCTTCGGATGAGACATTATACTGAGTTCCCATCTGCTTATTCAGTTGGATGTTGAAGATCGCATGGCATTATTCAAAAAAGAAAGGGTTTCTCATGGTGTTCTGGCCAACAAATCCCCCAAAATAAAAAAGTCTCACTCATTCCATGGCTGTTTGTGAGACATTGCGCAAGTGGCTGCCGTGTTTTGCCCACAAAAATGCACGTTCGATCTATTTCACAGTATATGCTGTGAAGCATTTTGGGACATCTCAATAGCATGATAAGGCACTATATCATATGCAAGGATTTTTATTATTATTATGTCTCAACCTTCTCTATCTTTAAGTCCCACTTTAAAAACTATCTCTTGCACCGTGCCTATGGCCACCTTCTCTCTTGCTCGGCATCCAACTCTGCTGCTTTGCAGTGCTCCGAGATACATACGTGACTTTGCAAGCTCACTGCTTGTCGGCCTCTCCAATTCCTCCCTCCATGGGCTCCAGATCATCCAGAACTCTGCAGCCCGTGTCCTCTCCCGCACCAGGCTCCGTGACCCTATCACCCCCATCCTTGCCCAACTCCACTGGCTTCCCATCACACGAGGATGCAGTTCATGATCCTGGTCAAAGCCCTGCCCCCTGCCTCTGTGAACTCCTAACCCCATACCAACCTACCCGCTCCCTCTGCTCTGTGGCTCTGGCCTACTTCATGTCTCCTACCTCGCCCGGCCCATTATTGGCGGGCAGGCCTTCAGCTACTCTTCCCCCACCCACGGTTTCTCCGTGTTCCCCTTTGAATCCCCTCATCATTTTGAAAATTTCTATTAAGTCTCCTCTTAACCTTCTCTGCTCCAAGGAGAATAATCCCAGTTTCTCTATCCTCTCCTGGTAACTGATGTCCCTCATTCCTGGTACCATCCTGGTAAATCTCTTTTGCACCCTCTCAAATACCTTGACACCCTTCCTAAAGTATGATGCTCAGAACTGAACACAGTCTCTAACTGAGGCTTAACAAGTGTTTTATAAAGGTTCATCATAACTTCCTGACTTGTGTATTCTATGTCCCTATTTATAAAGCCTAGTATCCCATATGCATTTCTAACACCTGTCCTGCCACCTTCAAAGATTTGCTTATATGAAACCCCAGGGCTCTCTGTTCCTTCACCCCCTTTAAGATTGTACCATCAGATTATATTGCCTCTCCTCATTCTTCCTCTCAAAATGCACCACTTTGCAGTCATTCACATTAAACTTCATCTGCCACATGTCTGCCCATGTTACCAGTCTGTCTATGTCCTCTTGCAGTCTACTACTATCCTCCTCATTGTTTACTACTTTTCCTAGCTTAGTATCATCTGCAAACTTGAAAATTGTTCTCCCTATGCCCAAGTCCAGGTCATTTATAAAGATCAAAAACAACAGTGGTCCCAATACTGACCCCTGGGAGACACCACTGACACTTCCCTCCAGTCAGAAAAACAACCGTCAGGTTTGTTGGACACAATTTGCCTTTAACAAATCCATGTTGGCTGTCCTTTATTAACCCATATTTTTCTGAAGGAAGATTTATTTTGTCCTGGATTATAGTCTCTAGAAGTTTCCCATTACTGACATTAGGCTGACTGGCCTGTAGTTTCCGGGTTTATCCTTCTGCCCCATTTTGTACAGAGGAGTAACATTTGCAACCCTCCAGTCCCCTGGCACCACCTTGGTGTCCAAGGAGGATTGAAAGATTGTGGCCAGAGCCTCCGCTATTTCCACCCTTACTTCCCTTCATAACATCTTTCACTTTCGATGAGTGGAAAGAGTAGAATACATGCTGTAAAACATTCATCTTGTTAAAGGGTAGCACGGACTGATGTAATGCAGTTTATTAAACTTGGCACGATATCCAGAACCACGAATAGTCAATCCTTGTGTTTATAAGAACTTTTCAAAAATTGTTTAGAATTCCTTGAGATATTAACCATACACAGAACATGAGAAAGAGTGCCATTTTTGAGACGTGTGGGATTCTCTAAAAGGAACAATGGAAAAGAGATGATAATGTATGCTGGTATGCCTTTGCTGACACTGTAACTCCCGTGCTGATAGATTTTATTCTATTAAGTCTAGATAAACATTCTTGTCTGCTATCTCAGATTTACATGGCATATGTTCATAGAGGACTGCTGTAAGCCTGGCTCTGACTGCAGCATTTCTGCTTGCTTGGCAGATATCCAGCACTTTAGGCATTACAATTCTGATTAATAATAACGCTACCAAATCCTTCCCTTCTCCCCCACCCACCTCGCTCCCCCCCCCCCACCCCACCCCTCTCCTCTCCACCCCTCATTATAAAATTTCCGGTGAGATAACATTTTGAACACAGACTGGAACAGAACACTAACCAGTCACCAGAGATAAATCTTTACTCGCACCCTTGCACTCTTCATCTGAAATTGAAAGGCAAGGCTTGTCTACATATTGGAGGCTATTTTCTGGGAATCAGTCAGTTTTCTCACGAATGGCAGCTTGCTCTTAAAATGCGGTTTGCACACCTTTCCATTGTTAGCACGCACCTCCGTGGTTTATTCATCCATAAACTTCGTGCAACTACTGAGAATACTTACCGGACTGTCAGAAGAACTCATACTACATTTACATGACTAGTCTTGATTTTTACCTTCTCATTGGTGGAATGGGAGCCTGAAGAGGGTGGGAGCTACGGAGGTTACAGGAGGAGATGCCCAAAGATGCAATCAACCATTTGGGTTTTTAGATTTTGGAAAGTAGAGAGGGAGAGAGTAGGGTTCCAGAGTGAAAAAAACTTCAGACCCAAAGCATTACATCAGTGGCAACCTCATACCCCAGAGGAGACATGTTTAACAAGTCAAAATGTCTGACTTCTGGGTATTAGGTCGTTGCTGCTGTCACTTCATGCTCACTGTGGATATGCAGGGAGTGACATAGAAAACATAGAATTATTGACACAGAATTCATCCATTTTGGCTTCCCGTGCACCAGACAGCATTTTAAATCCCTGATGGAGCACTAATTCTACATCTTATAAAGTGAAATATTATTATTATCCTTGCATTTGATATAGCGCTTTTCATGTCTTCTAGACGTCTCTAAGCACTTCACAGAGTATACTGTAAAGTGAATTTGTGGGCGAAACGCGGCAGCCATCTCCCTGATATCTCCCTGATCAGTGTCTCTCATTCACTCTAGCTTTCCGGCGTGGTTTGCTTTCTTACTGCTGGGAGGAGTTATTTACGTGCAACTTCCCTCCTTTGACTCCGGTAGTAATGGGAAACCTCCTTCTAATTCATTCTTTCTACTTCAGTTTCCTCCACATGCCGTTAAATGTCACTTTAGTTCTCGGCTCAGAACAGATCAGAAAAAAAATCAAATTGGCCCTATTTCTGATGCCTAATTCACGCTTTTCTGCATAAATTGCCTGCTCGAAGCAACGCCTCCAAAGTATAAACCTGGTGACCAAGGGAAAGATTAGAAAGAAACACAGTGTAAATGTCTTAATATCTTTCTCCCTTTGCTATATGTACAAGGGATTATAGAAGAATGTACTTCCCTTTAATTTTCTGCTTTGTTTGAGAAAATACAGAGAACTATTCTTGCACATAGAACCATAGCTTCAGGAAACAGCCACTAATCTAGTGTTCTCTATATAATGTGGTACTTTGTGCTACATGGGCACTTACTGATTTCTTGGATGGGCATTATTGCCAATTCAGTCAGTGCTTGTAATGCAACTTTCCCATTTACTTAAACGCTGTGCATTCTCAGGGGTAAACTCGACAGAAGAGACGAGCCTAATTGAGGATACCTTGATCAGACATTCTTCACACATGACTGTACATCAAATACTAACCTACTTTCATGCCATGAGCCTACAAAAAGCCTTTATGTTACCGGTCAAAATCCTGTACCCTGGTACGGTGCGGTATGATTGCTCAATAAAGCTCACCGCAGTGCAATTGCACTCAAGGGAAGACACAAACGGAATATCGCCTCACCTGTTTTTATGTTTCCATCAGCTCTCTTTGTCTGCTTGTGAAACAGACCTACACAATGGACTTTTATTTTTATGCAGCTCTGCGTTAGCAAATTCCTGTAAATGTTATTTTCCATCCAGCGTGGACAGCCACCACTTTGGCTTTTGCCGAGAGGCTCAAGAGGGAGTGATGTTTAGGGCTGACGTCAGGAAGTATTTCTTTATACAGAGAATAATCAACAGCTGGAACGGGCAACCAGGAAAGGTGGTTGAGGCAAGGGCAGTGAGCACCAGTGTGTATGTCTAGGACGGTGAGCACCATTACTGTGTGTCACAGCCACTAATTATTTTATGGTGAGGACCGACCACTTTGGCTTAGAAGAAAGTGTTCCCACAAAGGCTAAAAGACTCAAGGAATGAGCATTTTTATTGGTATTTTTGTTTGGGAACAGCTAGGGAGGGTGGCATAGGATACTGTGGTTCCTGATTAAGGAAGGGGCTGTATTGTATTAAAGTTTTTGAGTGAAAATATATAGTTTCCTTCTATATATAGTCTCCTCTGTCCCATTCACAAACATGGCAGACAAAAGCAAATTTACAATTCCAGTTTCAAAAAAGAGCAATTATTTGTAAAGCAACTGATTATTTCTATCAGATAGAAACTCACTCGTCAATATCGTAGAAGCTAACTGATATTTATAGCTAGTGTACAGGGTGTCAAAGCAGAAACATTGCCTTGCACTAATTAAATGGTGCAGGACTGTAAATATTAAATCCAGCTGGAAGAAATGTGCTATCAATCAATTCTTTATGAGGTAAACACACTTCTGAAACAAGTGTCAACAAACAATTCAGGTTATAACCGAAACTTAATAACACTGACTAACACTTTAAGGTCACAAGAGAGGTTTGGATGAAGAAAGCCCTTTGGCCCAATTTGATTTCATCCCATCAAAATCCCCCGGAAACGATGCGCCAATCGACTAACCGGGTTCCTACTTACCGCTAGGTAAACAGAGGCAGGTTGAATAAGGAAACTTGCCTGGGAATCGAACCCGGGTCCTCTCACTTGCAAAAGTCCTAGAGATTTTTTCGAACCAGGGAGTCAGTTGATAACAATGATTTCTTTTTACAAAAAATCAAAAACATAGACTGGTAAATCATTTTAATTTTATGGTCATTTGTTTTACTCTGGTCACTTGACTGTGATATTTTAAATCAGGGAACAAGTTGGTGTCCTTCTGTGTTTCCGTGTTAGTTTGTAGTGCCTGAGGACATCGTTCTCACAGATAAAATTCTCGAGAGATACAAGGACATAATTGCAGATCACTCTTTCACATCTGCATCTGGTCAGTGCAGTAGTCAATACGATAATGTTCAGAAGTCTCTGTCACTGCTTTGTAAAGTACTTCCGGAAGAAACAAGAGGTCAATCACCAGATACACGCTGAGGATATCTGGCCCTATACCTGAAGGTACTTGGAATCCAACCCCCACTCCAGCAACTACAAGTGATTGAAGCTGAATCACTGTGTAACTGTGCCTGCTTCTGCTTTGATTCCATGTCCAGTCAACAGAAAGTGAAATCACTATGAAGGGTAACAAACCAGATATTGAGCTACTAATGTAATCATTGGAAAGAGAAATTCAATGGCATAGGAGGGCAGACTGGAGATGGGATTCTTCCAACTCAGCTCCTGTTAACCCTGCAAGCCAGAAAACTAACGGATAGAGTGATTCTCGCAGGACAAGTAGTGGTACGCTTGCCAGGCAGTGTTACAATGACAAGCTCTGTGGTTTTAGCTGGTTAGACTCCAGCAGTTTCCCAACGCATATGCCAGGCTCCCCAAACCTTGGTTCTTGCTAATTTGCCCCAAATACTTTCTACTGCGCTCCATCTAGAAGCTTGTAAGAATTGTAAAAGTCTGTTGCTTGTTTGCTGTGGTTGAAAACCGGAAACAATTGTAAATTGAATCGCAACTGGAGTGATGTGTGTGTGGATTCAGCTCTTCAAAGTGGAGTCCTATAGCTCAGTGGTTAGAGCACTCGCCTCACAAGTGAGAGACCTGGGTTCTATTCCGGCAGGGCGAAATGTTAGGCAAGTTTCTTTACTCCATATACCTCTGTTTACCTAGTAGTAAGTAAGAACCCGGGTGTTAGTCGATTGGCAGATCGCTTTTCCGGGGATAATAATTCCTTCAAAAAATATTAAATTGGTCACTTCAATCCACAACTGTTTGTGGGGACGCTGCTGTGCGCAATTGGCTGCTGCATTTCATCCACAAAATATGCAGTCAATTCACTTTACAGTATATTCTGTGAGGCGCTTTGAGACGTCTCAAAGACGTGATAAGGCGCTGTCTCAAATGCAAGGATTCTTCTTATTTTTTTTCAGAGACTTTAGTTGGACTTTTACATGAAAGTGAAAAAGCAGTTCAAGTCAACCACAGATAAAATTAGTCGTCTATCCTCATGGCTGTTTGTGGGACATTACTGTGCAAATTGGTTGCTGCGTTCATCTACAAATACACAATTAATCATCTTTACAGAAAACTCTGTGAAGCATTTCAAGACTTTCCAATATGATAAAGCACTTTATCAAATGCAAGGTTTATTAGTACTGTATTATCAATTTAATTAAAAAAAGTTTCCAATAATGCTTAAATAAGGGTTTACGAATTTGACTCACACTGCAATATGAAATGAGGGGATGCCAATCTGTGTTGTGATTCCTTATATGGTAAAATTTCAAGTCTTTCTACTATGGGCAATTGCCAGGTGAGGATCAGGAACTTTAGCTCTGTAAGAAGGAGAACGGCATGTTAGGACGAAAGGTTGGACTAACCCGGGCCCTTTAAATTACTTTATTGAAGCTGGGATAGCTGGCTTTGTTTGCCTTATTTTCCTAATGATTAGCTAAAAAGGAAAAGGAATATCCCTGAATCAGTGAAGATGAATGGGTGAAGAACATCCATTTCCCACTTCACCATCTCACAAGACAGAAGTCAAAACGGATAAAAAAAAAGTGGAGGAAAAGGAATAAAATTACAAACAGTTTTGGTGCAACGGCTTTAGCCTCAGACAAGGGCACCACAAAGGTGGTCAGGCCTTCACCCTCTCTTCCCCCACTCTTTGGAACTCCATCCCACATTTTCTTCGCTTCGCACCCTCCCTTGCTTCCTTTGAGGCACGTCTCATGACCCTCCTCTTCGACCGCGCCTTCAGCCACCCTCATACCCGTACCCTCCACCCTCCCTCCCTTTGCCCAACCCCCTGCTCGGGTCCAAATCCCTGACTGTCAGAACCTTGGGACGTCCTCCCGATGTGAAAGGCGCTATACAAATGTAATTTGTTGTTGTTGTGAGATGCACAAAATGGAATTGTGTACGTATAGAAGGAGATGCTGCCAACTAAGCATCATTAGAAAGAGTGTACACAGCACGACTCAGTGCCTGTGTGTATGGGTGTGGAGAATCTGGTCTTCAACTCACTCCTCACTTCTTTGGTTCCACATTTGATGGCCAATCCAAGATCCACTTACGCTCCTGCTCTCCAGCAATTATATCCAGAGTTATATAAATCCAGAGTCCGCATGCTCTTCATCATGCTTCTTGATCTCTCTCCTACTTCCCAAACCGTCTCCAAGCATGTTTCTTTGACCGTGCTTTTTTGTGAACGTCCTTAAAAAGTCTCCCTTTTATTCCTGCTCAACTCTCTCTCTATTGTATCAGTTAAGCACTTTGTTCATCATTCTTGAAAGCTGTTGTACAAGTGAAGGTGTTGCTGTTTTCCGATTGCATTCGCGACCAGTTCAGGCTTGTTTGAATTTCCTTTTCAGATTCAGCACCCGTGGCCCATGTTGAGTGGTGTAAGTAATACATCACAAGGTTCAGTTATCTCAGCAGAGCTTGTCGATTCATTCTCCGTAACATTGCTTTACATGCAAGGAATTTGTTCTGGCTCCTGCTTCACTTAGTGAGGCAAGAGCTCAGAACGTACCTGGCTGTGAAATCTTATACCTCATTTACGATCGCAAGTGGGCATTGCATTGCTGAACAAAATCAATAGCTTTCATCCATTTGGAATACAAGCCTGAAATGTAAACCAGTGGGGGAAGGGGAAGGTGTGGGGGGAGGAACAGGTAATCACAAGTAGGAAATAGTCCTTCAAGTATACTCCAAAGTTGGGATTCTGTGTCTGGGCAATGAATGAGGTGCGAATAAGTACCCTGTCAGTGCTGATTCACACTGCAACTCCTTTTAAAATACTCTACCAAGTATTCAACTCAGCAGCAGTCAGCAGATTGCATTGCAAGCTATATGATTTCGGTAGCATCTCAAAGCTCAATGCAATGATCTACTGATGTTCCAATTTAGCGTGAGCTTTGTGAAACTTGGAGGTGCTTTGCAGTGTGCAGCACACTGACCTTTTATCATTTGGGCGTAAATGTGAAGCTGGAAATTACGAGCGGGAATGTTACTCCTTTCATTTCTCTGCCCACACCCTCCCATCACTACCTGAGGCTGACTGCACACCTCTGCCCTATCTGCGTCACCAATGCTAATCCCCTGATCTCTTCAGGCCCCACCTTAAAACCTACCTCTTTGACCATGCCTAAGATCCCCCCCCACTCGGCATCCGCCCTGCCATTGTGAAGTGCTCCGAGACTTTATTCTAGATGAAGGACACTATATAAATTATAGTTGTTGTTGTTGTACTTGTCTAATCGGGTATATAATAAAACTGTCCTTATATGTTGGGCTGTGAAGGTATGTGGAATGGATGGTAGTTTATCCAAGAAGCAAATGTGACAAATTTATGTGAATTTAATGTATTTAGTAGGTAAAGGATGCTGGGTTAAAATAGCTTCAAGGGCCACTTAATTCTAGTTGAAATTGCTTGCCGCTGATTATAATTAGTCAATTAAAATCTTGGACTGGAAAATGTCATTGTAATTGAAAGTAAAATTAGCCTTGTACCTGTTTAAAGAGCACCTACCTTTTCTCCCCCCTCTCTCCCCCACCACCGACCTTTCACAATATAATCTGATTTTGTTAGGAACAGGACTGAAATTCTGACATTAGTTGCTTTTGATGGGAGCACGAAACGGTAGCAGTACCCTTGAACAGTAAATAAAAGTGACCCCTGGAAGCAACTCTGCACTATGGTTTTATGTGTCACTAGGATCTTATTGCAAGACATTCAGTTGTGAACCTTAGCGTGGGAAGGTTGCACTTTAGTCTGAACCCTGCGATCAAATTACACACAGTTAGCGAAGAAAATTCCCTTCACTTACCGACGCAGCCTGTTAATGCAGTATATTGTAACACCAGCGCAGCAGAGATGCAAAATATCTTGCAAACCAATACCGCTGGGATCAGTTTAATTGATCGTCATCACACGGGAACATTTTAACTCGTAAATGGAGGAGCAAATTCTAAATTAGCAATGTTTCAATGTCTCAGCATTAAGCAATGGTGTCCCTTATCATGCTCTGAATGTTACTCATTATCTGCCTCGCGAGTTCTATGATTGGCATTTTTCTTAACTTTGTCAAACAAAATTGACAGATTTTGCCAACTCAGATGGAAAATGGTACAAGGTACAAATAAGGCCTGGGGAAGCTTGCTTGGAAATAAACTGGATAATACATACAGTGATTCCAAAAATAAAAACTTAATTCATGACGTAGACCTTTTCTAGAGTTCACGAACGAGAAGCATTATTTTCATGTCTTTTAGTCTTCTGAGTTCAACCAAATGCCTACCATGTCTAAAGATATCTGAAGGGAAGGAGGGAGGGAGGGAGTGAATAATGTTTTCCTGGGGTTGAAATGGTTCTATAGATACCTGCATAGCAAGAGGCGATGAAGTTGACCAGTCTGTCTAACTCATCAATGTGATTTCGATTTGCTGACACCACAGATCCCAAAGTGCAATCTGTGTTTTATCTGATACTCAGCTCTTCTTTAAGCATTTCACTCTGTTGTTGACCAAACCCACTGTCTTCCATCACCCGACCTCATCCCTATATCACCGCAAAGCAGCAAAGACCCCTTGTCAGGTAAATTGACTGTATATTTTTGTGGGCGAAACGCGGCAGCCAATTGCGCACAGCAGTGTCCCACAAACAGTCGTGAACTGAGCAACCAAATTATTATTTATTATTTTTTAAAAAAAAATTTGAAGGGGTTGTTACTCCCGGAAAAGCGATCCACCAATCGACTAACAACTGGGTTCTGTTGTGCAAGGTGAGTCTATAGTCATTAGGATTGGTGTGGAGATCCTTTGATATTTACAAATCTTACAATGTTAATAATGTGGAGTCCTGTAGCTCAGTGGTTAGAGCACTCACCTCGCAAGCGAGAGACCTGGGTTTGATTCCCGGCAGAGCTAAATATTAGGCAAGTTTCCTTACTCCACACGCCTCTGCTTACCCAGCAGTAAGTAGGAACTCGGCTGCTAGTTGATTGGCGGATCGCTTTTCCGGGGATAATAATACCTTAAAAAAAAATTTGGTCACTCAATCCACGACTGATTGTGGAACACTGCGGTGCACAATTGGCTGTCACGTTTCACCCACAAAATCTACAGTCAATTTGGAGTGTGAAGTGCTTTGAAATGTCTAGAAGATGTAATAAGGCACTGTATCAAATGCAAGGATTATTATTATTATTATTATTCATCTTTTCTGTGAGAATAGCAACACGTATTTATTTGTGTATCAATATATTACAACTGAATGTCTGATCAAAAGTGACCTTTCGATTTCCACAACAGGGTTATACGTCCCTAAAGCTCAGGTGCAGTTAGAGGAATGCATGAAATTAAGAACAATTAAAAAGCAATCTCTGTTTATTTCTGACCAGGGTGTTGATGATGTGCTTGTATATTTTTTGTTTTTTATAGCACCATCGCTGATTAGTGTTGTGAAAAAGAAGAAGGTGACCAAAAATAGCATCGCACTAAACTGGCAGGAACCAGATCGCCCCAACGGTATCATACTGGAGTATGAGATCAAGTATTTTGAAAAGGTAAAAATGAATCGCTAAATGAATCTCACTCTTTGGTTTTGAGTCCGATTCCTTTACAAGGACTTCAATAATCTACGAAAGCCCCATCTGATTAATTCCGAACCTTACACAAGGCAGATTGATACAAGAGCATTCACAGCCGTGTTCCTGTGGCAAACAGCAACAATTTGCATTGATGTAGCTAGGAGGAAGAAGGGAGAGTGAGGCGTCCGTAGACGCAAGCAAAGTGGTAAGTTCTAAGGTGAGATTTGAAGACGGATAGAGAGGGGGTGGTAAGGTGGAGGGATCGAGGCCGGGAGTTCCAGAGATTAGAGGCGTAATGACTGAAGGCTCGGGCACCAAGATGCTGCAATATCTGCCTGTGTCATTATCAATAAATTATTCACAGGTAATTGCATTTAGTCTAAGCCTGTGAACATTTTGAACAGAAGAGGTGGGGGGCTTCATGTGGAGTATAAAGACCAGTGTGGTCGAGTTGGGCCGAATGGCCTGTTTCCATGTTGCTGCCGTAACACTCAACATAACTGTAGGTCTTCAAGTTGCAGAGTCTTTCAAATTTAATCTTAATTTGGAAGCCGTTTTTTCTGGCATAAATTGATCACGGCAATGGGAATCAATCGGTGATAGAAATCTGTAATTGCAAAGTGAGTGAGCACGAGGAGATTATGTCCGCGCCACAGTCTGTCCGTACCTGATTTGTGATACTCGCTCGGGTGAGGTTTGAATTGTATGACGTAGGAAAGTAGAACCTGTATCATTCGGCTGCTCAATGTGCTTTTTCAAGTGCAAAATATTAAATAACCGTTTACATAACCACTTTAATATCGGGAGGAATAGACACCTGAGCTAGGGGAAGGGAAACTGAAGGTGGGGTGGTGGGTGGGGGAGAGAGATGTCCAAAAACATGTTCAAAGAGGTAAATCTTAGGCCAGGCTTTTAAAAGTGAGGAGGGAGGCAGAGGTACAATTACAGAAAGCTCACCTGCCAATGGTGGGGTGGGCCGGGGCGATGGATACGAAGCGGGTCAGTATTGGCTTCATTATTAATAATAAAAGTGAACATTCTGGCTGGAGCAGGACATCTCAGACAGAGGAAAGTGGGAGTTGCCTCTCTGAGTCCCGTTTCCTAGCGAAACGTGTTCAGGAATGCTTCTTCTTACCACTGGAGCATAACGTTCCCTCGCTAGCCGCAAGAGTGAGTTTTCACTGGGTCTTATCTGCATTCCAGACAATTAGGCTTTTCTTTCGAGGACTGTTCAGCAATGGCAGCAAATCCTGGGATGCCTCATGCCTCACTGCTGAACTAATTCGAATACAAAGAAATGATAATGATTGAATATTTGAACAGCGGTTAGCCATTGATTGACAAATTGTTTAAACAATGCATCTTATCTCGTGAAATGCCAGCGTGAAACCCTGGGTGAGATGCAGCCTCACTGTTCAACCCTGATATCTTCACTTTGTACTCCATTATCTTTAAGGACCAGGAGACCAGCTACACCATTATCAAATCCAGAGAGACCCAGATTACTGCAGATGGCCTGAAACCTACGACAGTGTACATCTTTCAGATACGAGCTCGCACAGCAGCAGGATACGGGGACTACAGCCTCAAATTTGAATTTGAAACCAGCCCGGTCTGTAAGTCCTTTTCTTTAGTCCTGTAACTCGGTGTTTAAAGCACTAGATTCGATTCCCGGGCAGGGCGAAATGTTAGGCAAGTTCATATACTCCGTACGCCTCTGTTTACCTCGCAGTAAGTAGGAACCCGGTTGTTAGTCGATTGGCAGATCGCTTTTCCGGGGGTAATAATTCCTTCAAAAGAAATTAAATCAGAATAAATTGATCACTCAATCCACGACTGTTTGTGGGACAATTGGCTGCTGCGTTATGCCCACAAAATATAGAGTCAATTCACTTTACAGTGTATTCTGTGAAGCGCTTTGGGACGTCTCAAAGACGTGATAAGGCGCTATATCAAATGCAACGATCGCAAGGATATTTACTGACATTCCTATTAGCTGCTCAGACAGTCTGCAGGTCAGCAAGGAATGAGATGTCCTTGCCAGTCCCATGTTTGCTCTTGCACCCCGTTCAAAGAATCTCAGCAGTATTATAAATTAAAACGTCATTCATTTTACTACGCTGCTTGACAGAGGAGCAAAAAAAATCATTACTGTAGATGTTAGAAGAAAGAGGGAAAGGAGGAAATACAAGACAACAATGGGTGATAATAGATCCGCTCTGTCGTTGAAGAGCAAAAAGGTTTGCTAAAGGTGCAATGGAGAATTCTGAAACACACAGAGTATCTTCAGGTTGTTTTAAAAGGCGCTGTGTCGGTTTTCATGTTGTGGGCAACTGAGATAAATTGATATCTTGGGCTCCTCACCCAAGATTGTTTATAACAGTGGCTCCTTCAAGATCATTGAACAACAGCAACAACTTGCATTCATGTAGCGCCTGTCACGCCACATGGCATCTTGGAGGGCTCAAAGTTGAAGCCCATCGAAGGTCCAAGCTCACAAGCTGTGCAGGCTCAAGACCGTTACAATACGAGTGAACGTACAGATTAAAGTAGGTGACGTGAAGCGGAAGTGGTTGTTGTGGGTCGAGGAGAAGAGGCCACTTTCCTTTCGCAAAGAAGCGGTGGATTCAATGGGGGTTTTGGAAATTATTTTGTGTCAAAAAAAATGACGAATTGCTGTGCACGCAGCTCCATTGGAAAGAATTCCAGAATTAACACGGTTTTAAGTTTGGATTTTTTAACAGCGTTTTATTTGTTGCTGGAAGTTAGTACAGTAAATTATTGCGATCTAAAAAAAACATTAGCTTTCTGTATGCGTTACTTTCATATAAATCGATAAGATCCTCACACTGGTTTTCAAATCCCTTCGTACCCTGGCACCTCCCAACCCCTCCGACCTGCTTAACCACCCCCGACCCACAACCCGCTGCCTCAGCTCGACTGGCTCCTGCCTTCTGCTTGTCCCCCGTGCCCTCCGTTCCACCATCGTTGCCCGCTCTTTCAGCTACTGTGCTCTGAAACTCTGGAACACTCTTCCTCTATCCCTCCGCCTCGCCCTTTCCTTCCCCAACTTCAGATCGCGCCTTAAGACCTTCCAATTCGACCGTGCCTACGGTCACCTCCCCCTTCGCCCCCCCCCACCCCCCCATGGCTCGGAGTTGTGCTCCCCTGCATGAAGGGGCACTTTATAAATGCACATTGTTGTAGCTGTTGATTTGCGCTATGTTCTTTGTTACAATTTTTCTTCCTCCTCATTATTTATAGCCTTACCTGCTGGTGATCAGAGCCAGGTGCCCATCATCGGTGTCTCTGTCGCTGTGGGTCTAATCCTGCTCGCTGTGCTCACTGGGCTGCTCCTGAGCGGAAGGTAAGGAACGTGTGAATAACCTGCTGACTTTTCTCGCGAAAATTAATACGCTTTATTGCAAGTGACACTTTAATCATGAAATATCCGTTGTTTCTTCAATTAATGACAAACGTGGCCTTCGGCAATCACACTTGTTTTAGGAAAAGGAAAGGTACTGTTTCTTTCAGGCCTAAATTAGCGAGGATTGAATTCACTTGCGTCACTCTGCCACTCAGATATCAGTTGTCGCTGTCCAGATCAGTGCTGAACAGTGACATTAATCATTCAGTCTGGCACCTTCGTAGCATCAGTGACTGGCTGACTAACTGCCTGGACAGTAGGAGAAACAATCATCAAATGTTACAAGAGAGTAAGTGAGCAAACGGTGCGTGTCCGGATTCTATGGTATGTGTATGATATTCTCAGCTATGTGGGAATGGAGGTTTCCCACATTCGATTTCAAATCGTTTCATGCCCTCGCACCTCCCTACCCATCCGGCCTGCTTACCCCCCCACTCCACCACCCGCTGCCTCCCGCTCGGCTGGCTCCGGGCTCCTGTTTGTCCCTCGTCCCCTCCGCTCCACTCTCTGTGACCGTGCTTTCACCCACTACTCCCTGAAGCTCTGGAACTCCCTCCCTCAATCCCTCCGCCTCGCCCCCCTCCCTCCCCACTTTCAAATCCCGCCTAAAGACCGTCCTTTTTGACGTTGCTGACGGTCACCTCCCCCCTCCCTCTTCCCCCGGCTCGGGGTCAGAGTCCACCACTGTCAAGCTCTCCGGGACTCTACCCCACGTGAAGAGCGCCATATAAATGCAAGTTGTTGTTGTTGTTGAAGCTTATTTTCAATTCTTCACCGTTGAAATGAAGGTGATTTGAATCTTACTTTGTTTCCTCTTCTGCACCGAAAATTGCGGTGCTATTAGTTATCATTGTTTTAGTTTTTATTATTTAAAAAAAATGGATTTCAAGCTTGTGAAGGATTTTAAACACATCAGAATCCCCCTTCTCTTTTTACGTGGTGTCAGGGGATCAGCGCCTTGGGACGACCTCCCGACGTGAAAGGCGCTGTATAAATGGAATATTGTTGTTGTTGTTGTATCAGTAACATTCACCAGAACAGGAAGATGAGATCTTAATGTCGAGTCTCATACAATACAATTAACATTCATATAATCAAAGAGGTACGTCTTTTCCGCATCTGTAGATAGTAAAAGGAAGTGAAGACAGGAATTTCACAGTTAAGTCATGTTCCAAAAGAACAAGCAGTGAAGAGTGATGGGCTGATGAGTTTTGATTTCTCAGTTCACTAACAGTAGGGTGTTTTATGCACCACGGTCTTAAGTGTTACAAATCCTTATCCACCTAATACAAGACTGGAAGTAAACAGGAGTGCAAACACCGATGACTGTGAGGAAATAAAACAAGTCAGAAATAAAATCTTACAAAATCCCATTTGGTAACTGGGTGTATTGCTTTACCCGGTTGACCTGTTATCTTGTGCAGAAATTTAACAGTCAACTGAAGTTTGATAGAAAATCACATCATACAATCTTTATATTTTGTTGTTTCAGGGCTCTGTGTAAATTGGGTTTACGTAATTACTGAGCGAAATCTCCCTTGGAAGTATTTAATAATAATAAAAAAATCCTTGTATTTGACATAGCACCTTACATGTCAGGAGAACATCTTCACAGGATTTACTATAAATTGTATTAACCGTGTATTTTGGAAAAGAGTTCCAGAGAGCCAATTGGCTGCCACTTTCACCTACAAAATACACAGTCACCAGACTTTGTAATACATTCTATGAAGTACTTTGAGATGTGATTGCATCGTGAAAGGCTCTATGTCAAATGCAAAAGTTTTTCTTATTCAGCTCAGTATATAGCTATCAATTGCTTCTGAAACTTCCCCCTTTGCGCCCTACTGCCCCAACCTTGGGGATCAATTTCAGTATGGCACTGTCAGAAGCTTTATTAAGATCTAAATATATCCTGTCGAGCAAGTTCCCTTTGTCCACAACTTTGTTATTTCCTCAAACAGCTCCCGATATGTTTGTGGTGCATGTTCTCCTTTCCACAAAGCAGTGCTGTGTCTCCACACGGAAGATCTCCAAGTGCTTGTTATTCACAGCTACAGGATACTTTCCAACGTGTTCCCTCCCAACAGATGTCAGGCTCACCAGCCCAGAGTTCCCCAGATTATCTGTTTGCTTCTTTTTTATCACTCGGAATTACGTCCCACATTCTCCGGGCCACAGGCAGCAAACCTGTGTTCAATAAGTCCCTGAGTATGCCTGCCGGGACATGATCTGCTGTTCACCCACAAAGTCATTGAGAGGAGCTGAAACAAACACTTTAATACACAATATGACCATTTACTACTTCCTGACATTGTTTTGCACCTGGGAGTCATGGCCTTAATCTAATACCGATGGTCTACAGAGCCAGTAAATAGCTGCATTATCCTCTTGAATGAAGTGTGCTGCCGTTTCTAAGAAAATGTATTAACCGCATGGGCAGCTACCAAAATACAGCTTACAAATAAAATTATCCAATTAGTTATTGTCCTCCTTAGATGTTCTGTGAATTAATGAAGAATATCAAGTAGTCTTGTGCACACCAAATGACCATCAATTAGATTCTGGAAAAAGACATTTTGTGCTCGCAGACTTTATTGCCGTGTTTGAACACGTTCCATCGAAGCTGTTCAGCAAGGGAGGGGCAAGGGAGGGAGCGAGGCTAAGGGAATGTGGGATGGAGTTCCAAAGGGTGGGGGTAGAGAGGCTGAAGGTCCGACTGCTGATGGTGGGGCGGGCCGGCCAGGTGGGTGATTTGGAGCAGGCAGGAGCCTGCTGAGCGGACGCAGCGGACCAGTTGATAAGGGCCAGAAGGTCGCAAAGGTCTCAGAATAAACAGAAATTTGTTTACTAGAGGAATGAATCATCGTGTTTGTTTAATTATTTGGACAATGTGGCTGAAACTCGGTCAGTGTCACACGTTGCACCTTTGAAGATGTCAGACACTAATTGGATTTCTCCATTACAATCGCGGATCACTAAAGGCATTTCGCACAGTGTAAATTTAGCCCTGTGTGGTTGATTCACTGATGAGCTGGGAATTTTGTCAACCAGAGTATAATATGTTCGGTAGGTTTTCTGAGGATCAGGGAATCACCCCTTAAATAATCCTCTTAAATGCTCAAACATACGTTTAGAAAGCTGCGAGTCTTTTCAAAATGATTCCACGCCTTAAATTTAAGATACTGTTGCAGGGAAGCAGTTAAGAACATGACCATATGTCATTTGCATGATTATTCCTAAACCCTGGTACAATATACCAAGTACAAATGATGGTACAATGTGCCTTTTTTGCATGATGTCATGGTTGTAGAATGATTGGTGGCTGCATGGTTCAATCACTCTTCAAATCATTAACAGTACTGTTCATATCACTGATGTTAATGATACCCAATGTATTAATCCAACATTATTAATCTTTTTGCCTCTTTAAAATGCAATGCCTAATACACCACATAATATGCAATTATCACTCCGTGCAACTTATAAAGTGAAAGAATTCAGGAAGTCATTTGTCTTTGCGGAGGGAAATGAGAGGTGCCAATGTTCATTTATTGCCCCATGGTGTTGGTTCCAGCTCAGGGCTATTCCTAGTAGATTTAATTTTTCTCACAGCCATTGCTCAAAATACTTGTGATATAAACCAGGTAAACAAGTTGCAAATAAGTCGCTCAGAACTTAAATTGCCTCTTAATATTGAAGTAACTCAAGGTCTTTGTTTTATGTAGATATGTATCTTGAGATGGTTCAAATATTTCTAGTAAATCATAACAAATTTTGAGTTTTCCTTTTTGTCACAGTATCTCGAGGACATTGAGATCTACTCATCACATGTTCGTTTACAGTTAATACTCCAATAGTGATTATTGTACTGTTGCAAATTTATAATAATCCCTGCATTTGATATAATAATCCTTCCATTTGATAGTCTACATTTTTTTAAACATAATTACCGATTCCTGAAACATTAGGCAAGTTTCTTTACTCTACACGCCTCTGTTTGCCTAGCTGTAAAGAGGAACCCGGTTGTTAGTCGATTGAAGGATTGCTCTTCTGGTGGTAATTATTCCTTCAAAAAAAAAAAATTGGTCACTCAATCTACGACTGTTTGTGGGATACTGCTGCATGCAATTGGCTTAGGACAGTCATTAGGAAATGGAAGTGTTTCTTTACCCAGAAAATAATCAACTGGAATAGGTTCTCAATGATAATAATAATAGTTTCTCAAAATGCTTTGCAGAATATACTGTAAAGTGAATTGACTATTTATTTTGTGGACAAAATGCAGCAGCCAATTGCTCACAGCAGTGTCTCCCCAAACAGTCGTGGATTGAGTGACCAATTATTATTGTTAGTTTAACTCTAGATACACACCCCAACAGTGTCTCTTCTCAAGGCTGAAATGCACAAAAAATTGCCCTAATGTGAAACAAAATAAAGTGCCAAACTTGACCTTCAAATGAAATAATCCTGCTATTTTCTGAAAACGAAGACTTGGCCGATAGGACCCGGTGGCATTTCATCTCAACTGCGTCCCTCTTTTGTGCAGCGTTATTGTAAAGATCTTGTTGTGTGCCCAGTGACATTAATTTAACTGCTGGGTATATCTTTCACACAGCCTAATCTCTTAAACAGCTGTAGCTTTTTATACGAGAAGACCACAAGAGATTTCTCTCTGCCAAGTATGACTTTGCTGCTGAAAGCTAGAATAACGAAAAAGGAAAAAAAAGACTTCTAACAAGCTTCATTGCCAAACGATGTTTACAACTGGTTTCCGTCTGATTCATGTCTTTAATTTGGAAACTTGTGATTAATGAATGCTGTTTTGTTTGTGTAATCTAGGCGGTGTGGATACAGCAAAGCAAAGCAAGATCCAGAAGAGGAGAAGATGCATTTCCATAATGGTCACAGTAAGTCAGACACGAGCTAGTTACATCAGGCATTTTAGAGATATGAGGGAGAAAGAGCATGTGGGAAAAGTTCAATTAAAGTTCACGACTAAACATTTGGCTTCCAAGTAAAAGCAGTGATCTGTTTGGTGAGCGTCTTTAATACGGTTATGTTACAGTTTGCAAATGAATGGTCATAGAATAATACTGTCCTGATATTATGCAAATGTCCATACATCAAGTAATCAGATCTGGTAAGGGGAACCAAACCCAAATGGTTAGAGTCATTCCTTTCGTTATATTATTTCCTTTTTTTTCCAAAATACTGTATCAACTCTGATTTGTCTCTGTTTGTTTTTAAATCCTGTGCTCAAGATGCTCTTTACCAGCTTATTTAGGCTTCCCAAATTGCCTTGACATATTCTGCTGATTTACGAATAGATGTCACTGCGATCTGGTATATCCTGTGTAAACCACACCGTCTGTGACAGTGTTTCATCGCTGTGGACCAAATCAAGCTCATGAAGATCATTTCTTCTGGGCCTGGATGAACTACTGAACTGTTCAGAAGAGCATACCCACCAGTTAGCCTCCAGGCTCCAAGCAGGACTGTGATGCACCCTGTTATTATTCAATGGACCTAGCCCACCAATGCGCTCAGCAGGGCAAGCATGAAATTGAAAGTGTAACAAGATGCAATTCACAGTAAGCTCTGTCTGTACATGTAAGTGTCTGCAAAAAGAGCACTGTTCTGGCTCTAGTATCATCATCCATCATTTTAAGCCAGGATCCACCATTAACATTTTTGTCAATGGCCACAATTTCAAGCTCCCTCACTTCCTCCTTCCCTCTCTTCATCCCTCCTTCTCTTCCTCATTTCCTGGCTCCAGCATTATCCCAGAGCTGGTTGACTATGAGGGGAGGTCTGGAATCGCATCTTTCAAGAGCTACAGGTGAGGGCAAAGTGTAATTAAAAGTAACTTATTAGGATGCGTCATCAGTACCATTGTTTTATACTTAGCATAGACAACAAAAATGTCAGCAGGTTATTCAACCGTATGGGTCGTGGTGATAGTGGAGAGGGAGGAGAAGAGGAGTATCACAACTGAGCCCGATTTGGTAATCCATCAGGAGCCACTGGATAGTGGTTAGGACTGACCTTAGAGGAGGGATTGCTCCCTCTTTCCGAATCACAAAAAACCTCAGTTTTAGTTCCCTGGCTGCCCTCGCTGAGATCCCTGTTACAGCACAAGCCACGGTAATAATCAGAATAATCACTAGTAATCAGAAGCTTTTGTTTATGGTCTGAAAGGTGTGTTCACTTTTCCATAAATCAGCAAAAGGCAGATTAAGCATCAGCAGCCATACAGCACGGTAACCAGACGCCCAGGGGAATTAACAGCAGATGCACGGAGTCATATAGACACCTACGATTAAATAGCTTACGTCAGCCGGAACAGATAGCACTCATTGATTGTGGGAATAGCGTGCAACCACCTCAGAAAGTTAGTGCATTTCCCAAAGGTAGTTTCCTGTCTCCTGATGGTGAACTGCTAGCTGTCAGAGGATGCTGTGGGTCTTCGTGAAGGTGCTGTTGCCATCGCTCAATACCTACCTTTGCACTCTGGGGCCACATACAGTTGTGGAGCCTCCTCAGCACTCGACAGCTGTCACTAACACCCACAAACAGACTTATTTGCTTCGCTAGTTTGTTAAACAGTTAAAAGAACTGACTTTTCCGTTCACTAATCTAGCGCAGATTAGCTGCAATTTCCTGGGAGTGGATCACACTCCTACTCCCTCCCAGGAAGCCCACCTAAAAGGGACAGGAGTGAATTTGCAGTGCACACAATTGCACAACGAACATGGTAAGAACACAAGAATTTGCTGGAAGAAAGAGGACCAAGGTCCATCCAGTTCGCCTTCCACCATCCTGGCAGCCGCTTGCACATTGTCATGTCCCAAACTGTATACTGTGTCCCGAGATAATGTTTCCTTATAGAAATCTGTCTAATTTGTTCTTGGAGGAATCGACACTTTCTGCTTCCACCGTTTCTTTGGGGTACCTGTTCCGTACATTTAGTTAATCACTCACTCAAATGGTGTTGCCGCAACATGAACTACTTTACAATCATCAGACCATAACCCTCCCCCCACACACAAACCCTCTCTCCCTCACACATGATGTCAACATTTCAAAAACCTTAGAGGCAAGTGGGTGCAATGGAGACTCAGCCCCCAGATGCAACACTAAGTGGCGAAGTGGTGCAGTGTGAACCCTGATGGCAGGAGAGGTCCTGTCGGCAGAAGTAGAGTGTAAGCAGAGTCCCTGGTTCCTGCTGCGCTGTCATGTCAAAGCCAGGTACGCTCACTTGAGTTAAAGCAGATAATTGATATTGAACAATGTTTATTTGCACAGTTGCTTGTTCACGGTGAAATAGTGTTATGGGGATTACAATAAAAAGCCCACTGATGTAGCCTTTGTTGTCTGTGTTGCTGAGGGGAAAAGCATTGAATGTTCAACTTGCACAGAATCAAATTGCTTCCAACAGCGTTTGCGGGGATGGTGGGGGGGACACACGGGACACGTTAAATACTCTAATGGTTGTGGTTAATTTGTAAAAAATGTGTTTATCTTAATTGCTAAAGAAATGGTGCTTTTTTGTTTGTCATTTGATGTGTGGTTCTCTGGTGGCACACACGTTTAAAGCTGTAATTAGGTTAAGCGACATCTATCATGACGGATAACTGATGATTTTCCAGTCTGCCTCCACTGAGCTGGAAAGCGTTCCAAAAATTCTAAGCAGAATTAAAATAAACTGCTTGTTATGTACATAACGCTGTGATATGTTATTTTTTGATGAATGTTTCACCGATTCCTACGGATAAAAGCCAACCTAAATATATTAACATCCCCAAACCCAAGCGAGATACAGGGCTGATGTAAGCAGGTGGTTGTGGATGTGAGATGCTCACTGTGTTGGACCAGGAGAAAAGGCAGAGAGAGGGATAGAGAAAGAGATCGAGAGACAGTGAGAGAGAGAGAGAGGGCAAGAGATCGAGAGACAGAGAGAGAGAGAGAGAGAGAGGGCAAGGTGACATGATTATAAGCTAAGAAAACTAATTCGGTGAACAAAGACCCACCTGCATATTATAGAGCAAACTCAAATAGATGTAGAATGCTGAGTTCCTGGTGCTCTTTAATCCCCTTCTTTACACTGAGGGCTGGGAATTGACAGCGTTCTCACCAACACAAGATCTGCCGCTGAAGTGCTGCTCTACTGTAAGTGAAGCCTGAGATGTATTAACGTATGGTCATCGATTTAATCATGTTCGATATCTATCGCATCAAAGATGGCCCAAGAAATGGTGCTTTTTTCTTGTCATTTGATGTGTTGGCCTCCGAAACACAAGCTATTTTCTGAGCGCAGCATTGCACTTCGAGATCACGGACTGCGACATGAGTAGGATCTGAGGTTTTTAGTAATAAACTGGTCTCCTGGTAACCGGTAATCGGGTATCGTAGGTCACAAGCTGAAAGTCCCAATCCCATAGACCCAGCTTTACAGCCGACCCTAACACATCCAGGGTTGTGTGATTAATATCTTGAATCTGTCGCTATGTCAATCCCCATCAAGGTAGCGAGACTGCTGGGCAGCATGGCAAATTCAGACTCAATTGAAGGAGTCAAAGAATAAGCAGGTTTTGGTGTACAGCATAACAGTGAACGATATAGAATTTGCGTGAACTATAAAAGGGAGTCAAAGCGATTAGCATGAGATCCGACAGCAAAGCCACCGAGCAAGACGCGATGGCCTTGCGCTAATTCCTACCCTCAGTCTTAAGAAAATGCTAACCCAAGACTCTGCCAATACAACTCGTGAGGTCGGGAATTGTGACAGCAATCTCTGGCAATGATTTTTCTCTCTCTATGTATCTCTCACATTCTCTGTGGAGAATCGCATAACATCTATTGAGCATCTCCCTCAATGACGCAATCGAGATTGGGATCTTGTTTACCGGAGACTTGCAACACGGGGGCCAAATGCTACTTATTCAATGATCCATCAAAGTGACATGCAAATAATCTGGGCTATTGACTCTCTGTGATGCTGCGGGTGTGCTTACTAACCTCAATCCTGTCTAACTTCATTTATATTTATAATACTGCACTCTGTCCACTACTCCTATTTTAATCTAAGCCGCACACGCACACACAATCTGACTTCGCAATTTTCAGCATCAGTCGATTCACTCCACAGTATATCCTGTGAAGCGCTTTGAGACGTCTCAAAGACGTGATAAGACGCTATACCAAACGCAAGGATTATTATTATTATCAATATTCTGTAACACACCATTTTCGACATGTACCCAACATGATAATAATGTGTGATGTGAAGCGCTGTGGCGGTGATTAAGGGTCTGTCAGTTAATCATGCATATTTCATGTAAGGGTTGGTTGCATGTATGACTGAGATCATTACAAAACTCATACAGCCAACACTTCAGGGTGGCTTCTCTGCTTGAGAAGAAGCTCCCTAAGATCGCGATTTATTTTGTAAACTTGAATTATTACAGATCCCCACCAATGTGAGTTCTATCTACCTATTTTCCCAACTTGCTAAAATCCAAATTTAATGCAATGAGTTCACAAGATAAATTCAACCTGTCAATCTCATATCAACCTGTCCGCTCAGCAGTCTGTGACCTCTCCACATTCCCCCCCTGGCCCGCCCCACCATCGGCAGTTGGGCCTTCCGCCTTTTCTGCCCCATCCTATGGAACTCCATCCCACATTCCCTTTGCCTCACTCCCTCCCTTGCCCCTTCAAGGTGCGTCTCAAAACCCTCCTCTTCGACCGAGTCTTTGGCCACCCTCCTACCCTCCCTGCTCCTCCACCCTCTCTGATCCCAACCCCCCATCTCGGGTCCAAATGCTTGACTGTCCAGCACCTTGGGAGTTCCTCCCGACGTGAAAGACGCTGTACAAATGTAATTTTGTATTGCATTGCAAATTCAGATGAAGAAGGCCTTTTGAGCCAACTGAATCATCCTTCAAGAACACCCATCCCTGTCCTCCCATCACAGCAACAAGCTTTTTTTATATGAGTCCAGTGCGCTGGCTTCAGACGATTTTCATGGAAACCTGTTCCAGTCATTAATTATTCTCTGAGCAAAGAAAAAACTGGTATCTATTCTGAATCTGCTCTTTGCAACTCTAAACCTATGTTGTCTAGTTCTACTGACTTGGTGCAACTAGCACCCTTCGATCTTTTTCAACTCCCCCTTGGCAAATTCTGGCCCATCCATGGAGTGCATGTGTTTCTTATTCTTACTTCCTTTAATTTGTATTAAATTGTACTTATAGTTAGGGGTGAACGTGATTCTAAGGATTTCCTCTACTTCATCTCAACGGATCAGAGGGTTACATGGTCAATAACCCATCTTTTTGTTGGCTAGTCAGCTTCATGGACATCAAGTTAATCAGTGACGCAGATTGGCAGTTACATTTATGTTCCAGTGCTGTGCCCAGTGGCAGGCGTAACTGACAGCAATGTACTGAGGAGGAGGTACCACTTGCTGCCCCTCGAGCCACAGAGCGCGACCTCAACAGGTTTATTTTCTCATTGCCCCCAGAGGCAACAGAACCAAGAGTGTCTCTCCTTTCTTCCGAGTTATGTATCCTGGCCGTGGGTAGTCTGAGCTCTCGGTCAGCCCACATAGTCCACGTTCCCAACAATTTTTTACCTCTTCTTGATGTGTCAGTGGGACAAAATCCCAACACTGGCCTGCATCAAGCACTATCCAAACCCCTTCTTAAGGGGATAGTAAAGCAATACCTTTACATTATCAACACGGGTAGAGGGAAGTATTTTGGTGGTGACACTAACATTATCAAAATAGAATTGAAAGTGCTTCTCTGGGATATACTTGACCTTAGAATGGTTTTCTCCTGCCCATGAAATGGAAAAGGGTGATCATCTTCGGTATGAAACGTGAGCGGTCTAAAAAATGTAGGAAATATTCTATAATGTTACATAGCGACTGAACGATATCAAGAGTGAAGAGCTTAAAATGAAGTGGCATATTTTATAATCCATGTCGGAGGGATTTGAAGCATACAGTTGAATTACCCCTTATCTCTGGAAAACTGCACTAGAAACTTATCTGTGGGCATCAGGTTAAGAGAAATCACTAAAACCAAAATGTACAGCTTTATGAATGGAAAAAAAGACAAAAGCCTTGTAATGTATAAATTAAACATTGTGAAAGTATCTGGTTTGCATTATTTTATTGTTATGCACAGTATTGTACTAATATTTTGTACTTTAATTTCACCAAACAGTTAAATTGCCAGGTATAAGAACGTACATTGATCCTCATACGTATGAGGACCCAAGCCAAGCTGTCCATGAATTTGCTAAGGAAATAGATGCATCATGCATCGCCATTGAAAGAGTAATCGGAGCGGGTAGGTGACATCCTACAAATCTTTCTTGTTTTCTTTCCCGCACCAAACTCCACACGCCCGTCGCCTCAGTCCTTGGCAGGCTCCATTGCCTGTGGATCACAAAACAGATCGATTTCACACTCACCTACAAACTACTTCATGCCCTAGAACCTCCCTACCTTTCCAACCTACTCACATTCAATTCCTCTGCCCGCCCACCTTCGCCCGGGCCTTCTGTATGCCCTCTAACGCCCTACGCTCCACCATTGGTGACCGTGCTTTCAGGCACTATACTCCGGCCCTCTGGAACCCTCTGCCTTAATCCCTCCGCCTCATCTCCTGTTTACCCGTCTTCAAATCACACCAGAAGACTTTCCATTTCGACCGTGTCTACGGTCACCTCCCGTTTCTCTTTGGCTCGGTATCAAACTCTGCCGTTGTTCAGCAATCCACGACCCTACCCCATGTGAGAGGCGCAACATAAATGCAAGTGGTTGTTGTTCTAGTTGTTGTTTGTGGATTGCGCAGTGTATTGCACTTTGCATGCATCCAGTTGGAATAATTTTACATTGCAGTCTCTTGCTTTTCATTCTAGGCGAGTTTGGTGAGGTGTGCAGTGGGCGTTTGAAGTTAGCTGGGAAGAGGGAATTTCCTGTAGCCATCAAAACTCTAAAGGTTGGCTATACAGAGAAACAGCGCAGGGATTTCCTAGGTGAAGCAAGTATCATGGGCCAGTTTGACCATCCAAATATCATCCACCTGGAGGGAGTCGTCACTAAAAGTACGTATAGCTCTATTCATTAACAATACTTTATCTTGTAACACAGTAAATCAGGTGAATCTCTGAAAATGCCAATCGTGAAGCTGCGTTATACGATTATTTACAACAGGAATAATTTCTGCAAAGGTCACCATGTCTATCCTGCGCTTAAAGTAAGGGTTTAAATTTATTTCTGATTTAAGACCGTCGATTTGGGATTCATGTACAAAAAATATATAAAAGCTAAAACGCTTTATATACAAAGATCCAGCTGAGCTGGATTGTATGTTAAATTTTATATTTCTGAAAAAGCAATATTATTTGTGTGACTGAAATCCTTTTACGAATGATGCAATGATTGGATGATGATGACAATTCCTCATGGCCTTAAAATTTAAGATTGGGACATAGCTGTGTACATATTGACTGCCGAGTTCACACACAAAACGCACAGTCACTCCGCTTTACAGCATGTCCCCTGAGGTGTTTGGAGACATCTCATTGCGTGATAAAGCGTAATATCAAATTCAAGGATTATTATTATAATTTTGGAAAGTTCTTCCAATTCATTCTCAATATTGAAACATTTCTCCCCCTGTTCTTTGTATAATGATTATAGTTCTCTGCATGAACTGTGAGACGGCATTGTGCTGGTATGTTTATACTGCCAAATCGTTATCAAAAGCAACGCAGGTGCTAAGACTCTACTGGCGTCAATTCTATTACCTAATAGCAGAATTGACGCTATACTTTTTCTATATATATATTTTTATATACATGAATCCCAAATCGATGGCCTTATCATATCGGAAATAAATTAAAATTCTCAGTTTCAGTGTAGGTCAGATATGGTGACATTTCCGGAAATGATTCTATTCAGTAGTAGCATTGTAATATAAACAAGGAAATAAAATGGAAGCGAAATAGAGAACGGATCACAATAGTTATATACAGCTGTATGTTACTGTTATTCACTGCAAATTTGATTTTACTAACCACTGTTCTTTTATTGAAGAAGCTAAGCAAGTTCCCAATTTATTTTAAAAGTAGTGCTGTTATCTTTTTGGTAGACCACAATCTCATATCCTGAAATGGGCTATTGGTACATTCAGTTGTGTTGTTCTTAATTTCAGTCAATAGTTACTGTGCAGTTTCCCTATTCAGGGCATCACTTCTGCACACAACTTTCACTGTGGATGACAAGAATGACACAAAGCATCTTAATTAAATATTCAAAGATGGAAGAAGCATATTGCCATATAGTTTTCACACAATCTGTTGTTACAAATCTATCAACTCTGCTAAATATTTAATCAGACATCAGTTTAATTTTTCCCTTTGGTACAGTTGTTGGTCTTCAGATGACTTTTACTTTTAGCTGCAAATTGTATCGAGCGCTGTGGAAATGATTGCCTCTTTGTCTTACTCTTCAGTAACTACCCTCAAACATTATTATATATTGAATGATATATATATGCAATTTACAAGACCCTATATCAAAATGCAAAAGCAGGGATTATTATAGTTACACATATAGATTATAGTCTTTTTTTTTAGATTTTTAGTTTTTATACTTCTGTATGAAAGTGAACTTTTGCTAAAATCAAAGATGTTTGATTGTTACTTCCTGAAGAATAATTGTGAAAATCAAGGTTTCTTTTGAAGAAGATAATATAACAGGGGTGCAGTATAACAGGGGTGTGGGGAAATGTAAAGGTGCAGATAACAGAAACAAGGCTGGCCCCAAAATATTCTTGATAGTGTTCGTTAAACTTTCCCAATAGTTTTTTTGTAAACTGTTATGATTGTTGGTGTGGGTGGGAGGTGGATTTTCAGTTGCCATTGTATTGCTGTAATGTAATTATGTATTTCTCACTAGATAGGGTAGATATCTTAATAGCTAAATTCAGAGAGCATAGGCTTAATTAATGCCATGTCATAGAACCACATTTGCGTGAAATGAGGTACAAAACGGTTGAAATGTATTTGATAAATAAATGTCTGCATTAAAAGTTGCTGATCCATAACATAATAATTAAACGTTAAGGTTAGCAGCACTGTGTTCATCATCTCCTCCAGATAACATTGCTTACCCTGCAGTTTAGTCAGGACAAATTTGTAGATAATACAAAAATGAACATTGCTGCTTTCGATAGATGTTTTGCGGAAATGCTTTGCCTAAAACAAAAGCCCATAAGAATCTAGCCCCAACTATTTGGGAAAAAAAATTAAATTAGGGCATTCAATTTTAATTCCTTTGCTCTTCTATCGTAGAACACAGCTTTTGCTCCGCTTGTTACACCTGTTATATTGAAATGGTGTCCACTCGTTCTGCTGCCAGGGTGTGTCAGAAAGTATTGATCTCTGTTTATTTTCTAAATCCCAGTTAAAATCTTGCATAAGACTCATACAGTATGGGGATTATAACACAGCATCAATTTGCTTTGATGATTCATAGATTCATAGCATGTTACGGCACAGAAGGAGGCCATTCGGCCCATCGAGTCTGTGCCGGCTCTTTGACAGAGCAAGTCACTTTCACTAACCCAATCACCAGCTTTCTCCCCATAACCCTACAAACCCGTCTTCCCCAGATACCTGTCCAGTTCTCTCTTAAAAGCTGTTATCTTTATAATTATAATTATGTTATGTTTATAATTTATAATTATTATAGTTATCTTAAAAGCTTTTATGATGGTTGCACTGTGAACCCCATTCACTGTGCAAGAGCGTCAGCTGGATTTCACATCAAAACAGTTGACTTCTAAGTCATTAGGGTTACTGTTAATATGTAACAAAACACAAAGTGATGTTGATGTTGGTGACGATCCTTGTGACCCAAATGCTATCACGGCGACACAATTGCAGTGAAACATAGATACATAAACTATTTTGGTCACTCTGTGTTGATGACACTCTCAGGAAGTCATGCTGAACTATTACTCAATGAGCCTGGAGGGATGAAAGGATTTTCTTTAACTTCACCAGATTTAATTCAAAACTAAGCATGAACTGTGGTGTAAACCAGACAGGCAATAAAAAATAAAACGTGTATTTCTGCTGGTGAAAATAACTTGCACTCCTCTTGCTAAAACAGTAATAGTGTCCTTGCCCGTGAAAATGCAGCTTGTGATGGAGTCCTGTAAGCATAGTGGTTAGAGCACTCGCCTTACAAGCGAGAGGACGTCAGTGTGATCCGCAAACAGGACAAAACATTAGGCAAGTTTCCCTACTCCACACATCTCTATTTACCTAGCAGTAAGTAGGAACCTGGTTGTTAGTGGATTGGCAGATCGCTTTCCAAGGGTAATAATCTCTTCAAAAAAATGTTTTAAGTGAAATAACTTCTATTGTTTGATGTGTGTTTCAAGGTAAACCAGTAATGATAGTGACTGAGTACATGGAGAATGGCTCTCTCGACACTTTTTTAAAGGTGAGTTTTATCCAAATTTCAGAAATTAAATGGTTTGTTATTGTTTCAGTCATTGTTGTACTTCTTTCCCCATGAATTAGGAACAGAATGAGAAATGATGGCCAGTCAAAGCTTATGTTGGCTGTTAGGTCAATGGATAACTGAGAATAACATTGATGAAGTAATAGAATAATGCAACACATATATCCAGAAAGCATCTCTAGGCTACACTCTAAAGAAACACAATGCTTACCACTTATGTCTGCGAATTTTAATAAAAGACAATTTCTTTTCAGGATATTTGGGAGTTGGGGTGGGGAAATTTTCTGTTCAAAAAAAGTTTTCCATTAATGCTAGAGCTATGGAATAATGACAAAATTGTTCACCTATTTCTTTAGAAAAACGACGGCCACTTTACAGTAATCCAGCTGGTGGGAATATTAAGAGGAATTGCATCCGGAATGAGGTACCTTTCAGACATGGGCTACGTACACCGGGATCTGGCTGCACGGAACATCCTGGTCAACAGTAACCTGGTCAGTAAGGTGTCTGACTTTGGCCTCTCCAGGGTGTTGGAGGACGATCCAGAAGCAGCTTACACAACCAGGGTAAGTCAGGCCACATATAGAATCAGAAAATATTACAGCACAGAAGGAGGTCGTTCGGCCCATTGTGCCTTTGCCGTCTCTTTGGAAAAGCTACCCAATCAGTCCCATTCCCCCGCTCTTTCCCCATACCCCTACAATTTGTCCCTCTTCAAGTACCTATCTAATTCCCTTTTGAAAGTTGTTATTGAATCTGTTTCCACCACCCTTTCAGGCCGCGCATTCCAGACCGTAATAACTCTCTGTGTAAAAAGTATTTGGTGGAGGAAAGAGGTTGAATATTCTCTTGACACTGAGTTTGACAAAACAATGAGATCTCACCGTCTCTTGAGTTTGTAACCTTTTCACTCCTCACAGGTCCCGCCTGCTCTTAAGTTAAAGTGACTGGAGATTTCTCTTTGGTCAGTTTCAGTGAAACCGAACGTAAATGATTTTTACAGGTTTAAATGGCGTTGAAAGGTCAGTAAAGCAGTCCTGAAACAAAACGCTGGCTTGTAGTATTTTTAACATTTATTCCAAAGCAGTGTCCTTAGGTAAAATAACCAGTTTAATATCTAATCAATTTATGTGCGTTCACATTGAGTAAAGTCATGATTTCGATAATCAGAAGGGACTGGGTGAATGGACTTATACAAGAACCCACTGGCTGTATCTCGCTAATCAACTCACAGTGAATCATTTCTTTAGTGTCTAGTTCAAATTTCTTGCTTTTCCCTCAGGCTCAAAACACGTTCTCTGTCACACTTTTATCCAGTCACAAAGTGGTGACGTTTTGGATCCAGTAAAACCTGCAGTACTTTCACTGACTCAATTTTTTTTTGAACGCTGTAACTTCTGCTTATTAGTGATTAAAAAGAGCTGGTTTGGAAATGCTATTAAACACATGAGATCATTGCAGAACACATCATACATTTTTATTCATTAGCTTTTCCCTAAAACGTACAGCTTAATTAAGGACAATTTAAATTCATAGCAGCACCTTGGTGCCTTGAAAATGCTATTTCAATGGAAATGTATTGACTGTAAGATCACTGGCTTGGACATTGGTTACATCATTCGTTATGGTCATTCCGCACTATATAATTAATATCGACAGCAAGCTTCTGCCATGTTAAACTCCACTGGGATGTAGAAGAAGGAATGCCAACACATGAGTCATGCCTCTGTTAACCTAGCAGTAAATAGGAACCTGGTTGTTAGTCAATTGGCAGATTGCTTTTCCAGGGGCAATAAGCCCCTCAAAAAAACAATTACAAAAGATAAATAAATAATAATTTGGTCACTTATTCCACGCCTATTTGCGGAACACTGCTGTGTGCAATTGGCTGCCGCGTTTCACCCACAAAATATACAGTCAATTCATTTTACGGTACATTCTGTGAAGCGCTTTGAGACGTCTCAAAGATGTGGTGAGGCTCACCTGTGAAGCGCTTTGCGACATCTTCCCATACCAGATGAAATAATTATCACTTCTTAAATGGGTTGTTTCCTGGCCTGGTACAAGGATAGACCCAGGATTTATCAATTAGAAATGGATATTATTCAGTAAATTTATTTGTGAATAATCTTCAGATTTAAACGGTTGATTATAAGGGTTTGGATGGTCTGTGCATCTCTCAGATGCCGTCAGTGCTATTCAGGGGGAAACAAAGCTGTACTTCTGCATCAAATTCTAGCTTGAGAGGAACAGGCTTGAATCAGCAGACAAACGAAATGTTAAATTTGCATTTCATTTACTCTCGTTCAACATTCGCACTGAAGAAGGTTACCGGGAAAGATAACCGAGGTCAGGTCGCTGGATTCATTCAAGACAGTCGCGTAGACGTTCTGGAGGAATGAGATCAAATGGGCTCATCTGAACCTCTCTTGTGATCAGGCCTTCGACTGCCAGGCTGCCATCACACCACCTGTCAAGGCTAAACTCAACAACAAAGAGGAACTTGAATCAGTTAAATCAAGTCCCTGTGATCGCCTCCCAGCCGAACATTAGTTCTGATGAAGGGTTCGACCCGAAACGTTTGCCCCTTTCTCTCTCGTTTCGTTGCTAGCTTTCCCAGTTGTGCGTTTCTACCATCAGGCCTGTGTTTAATTCAGACGTTCAGGCATTTTTTTATATACAAATCTCAGTCTAAAGGATAAATTCCATTCACTAATGATGCATCAGTGGGGTTGCTGACACACCAAGTGTCACAGTGCCTAGCCTGGAGGCACTGCTCTATGTTAATCTTTCAGGCGGTGCCAAATAAACAGTGGTGATTGGAATGGACGGCTGGCCAGCTTTCTTGCTGGTACATCAGAATCCCAACGGATAGTCGGCGAGGAAGTAGCATTGCAGGACACCGCACAGTTGCTGCAGCTATTTGTATTAAAATAACAAATATTAATCCTTGTATTAGATAGAACCTCAAAAGTGTCAAAGTTAATTGCTTTCAACTGTATGTTTGTAGGAAAACGAGGCAGTCAGTAAGCATGCAGCAATGTCCCGGAAATGGCCATAAAGTGTCCCAGAAATGGCCATTATTATTATTAGTAGTAGTTGTATTCACAACTGGGGGAGCAACACAATTATTTTCCATTTATAATAATGATAATAATAATAATAATAATCCTTGCATTTGATATAGCGCTTTTCACGTTGGGAGGATGTCCCAAAGCGCTTCACAGAATACACTGTAAAGTGAATTGACTGTATATTTGTGGGCGAAAGCAGCAGCCAATTACGCACAGCAATGTCCCACAAACAGTCGTAGATTGAAAATGACCAATTTATTATTGTTTTTGGTTTTGGAGGGATTATTATTAGGCTCTGTGTGGAGTAAGGAGACTTGCCCAAGGATTCGCCCTCTGCCTGGAATTGAACTCAGGTGTCTCGCTTGCAAAGTGAGCGCTCTAACCACTGAGCTACAGGACTCCACTCAAATGCAATAAACCTTGCATTTGATGCAGCGCCTTATCACGTCTTCGAGACGTCTCAAAGCGCTTCACAGAATATACTGTAAAGTGAATTGACTGTATATTTTGTAGGCAAATGATCAATTTTATGTGGGATTTGTTGACCGAGACACCGGGAGAATCGCACTTCTCTTTACAAATTGTGTTTTGCATTGTTGGAGGTGAGAGGTTAACCCAAGACGCGGTCTGCCTGTTCAGGTGGACGTTAAAGATCCCACGGCAGTATTCAAAAAGAGAAGGGAGTTTCTCCCAGGGTCCTGGCTAACAATCTCCCAAATAAAATTGGTCATTCACTTCATGGCTGTTTGTGGGACACAGCTGTCGGAATTCGCCCACAAAATACATAGTCAAAACCGCTACGCAGTATTTCCTGTAAAGCGCTTTGATATGCATCTGCGATGTGATAAGGCACTGTATCAAATGTAAGGTTTGTTATTCATAACATCTACTTGAGGAACAGGTAGATGAGACCTCAATTTAACAATACAATTTCACCAATACAGCCCTCCCCCAGTACCAAGCTTGAGTGTCAGCCTAGATTTTGATACAAGTTCTGAAGTGGGGCATGAATCCCCAACCTGTTAATCAAGAAGGCTAGAACTAAGCATCCCAAGCTGACTCTATCTTCCCCCATTTGCAAAGCTAGGTGCAAATTTGTTATCAGTTACTGAGGAAACTCAGCGAGATAAAAAAGCATACGTTGCTGGCCGGTGCAGGTAACTTAAGCGCACAGAGGATTCCTGGCCAGAAAAGATTGGAATGCAGTGGAACTTGTTTAACTTGTTTAATAATAATAATAATCCTTATACTTGGCGTAGTGCTTTTCATGTCAGGCAGATGTCTCAAAGAGCTTCACAGGATATACTGTAAAGTGTAGTGACTGTGTATTGTGGGCAAACTTATTATTATGGATTATTATTATTATTATATTAGTTCCAAGTCCTGATGTGGGGCTTGAACCAGTAAACCTTCTGACACAGACGCGAGAGTGCCCCTAACTGAGCCAGAATGAGATACAAAGGCTTATAACTTGTTCTCTTCAGAGATGTAGAACTCTGCCTCTCCCCCATCCCGTTCTCTCAGGTAGAGGTGCTCTGCTCTTCCGGATAGAGCAATATCAGCTTGTCTACCTATAGTTCGACAAGGTTAATATGTTTTGGTTGTTTCACTGGCAGCTGATGATAAAGCAGAGGCTAAAAGCTTTAAACCATGATTCACAGTGAGCTTTCTGCTCTTTCTGGTGTGTGTCGTTCGCCAACCGTGGATGTGGTGCTACTAGGAGAATTATATAGGCTGTGAGCAATAAGTGAGCAACGATACTTCAACATTTCCTGTGTGTTTTGTGTACCTCATGGCAGACGTCTCTTGAATCAGCTTAATCAAAGAGTCAGTCTCATACGTGGGAGTATTCAGACTGAATGAGGGCAGCCAATTAACAGGCAGCCAGCCATGGCATGTGGGCTTTTCTGTGCAGAGATCAGCTGCCACCTGTCACTTCCATTTAGCTAGAGATTCAACATCTTTTTCTCCAATCTGCTCAGAGACTTGACAGAATATCTTTGCTCTTTCCGAACAGGGAGGGAAGATACCGATCAGATGGACAGCTCCAGAGGCAATAGCCTACCGCAAGTTTACCTCTGCCAGCGATGTCTGGAGTTACGGAATAGTCATGTGGGAGGTGATGTCGTACGGGGAAAGACCTTATTGGGATATGACTAATCAAGATGTAAGTACTCCTGAGCATTTGGGTTTTTGTAGCTATCGAAAGATTCTATGGGAATATTTTTCATTCCCTTCAGGCTCTCACTGGGCAACTTTTTAAACATCGAACTCTGCCCACATTTCGAACTAAACCCTTTCACATTCTCGGGTGAAAGTGAAATAACAGAGGGAGTCACATTCTGCCCAAGTCTAGGTTTACTCTGTTAACATAGCATTTAGGAGCATCTGGGATTTGGTAGATTGTAGCATGCAGCTGTTTTTCTGTAGTTCTTAAAAGACACTTACAGAAAACTGACTTCAAAACTAAGGCTGTGTTTAAGAATTCACCACATCCAAACAGCTCTCTGTGTAAAATAAAATCCTCCAACTTCCCCTTTGTTCCCTTGTTAATTATTTTAAATTGACTTCCTGCAGTCAATAATTCCTCCCTCTCTCCTCTTAAGAAAACCCCTTGTCATTTTAAAGACCTCTAGGAGGTCCCTTCAACTTTCTTTGTTCCAAATAAAAAATAGACCTAGTACATCTAGTCCCTGGTTATAGGTTCAACCATTCATCCCCGGTATCATCCTAATAAATCACCTGTACACCCTCTCTTTGTCTCTGATGTTCTTCCAAAAGTGGGGTGACCAAAACTGGACGCAAAGCTCTTTCTAACTGCGTTTCTAACTAGTAATGTATATAGGTTAACTATCACATTATTCCATGCACATATTTATAAAACCAGGTTCCCATTTGCTTTCTTCACAGCTTTGCCCACTTGCCTTCTGAGCTTTAAATATATATATATGTTAACCCCTTAGGTTTCTCTACATTGCTTTTCCTTTGAAGGTAATATTCTTGTTAAAATTGTCATCAAGTGGATTTTAAGGGTCAGGAATGCAACATCCTACTTTGCTATATTTGTGTTTCAGTTTTGCTCCTCTCTAAAGGGCTCCTGCTAGAGTGCAAGTCACAGAAATCAGTAAATTGCATTTTGTCCTGATTGAGTTAGGATCATGAATATCAGCAGACTATCAAGCTGATCCTAGCCTCAACATCCCCACTCACACAGTGTGTAGCCACCTTGACTGTGTTTTTCTCCTTCACTGCTATTTATGAAACATGAATCCATCCGCAATAGATAGATAGATAGATAGATAGATAGATAGATAGATAGATAGATAGATAGATAGATAGATAGATAGATAGATAGATAGATAGATAGATAGATAGATAGATAGATAGATAGATAGATAGATAGATAGATAGATAGATAGATAGATAGATAGATAGATAGATAGATAGATAGATAGATAGATAGATAGATAGATAGATAGATAGATAGATAGATAGATAGATAGATAGATAGATAAACGTCTGCTGACAAATAGTACTCTTTGTTCCTGAAAAATAAATCATTCCGGTATTTTGTGAACCAGAGATCTATTTACAATACAAAATACAATACAATGCAAAATTGCATTTGTTTAGCGCCTTTCGTGTCACGGGAGGACGTCCCAAGGTGCTGTGGCATTATTTGGTGCTTAACGGTTTCACTGGGAGAGAGTTGAGATAAGATTTGTTTTACGAAAACACAGTTCCACACTTTCCAGATAGCTCTGTGGGGCGCTTTGAGACGTTTCGAGGTGATAAGGCACGACATGAAAAATGCAAGGATTTGATCTGATCATTGTGTCCTGAGCTTTGGCGTGGATCTGCATTACAGAAATGGTTGGCTTGTTTCCGGCAGGTGATCAAAGCTGTGGAGGAAGGCTATCGCTTGCCAAGTCCCATGGACTGCCCCGCGGCTCTGTACCAGTTGATGCTCGACTGCTGGCAGAAGGAACGCAACAGCAGACCCAAGTTTGAGGAAATCGTCAGCATTTTAGACAAACTGATCCGCAATCCGTGCAGCTTGAAGACATTAGTCAATTCTTCCACGAGGTATTTATTGCAGCGTCCGCTGCTGATGCTGCTTCTTGTTGAAATGCTGGCAAATTATGTGTTATTTTGGGGACTGCGATGTCATTGACTTGCATAGCAAAGTCTTACCTGTCAGCAGGGAAGGTGCTTTGGATGTTACCGAAGAATTTGTGCGCACTTTGGAGTGCATGCCCGTTATTTACGCGAGAGAAGTCAGTGAGGTCTGCAAAAACAAAAACAACCGCGACAATGTGCATTTATAGAGCGCCCTTCACGCAGGATGGCTCCCAGAGCGCTTCATACCTGAAGAATTGCGTACGGTTGTAGTCGAGGTCGACATACTGTAAGGAGTTGTTCAAGTCCTAGAGAACACAAAAAATTCTTCCCGCCCAGATCCTGTTCACTCCTGCGAGACAAAGTCCTAACAGGTTGAGTGGTCTTAGCTGGACAAGCAGCAGTTGTTTTGCAACGGGAAACTTAGGCTCCAGCTGTACCCCAAAGCACACTGTGTGATTCCCAAAGCCTTGGCTGTCTCCATCCCATTCCTGATACTTTCCACAGTTAGGGAAACCGGGTGAAATTTCACAGGGAAATTTCCATGTATAGGTGGACAAACCATATGAGGATCTCTGTCTGGTTTGGATATTTTTGAATCATGGTGATGGGTTTTTGCATATTTTATATTACGTTGTTCTCTTCATTTTCAAAGTGACGTATCAGGGGCGATCGAGTCGTTAGTTTGTTTTAAGCCCAGCTACTGTCTAATTCAACAGTTCATTTTTGGCCACTCGTCCATCGTATCGACCAGATTTTGGAGAGCAGCAAGGTTTCTTCATGCAGTGTTTGTGAAGATTCATGCTGTGAAAATAATGGCTTCGTTGTGGGCTCAGCAAGCTGTGTCGGTGGGTGTTTGACGCATAGCCCAGCTCAGTCCAAAGCCCTGATTGTCTAACGCCTTGGGACCTCCTCCCGACGTAATTTTGAATTGTATTGTATAGCCAGGCTGTGGGGTTGAATTTTTTGTTATACAAGATCAAACATGACTTCAACACTCCCGTTCTCCACAGTCGATTGAGCCTGTTAGCATTCACTGCCTGGGTTCACACATGACGATAACCTAATGCAATGAGGTATCAGAGGGCAATCAGTTCCTGTGGAGTTGTACCTAATAGAAGGGAACAAGGTGCCAGCATTGTCTGGAGATAAGGAGGCGGGGGGGGGGGGGGGGGGGGGGGGGCGGTGAAGGGGTGGCGGCAGGCATAAAAGGTGCAGGAAATAAACATTTCTGGGCGTTGCAAATTACACACGAAAAGTAAAACCTCATTGGCTTTGAATAATGCCAAGTGATAACGTCAATAATCTTAAAAAGTGTGTACGTAATAATATAGATTACATTGATTACATTTCACCAATGTAACAAAATGAGAAGGGCAAAACATAATCAGCATTCCACATTGGTCCCAGGGCAGAATAAACTGAAGCAAGCCGTTGGTTCCAATTATGTAGCCTGAAACCTGATGGTGAATGTTTCGATGCTAGAGAAAATGTGGTGGAATACAAATGGGCAATCCTCAGATCACGATCAATATAATATAGTTCACCTAACCAGGCTGTACCTTAGATAGGGACCACATCTGTTCCCTGTATGCATCAAAAGCTGAGCAAGCGTTCACTAAGAGTTCACATGTCAGTTCACATTGGGAGTGTAAGGGATTAGACCCATGACAAAATAGAAAATGTTGACTGAGTGAAACGTCCGCAAAATACAAATAAAATAATTTCAAAATATACAACGATTAAAGAAAGATTAAAAAGCTGGGCAACGGAGCAAGAGAGAGCTCTGTCTTCCTGAGATGTTGGATGCCTTGGGAAGTTTCCAGTATTCTCAGGCTATGTAAGTCAGAACTGAATCCTTCGATATGTAGGTTTTAAAACATGTGGTTTATTAAATGTAAAAATGAACAGAAGTAAGAATGTGGCTGCAACGGAGACAACTGAGTGGGAATTGGAGTCTTATCAAAATAGACTGAATGATTGCATGTGCTTCAGTAGTCAATAAAATATACGTTAAATTCGACCTTTTTTTACATTCTAAATGCATCTGATACATGTGAGATTGCTGTTAGTGGTGGAGCTGGAAGATTGTCCAAATGCAGCAAACCAGCAGAAAAAGAGACACAAAAATATAGCAAGCATGGGAGAGAAGCAAAAAATCTATTGTACATGTAGCTCACAATACAAACAATACAAATTTATACTTATATGGTGCCTTTCACGTCTTGAGGACGACCCAAGTGTAACAGTCATCCGAGCTGGGGACGGGAGCTGTGGAGGTTGGGAGGGGAGGAAATGGGGAGGGGAAAGATGACCGAAGGCGCAGTCAAAGTGGTAGGACTTGAGATGGACAGTGAAAGGGTGAAGGAGGGAGCGAGTCAGAGGAGCCCCAGAATGAAATTCCAAAGAGTTATTAGCTTGTTATAAAATTGCCTAATCACATATATATTTCTTTACTGTGGTCCGACCAGAAATTTGCCACATAGCAGACTTTGCTATACAAGTCGTGAGCTTGGTGTTAGCTCGGCTCAGTTGATAGCACACTTGCCTCTCAGATTTTAGTCTTTTTTTCTGTCAGCCAGGTTGTCTTGACACATGCGGAAACCCATCACCATGTCTTAAGAGTATCCAAACCAAGCTGAGATTTCCATGCATCCCACCTACACATGGAAAGCCCAGAGATAGATTGTTGGAATGGTATGTGCATGAAAGATCCCCAGATAAAGTTGGTTCATCCATTTCTTCCTAATTTGAAAGACGCCGTATTAAAATGCAAGGATCATTATTATTTTATAGTGTAATTTAATTGATCAATTTGCACAGGTCCACGCTTGATTATTATAAAGAACTAATCAGATGTAGGCGATTTTAAGCCTCGCTGTGCATTATAATTAACAGAATATATGAGACAAACATTCTAAGTTAATATGACAATCTTAATAAAATACGAGTGTTTTCAGTGGACTGTTTTCTACACCTCCCCTGTAACGTACATCACCTTTGCTTCAGCAGTTAGTGATGAATAGGTGAGTTTGGTGAGTGGCTGGGTGGGGTTAGGTAGCCGCCGAAACCCTCATACATGCTTTCGTTACATCAAAGCTCAACTAAGAAAACTCCTTGCCTGTTGGCCTCCCCAACTCCTCCCTCCACAGGCTGCAGATCATCCAGAACTCTGCAGCCTGTGTCCTCTCCCGCACCAGGCTCCTCGCCCGACTTCACTGGCTTCCCATCACACAGAGGATACAGTTCAAGATCCTGGTCCTCACCTTCAAAGCCCTCCATGGTCTTGCTCCCCTACATCTGCGAGCTCCTAATCCCCTACCACCCTGTTCGCTCCCTCCGCTCAGCGGGCTCTGGCCTGCTTCACTATCGGCGAGCGGGCCTTCTGCCACTCTGCCTCCACCCTCTGGAACTCCATCCCACAGTCCCTCCGCCTCGCCCCCTCCCTCGCCATCTTCAAGACCCATCTCAAGACCCTCCTCTTCAATCTTGCTTTCGATCTCCCTGCTTCCCACTCGCCCTCCCCCTTCCCCACCCCGAACCTCAGCTCGGGTCCGTAACTCTGTCTGTCCAGCGCCTTGGGGCGGCCTCCCATCGTGAAAGGTGCTTTACAAATATAATTTTGTTGCTGCTGCTGTTGTTATTTAAACTTTTTATTTCAGGTCTTAAATTTTATTTTATTTTAAGCTAAATGAATTGCTCAGGCTGTGATTTACACACTTTTCTTCCCATCTAATAAATTCTGTGCTTTTTCACACATGATGTCAGATTACTGATCAGCAGGACATTAGTGGTAGAGCTGCGTATCAAAATCCATCCTGTTTATATCTAGTAACAATCGAAACAGACAGAGAAGACCACTGAACTAGATGTATCAAAGGGACCTAGAGTTTTATTTTGAATTAAAGTGCATGGCAAATCTGGTCTGTGATGCAAGTTGTACTAATCATTTGTAAACTTCAGCCTGTGTTGTCCCCCGTGTTTTGGGGACACCTCCTGACATGTAATGCAAATTGTGTGCAGAGGAAAATTTAGGTACCATTAATTGGTTAATGACTCTAAAACTAGAACATTTTTCATTTTTGTGTGTTCATCATAACAAGTGCTCAAGAAAAGGCCAAGATTGACATTCCTTTAATGCAACAATAAGATTTCCATTCCCATAAACATCCAAATGACAAATTATGAGTCCATTTGCCCATTGACATTTTTGCAATTTATTTGAGATATTCACTGGAAATAGTTTATAAGTGAGGACGGCTATACTTTTCTACATTTATGTCCTTTATGAAATGCTTGACAGCGATGCCTACAGTTTTGTTTAAATGGTCTCTCAAATTGTCTTTAGGGTTGGATTGCAAGTTTCACCCGTAACCTCTTTGTGTTTTCGTTAAAGAGAAGAGTCGTGCACTGCTTTTGTAGCAGGAGGGTTATATTCAGCTGCAGTTATTGTGATACACATTTGAAAAGCGACCAGATGTAGTTTGCTGAGCCATTCAGAACTGAAGACGGTGCCATTTTCCTAACAGGGCTGTGCATTGTATTTCTTTCCTGTTTGCTCCAGAATGACCAACTTGCTGGTAGAGCACAATACCACAGGGCTCAATGCCTTTCAATCTGTGGGAGAGTGGCTGGAATCCCTTAAGATGGGTCGGTACACAGATAATTTCAATGAATGTGGATACACCTCATTGGACATTGTGGCAAAACTAAGCTTAGAGTAAGTAATTCTCTTTCTATTGTTCCTACTTAACAGAAAGTGACCTTCATGAAGTGCCAGCGTAAGGAGGTATACGGACCGCTTGTTTTACTTTGCCATCAGATCACTTGTGTATCCAGCCGTACATATCCTCCTGTCCATCATTCAAATGGAAAAATGAATGATTCAAAATGAAATTCGTCGACATTGCCCTGCGCAATGGACTGCACTGCCCTTCACAGCCCCTCTGCAACTATTGTTTCCTTAAAAGAAGCACAAAGCAGCTAAAACGATTTGGGCATTTGCCAAACAAACCGATCAGGCTGAATGCCGGTAACTCTAGGTTCACAGTTTGGGTTTGGGTGCTTATCTCTTTGCAGCAAAGGACTTCCTTGCTTTGTTTTCAATTGAAAGGTTTCTAAACTTGTCCACATACCGCACTTGAATTGATGTGATAAAATAAAGACTATTCCTGTCATGACTGCAATTTCCAGTGGAAACGCACCACGTAAAGATCAATATCATTCTCCCACTCTCATACCAGCCATCCTCAATTCCCCATCTTTCATTGTATTCAGATTACACGGACACAATACATCTTTCTTTTTAAACTGCTTAGAGAAGAGAATCCCTTCTGAGTTAGACTATAGTGTTGAACATAAACAGTATATAAACAGTTTTGCCCACAAATATACAGTTAATTCACTTTACAGTATATTCTGTGAAGCCCTTTGAGATGTCTAGAAGTGAGGACGGCTATATCAAAGCACTATATCAAAGGTTTATTATTATTATGTATACATATACACAGGGTGACCAAAAAGTCTTGATGTCTATTATCTAAAAAAAACTAATTATTTATTTAAGACTTATTAGACATTGTAATAGTATCACAATTTCTTGGTCATCCTGTGTGTATATATTATATATATAATGGGGGGATTCTCCCCTTGTTGAGATATTTACTGACCTTTGCTAGCATGCCCTTGCAATGGCAATATGTGAATAAAGTCCCACATTGTGAACCAGTGGGAATCACTCCTCGTTTGTGCCAAAAGTCATCGTCGGTGACTGCGTTAACATCCTAAATCTGGCAGCCCCTCATCGGTACATCACGATTTAATGTCAGGCATTAAATTAATGTACGTAGAACACGAGTCCTGTCCCTTCACCTGAGTCTCGGTTGTGAAAAGAACCAGTTGCACAGCCCATCGAGTTGGGGCTCGTGAGACCGGGTCTCTCTACGCGCTTATGAAACCCAAGATGATTTCTTTCTGCGTCGACCTTTACTCTTTGGGTTGGTGAACAGAACTGAACTGTTGTTATTGTCGTTTGCTCCACAGAGATTTGAGGAGAATCGGAGTGAGCCTCGCTGGCCACCAGAAGAAAATCATGAATAATATTCAGGAACTCAGGGTCCAGCTTATGAACGGCAGCATAGCCATGTGACTGGGCCCCTGCGCCTCGAGACACCGCTCGTCAATCAGCACTTTTTTTTTCTGAACCGAAACTTGTATTTGTTCACTGCTCGGAGACGGGCGAAAAGCAAAGACCTGCAGTGCACAGACCTGCAATGGGATAGAAAAAAACACATCACCCCTCCTCGGATCAGCCTTTCAATTGCTTTTTCTGCTTCCGTGAATTTCATATTCATCCAAAAAGGAGAGGGAATAGCGCAGAAGGGAAGTTTTAACGGGGACATTTCACCTTTCTCCCTCCCAAACGAAGCAGCACTGCAAACTTTGCCCCTTCACTTGTTTCTAAGAAGGTTGCTGCAGCACCTTTGACATTTTGTTTCGCTGTAAACGCCTGTGATTCTCCTGTGGGAGGACTCGAACTTTCTTTATAGGCCAATTTCAATGGATTCGGGGATGGCAGTAGAACCACAATAGTTTACGTCCGTTTACTGTATCGAGTCTCTCAATGACTTACAGTGGTGTATTGAAGAGCAATATAATTATGTTTACTACTTGGTAGTAATTTTTTTGTAAATTATAAGTGCAGTTATAACATGTATTTAATAAGTTATAGAAAGTAGTGTATAAAGTCTTTGCTTGAATCAGTCTTGATCAGTATGTATTTATTAATTGAAATGGTAGAGGATGTCATGAAACCCGTTAGTTGAAAACGTATACATTTGCTTTGCCCGCGCTTTATATGTATATACTGTACAGTTTGCTACTGCAGGGTACAGATTTTTTCTGTGTGACAAATCTGCTTAAATGTATGACTTATATGTGGGTTTGGCTAAAAAAAAATGAGTGCTGCATAGTTGTAAAATGTCATGGTGAGAGTTCCTTAAACTTTAGAGTCGACGACCTTGTTCTGAGTAGTGTGTGACACGCCAATGTGTTTTTGTAACAGTATCGTTTAAAGGGCTTCAGTGCTCAGACGTGTGGAGTAGAAAGTGCTCACATTCTCACATTCTTCCCCGATATCACAGTGAATATCAAACTGAGTTCCAGGAGATTGGCTGGGTCGTCAGTGGGATGCCCTTTTCAATCATCTTTGCCTTTATTTGTCAGGCAACACGAACAACAGTTTTTTTTTAAAACTCTGTGCAAGTTTGATCTTGAACAGCAGATGAGCTGCTTCGACCAATGCACACGGACACCAAGGAGCCCAATTTAAACACTGCGTTCGCATAGTAATTTAGTTCCAGGCTCGTGGTGCTTGTATTTGAATAACTATGTTACAGAAATGTAATGGAGCAAAGGGGGAAGATGGATAAATGAGCATCTTTAATGAGCATTTACTTAACTCGCATCAACTTAAAGGAAAACTCCAGACCTCTGCGTAACAGATATTTTCAATGTTGCTTGATGAGCATTGACCAGCATTTATTTTCAGCATTATGTACTCTTTTTAATGATTATAAAACCGTTTTTGCTGGCAAAGCACGAGGTTGTAATCATCTGGGTTACGTTAGGAGCAAGATTGATTGTCAGCGAGAGTGAGATGCATTTTGCAAACCTATTTAGAGGTTTGAATCTGTCTTTATTTTGCAGAAAGAGAGTCAACAAAAATAGATCATTATCCTAAACCAAGAGTCCAAGTCAACAAGACTTGACAGTTCTGCATTTTGTTTGCAAACGCCCGCAGATCATTTACTTTTTCTTCTGGTCCTTTCTGGGTTCAACATGCACGTGTGCTAACATCAGCACTAAGCTAAAGGTTGACTTACACTAGACACACTTTGAAGGATTTGATAGAAACACTTGTAGTTTGCTGTTTGGGCCGTACAGAGCGGCTTCAGACTTTCAACCCCAAAGTGTCCCCCTTCTGTTCCAGCAGAGTCTAGGATAAAAATTGTGCTGCAGATCTATAACCTCTGATATTTATTTACTCTAGCATTCACTTGCTTTGTGACAGGCATAGTGCTTTGTATAAATGTATGGTTATCCATTTTGTAGGTGCTAAATAACAGGAGTGCTTTGTTTTAAAAAGTCTATTCATTTGAAGTATGAGATTATTGTTAAACCAAGGTACGAGATCTGAAGTTTTAGGACTGGGTCACTTTAGTTGAACATATTTACACAGAGGGAAGGATTTTAAAAGGGAATTGATAGGGGCAGCAAGTTACCAAAGTGTCCTTTCACCCCCGAAACATCCCACAGTAATGGGATGAACATCTCATCTCTCTCTGCTTGTTGTAAGAGTCTCTTGAATTGACGTTGATCAATCTCACCTCGAGTGGGCGTGGACGCTCAACAGAACTAAACTACTGCCCAGAATTTGGCACTGAATCTGCGTTCTCACTCAAATGAGACTGAAGGGTGGTTGGTGCGGTGGGGAAAGCACAAATCACATTGGTATAATGGGGCAAGAGGGTGACGGGAAGAAGTATTCTTCCACCACCTTCACAGACCATTGCCATCTCTCACCTAGTTCAGCACAGAACTTTGCTTTAATGCCTTAGTCAGTAGCTTCCTGAAACAAGCACATCATTTGTTACAGCTCCACTGGACTCCTCATGTACTATCTGGCATTCAAAGCTATGACCATTCAAAGTTACTGGAATATTGTCAGATACAGAAAAAAAATGTGTTGCTTGAAATTGAACTTAGGTTGATTTTAAATACTGTATTCTGAATTTAATAACAATACAATGTGTGTGTGTGTGTGGAGAGGGGTGGGGCGAGGGGGGTGGGGGGGGTGTAGAAGAGGGGGGGAGAATGGAACGTAGAACCAGACCAATTCACAAGTGAGATGGAGGAGCTAGGGTTCATTGTCGATTGATAAATGAGATTGGGGTGATTGTCCAGATTGGTGTGAAATATCTGATTTAACCTTTAAAATTGATTTCGGTGAGTTTGACAAGTGCATCTAGAAAAATAAATGGAGGACTCCGGTCGAAAGCAATCCTATGATAATTATGAGAACATTAAGTCTCATCACATGGAGTTTTCCTTTAAATCATAGGAATGAATGCAATTATACACCAGTCTGAAATTGCAGAAAATCTTGCTGTCATGGAGTTCCTAGTGATTGACAGTGAAATATGTGAGAACATAGAGGGAAGCATAAAATGCATTATTATTTAGTAATTTGTACTTGGATTGAAACTCTTGAGGAAAAAATCATTTTCCCATTCAGAACTGAACAATAGAAAGCACTTAAATCTGATATTTACTATGTAACAATAAATCACATATTAATACTATTAAAAGCAAAATGTTAGTTTCAGCCATTTACTATAGCACTACATGAAGCTTCGATAATAAAAACACGAGTGTGCTTTATTTATTATTTTAAGGCCAATATCCTGACACTGTGTGTATTTTGTTTGTGTACATGTTTTTGTAGTGTAAGATATGAAATTTTATATTTTCATAAAAAAATAAATTTTTATATCAAGATGTTTGTGAACATTTCTTTCATGCTTGTGAAGACTACACAACCCACTGTGTACTTCCACGGGTTGAAGCTGCACTTTGTTTTGTAAATGAATTTAGAAAGAAATCGGATATTTGATACATTATGGATTTAGCTCATTATTTACCTTTTAATCAGGCATCTCCTTGGGATAGAATTCTGTGAAGTTACCTACAAAGAGAAGAGGAGGGGGCAGAGAGGCTGAGGGCCCAGCCGGACCCACCATTGGCAGTCGGACCTTCAGCATCTCTGCCCCCCACCCTTTGGAACTCCATCTCTCCACCTTGCTGCACTGCTTTAAAGCACGTCTCAAGACCCTCCTCTTCGACCGTGCCTTCAGCTACCCTCCTACCCTCCACTCTCCCTGATCCTAAACCCCCACCCCCCGCTCGGGACCAAATCCCTGACTGTCCAGCGCCTTGTGATATCCTCCTGATGTGAAAGGCCCAATGCAAATGAAATTTTGGGCTCAGTTTAGGATTCACCCACAGTCACAGCCAGACAACCCAAGTGATCATTCCTCCCGTGATAATTGAGTGAGTTAAACTAACTCAACACCCACGGAACTGGACCCAGCATGAGCCAGTGTATTCAGGAGAGCAGGTAGAAATGAGAGCAGGCAATGCAGGGGAAAAAAATAAAAGCAGCTTTGTCGTGGTTTAATTTGTGAGATCCACACAAGGCTTTATTTCCAACGAATACCGGACATGTTGTGGCCAAATCTCTGGCACTCCATTTAACACCTATCTTAGGTCTGCCTTCATAGTTTGGATAAGCAGCTTGCATCTATATAGCGTCCTTCACACCCAGTAGAGTTATGAGTATTAAGAGTTGTATATGCTACATCATCTGTAGATTTTACAACGAAGAGTGATTGTCTCTGGCCCAGGGATACTTTGGTTCATTCAACACAGAGTAGGGATCAAATCCAGGAATTTTCTGGTCTGCATCACTCAGTTCTCTTCTTGGCAATGGCATAATCAACTGAGTGAAAGGTGAGGCTGCGTGGAACATTTTTAATACAAGCTGTGATCCACCAACAAAGCAAGGGCACAGCTGGATGGAACATCAGGTGTGAACCAGTCAATAGTTGAACTTATCTCTGGGGGATGGGAAGCCAGTGGAGCTGGACAAGGACGGAGGTGAAAGAGACTCACAGAGTCTAGTGAACTGTAGAGTTCTGGATGAACGGTAGGTTGCCTCCACCCTTTGGAATTCTGTCCCACGTTCCCTTCGCCTCGCTCCCTCCCTTACCTCCTTCAAGGCAAGTCCCTCCTCTTCGATCACGCCTTCGGCCAGCCTCCTACCCTCCCTGCCCTTCACCCTCCCCCTGATCCCAACCTTCCCCGCCCCCCCCCACCACACCCCCACCCTCCTCCCCCCTGCTCGGGTCCAAATCCCTGACTGTCCAGCGCCTTGGTACGTCCTCCCGAGGAAAAAAAAAAGCACTGTACAAATGTAATTTTGTATTATGGCTTGTGGAGGGAAGGATAATAATCACTCCAAAAAAAAATGTGGTCACTCCATCCATGACTGTTTGTGGGACACTGCTGTGCGCAATTGACTTCTGCATTTCGACCGCAAAATACACAGTCATTACACTTTACAGTTTCGCCCAAAAAATATACAGTCAATTCACTTTCCTGTATATTCTGTGAAGAGCTTTGAGACGTCTCGAAGATGTGATAAGGCGCTGTATCAAATTCAAGGAGTATTATTATCATTTTACCCCCAGTATCTGTGCCATAACCCGAAACGGAAACAATCCAGCTGTCCTCAGCTGCAGGATGTGATACACGTACATGATTTTGTTTTACCACAGATTTTATTTTACTTATACATTGTCAAGAGTTTGATTCGAAATTGCTGTTGTATATTTTGATTTTATTAGTTAGACAGAACATTAAAGGCAGACAGACATCCGACACAATATTCATAATTCATAAAGGTTTGAGAAAACAGAACAACATTTCCACTGTATTTCATTTCTGTATACTTTGATGAGATCTATCAATCATTCCCAGGCAGTTTAAAGCGATCCAACAATGAATACAGTCACATTGCACAAACACACTGGATCCAGGCTTCAATAAATCCTTTTTTTGAGACACTTATGTGTTGGTTCTGATTAATTTTGATGTTTTATTATCAGTGCAGAAGTGGGCTGAAGGGTAGAGATACCCTTTTGTTTTATGAAAGGGAGAGATCTCCATTGCCTTAAGCACAACTCTACACAAGAGAGTTTATTGTTAAGAGGGGCAATTAATTTGTCAGCCATTCATCTAGAAAAATTGTCATCCTAGCATAATGGAACTCGGCTCATTTCCACCTTTACAGGCTCTGTCCTCATTCACTCTTGGCAGAACTTTAGTCACGCTTCTTATTCTGTAATCCAGCATATTGGAGCTTGAATTTATGAGATTCGCACAAGCATTTGCAAATAACACATCTTAGGAACTGCACTCGGAAACATACCAATGTTCTACCAGATGCCAAGACCTTTATACTCCCACTGCCTGAACCTCTTACCCAGCTGAGGTTTCTATACAGTCCCTGTAAAAGCAAACTGACACATTATCCTATATGAAGGGGCGATAAAAGTGAAAGTTATTGTTCTCATTTGGCCACGGTCTGTCCTCACACCAATTGAAACAGAGACAAGTACCTCTGGGTTACCAACCTGGCTGTGTTGGTTAGCACTCTTGCTTTTGAGTCAGAAGGCTGTGAGTTTGAGTCCCACATCAGACCTTTGAACTCGCAGTCTGGCTGACACTGAAATAAAGGGGAGCGCTGGATTGTTGGAGGTGCCTTTCTTCGTATGACACAACTTTCTGACCTATCTGCCTGTTCAGTTGGACATTAAAGATCTCATGGCACTGATTGAATGGAGAAGAAGCTTCTCCTGGTGTCCTAACCAACAGATAAAAGTAAATGCAGATCAACACATCAGGATCAATCAGGACAATAGAATAAGAGAACTTAAGTTTAAGGTGTAAAGGGCAATTTCAGGACAAATATCAATTAATTTTGCTTGGTGCAGTGGGTAATCAATGATTGGAACAGGTTGTCAGGAAAGATAGTTGAGGCCAGGACAATAAGAGAAACTCCTTTCTCTTTTCAAGTTGTGCCATGGGATCTTAAACATCCCCCTGAACAGAGAGGCGGGACCCGAGTTTAACGTCTCATTCGAAGAACGGCACCTACGGCATTGCAGAGCTCCCTCAGTGCTGCTCTGGAGTGTCAGCTTCGACCGAGCTCAAAATGCCAATGCAGCTGGAATGTGCAATGAAAATGGTGACTACCATGAGCAGATATAAATGGCTAAACAAAGTGTGACATGTATGTATGTATGAGACTATTATACCACAACTGGGGCCATTTTACATATAATATTATAACTCCAAAGTACAGCAGCAGTTATTATATTGCACAAGTGACTGCAGATAGAACAAAATGTCAAATTCAGGTAAAAAAAAATGCAAACACATCCGTACATGAGATCCTGGCCGTTGTTATTGCCAGACCAGGGATGTGGCCATCGAGTTCTCGATGTTCTTGGGATTGGGAAAGTGGAAGCAGTGTGGGACATGGCTGTTGTCTGACACGACTGTTAGTGTCTAACCCCATGCTGACCTCATCTGAGTGGAGTTGGCTTAAACTGACTCTTGTTTCTGATCTAATACACTGCATGGTTGAGCGCGATGCTTCAAAATGAGGTATTGCTCGTGAAGTCAACTCCCCTAAGGTTAGCAATGAGAAAAGGAATAAATAGAGGTCACATCAGTGGTCACACAGACACCTCGAAAGAAACGGTGCTGGTAACCAATGAAGATCAATAAAGGTGACCTCACAGAAATTCATCTCTGGTTCATTAGAGGAAGGTTAGGGGAGCAGTTCAGGATATCACCGGCTTCGTGAGCAGGATACATTTGTTGTACTGTATAAGAAACAAGGGCAGCCAGTTGATAAATGCGGTCAGAGGATTTCATCCATGACTTGCTGCTTAAATACATACATCTGGACGAGAATAGTCCTGTGGCTCAGTGGTTAGAGCACTCGCCTCGCAAGCGAGAGACCTGGGTTTGATTCCCGGGAGGGGCGAAACCTTGGTCAAGCTTCCTTACTCCACATGTCTCTGTGACCTAGTAGAAACCCGGTTGTTATTCAATTGTCAGATTGCTTTTCTGGGGGTAATAAGCCCTTAAAAAAAAAACAATAATAATAATTTGGTCACTCAATCCACGACTGTTTGTGGGACACTGCTGTGTGCAATTGGCTGCTGCAATTCGCCCACAAAATACACAGTCAATTCACTTTACAGTATATTCTGTGAATCGCTTTGAGACGTCTCAAAGACGTGATAAGGCGCTGTATCAAAATGCAAGGAATATTATTATAATAGTGATAGGGAAAAGGAATCTGAGCTCAGGCTTGCTGATGTTAGTAGTAGTGCCTTCACAATGTCAGGTGAATTGGCATGAGACGTTAAACCCTGTCCTGTCTGCCTGATTAGATTAGATTGGAAACCCCTGCTTCGGATGAAGTGTTCCACCATATTATTCAAATAGGCTGTTCCATAGCCTTTGCACTTCCTGCAGCTCTTCTGTGTGCCCCACCTCCACAGTCCCCCGAAACCATCTCATGGGCCCACAAAGGTCCTTGGATTATTACCCCCAGAAAAGCGATCCGTCAATCGACTAGTAACCGACCTGCTGCTAGCTAACCAAGGAAATGGAGAATAGAGTTTTTCCTGGCATTCTGGCCAACAATCCCTCAAATAGGTAAATCATTAAGTTCATGGCTGTTTGTGGTACCTTGCTATGTACAAATTCTCTTTTTTTCTCTCTGTTCCCTTGCCAAGGATCATTGAGGCCAATTGCACTGTCATACTGTTGAAAAATATAGCCTACCCTTGTTGCTAATTCCCTGTGAAGTGATTGTGATACTGATAAGCACTGTATCAAATGCAAGAATCCTTATTTATTATGAAGGTGATGTTACTGTGAATTTATTCTGATGTCAACTGCAGTTGATTTATAGGAATTATCAAAATTAATCTACATAATAACTCAAACGTGTGTGCTAAACACTATCTATACATCACCTGACTCCACCATTACCTCACTCCTCAGGCCGCTGAAACTCTTGTTCATGCCTTCATCACCTCCAGGCTCGACTATGCAAACGCCCCGCTTGTCGGCCTTCCCAACCCCTCCCTCCACAGACTGCAGATAATCCAGAACTCTGCAGCCCGTGTCCTCTCCCGCACCAAACTCCGTGACCCCATCTCCCCCATTCTCGCCCGACTCCACTGTCTCCCTATCCTTCAGAGGATCCAGTTCAAGATCCTGGTCCTCACATACAAAGCCCTCCATGGCCTCGCTCCAACCTACCTCTGCGACCTCCTAACCCCCTACCAACACACCCATTCTCTCATCTTAGCCGGCTCTGGCCTCCTCCACATCCCCCGACCCACCCGCCCCACCATTTGCGGGAGAGCCTTCAGCCACTCTGCCCCCAAACTCTGGAATTCCATCCCCAGTCACTCCGCCTCACCCCCTCCTTAGCCTCCTTCAAGTCCCACCTCAAGATCCTCCTCTTCGACCATGCCATCGGCCACCCCCTTCCCCTCCCTCCCTTTCCCCCCCAACCCCAGCTCGGGTTTGAAATGCTGTACTCTGTCCAGCACCTTGGGACGTCCTCCCGACATGAAAGGCGCTATACAAATGTAATCTTGATGTTGTTGTATTCACGATTTTAACAGAGTAGTGCTCTGTGTAATAAAAGTTGGTAAGACAGCAATCTGAATTCTGTGGTGAAATAGCACTGGAGTTTGAATAACAGAAACATGACATCCGACTGATATGGAATTATTAAAAAAAAACACTTAATAATTAAACTGGTCATTCACTTAATGACTTTGTGGGACATTACTGTGCAAAAAATTGGCTGCTGTGTTTACCAGCAATTTACAGTAAAATCCTGTGAAGCACTTTCTAACATCCCGATGACGTGTTACTGTGCTAGGTCAATGCAAGGATTATTATTATGTTACTCCTGTTCTTTGTAAAAGACGTTTAAAAACTTGCTGATGTTTAGGTTAGAAAGACTAACCCAGCAGAAGTGTGTGTCAATCCAGTGAAGCTACTCTAGTGTCTCGCTGCCTGTACAAAGAGAAAACCAGACTGTCCTAGGCTCAGTGTCTTTTGGCAGGCCACTGAGAGTGATTCTGACTGATCACAAGTGACAGACCAGTTATTTTCCCACTGGTGTGGGACATGTGTGTGTGGTGGATGAAGCAGCTGAATTGTAACAAGAGCTTTAAAGTCTTCAAACCAGCCCAACATTCACCCACTGCTCTTCCACACACCAACTTGAAAATAGCAGCGAAACATAAAAGAATCCAATCGAGTCTGCCAAATCGAGTATGATTCACAATGCATCTCTGGTCTATCCTTTGCTCCATCCCTAGATCACTGTAGCCGCTGAGGACAACCAAGCCAGAGTCTTCCAACTCGAGCACTTGAGCTGTGGTCAGACTATGTATGATAGGGGCAGCACCACAAGAAACAGTCCAATACGTCTTCGCAAACCCACAGCAACCAAGCTTCCCACCCGGATTCTCTTTCCAACCTGGTCTCTCCCTTCCCTCAAGGAACAAAGGCGCACATCATGTCCATTCCTCTATTTGGAGGGGGGAAGGGGCTGGAGGGGAGATATGGCGCTTCCATCCATTCTGCCCCCAATCTCTGGAACTCCATCACAGTCTCTTCAACTCGCTCCCTCACTTTCAATGTCTCATTCAAAACTTAACTCTTTGACTGCACTTTTGGTCATTTTCCCCCCATCCCCATCAGATTCTACAATGCATATACTTTCTAATAATTGTGGGGGGGGCACTACACAATGATCAGGAGGGAAAACTAAGGCTAGTATTTTTTTTCTCTGTTCCCTTGTCAGGGAGCATTGAGTCCAATTGCAATGCCAAACTGAGATCAGATGAACCAAGGTAAGGCCGTTACTGTGAATGTCCTTAATATTGTATCCCGCTTAACTTTGTTTTAGTTCGTTACTGTGCTGAGTGAAGTGTCGAGGCTCCTTGTGTACAATAGCACCAAGAGTGAAAAGAGCAGTGGTGTGCGTGCTCAGATGATGACAAGCTTGGGTTTCATAAGTCTGCAGATTGGACGAGGAAGAGAAGAAGGTCACCTCCTTGGAGAGTAGGAGATAACATGATTAATATTGATATCAACACATTAAAGATCCCAGAGCACTATTCAAAAAGAGAAGGGAGTTTCTCCCAGAGTTCTGGCCAGCAAACGACCAAATAAAAATGATTCATTCATTTCATGGTTGTTTGTTGGACAACGCTGTGTGCAGGGAATCCCGTCAAGCCCTTTGAGACATTTTAATGAAGTGATAAAGATGCTGTACCGAATGCAAGGCTTATTATTAGGGATTATAATAACCAAGATGGCAAATGGAAGATAGGGTTAAAAAGAAAATTCCAGCTTTCACTTAGAAAACCTCCCACCTTGCAGGAGAGATTCCTTGGCTCTGTCCTGCAGGGAACCAGCTTTGGCTGTCTCCAGGCTCAGCAGGGTTTCTCTGAGCTGTCGGCAGCTGAGTGGCTTTGTGCTGACTGTGGAGACCTGAAATGGCAAAGCTCTCGGGAAAATAAATTAAACCTAAATTATAAATTGAAAGCACTCTCCACAACCGCACCTACCATCTCCTTTAATAGCCAATCTTTAGATGCAATTAGACTTTTATGATGCGACTATTAACGTAAGCTTTTATAATATCAATAAACGTATTTACCTTTCTCACCTTTTTCTCAGTGCCAAACCTATTCGTTTTTTGAGATTATATCGGCACATAAATAAATGATATCGGCTTTAACTGATGTTTGCAATATTTATGGACATAATTACGCTGAGAAGATTACAGTTTAGAGAATTAATGGGAGGTTCCTGACACTGTGGTCAGAGAATAATAATAATCCTTGCCACCTCTCTCGCAGATGAGTGTTCTAAGTCAATTCTTTTGTGTCATTGGTTCAGTATTAAAAAATCTCTGATGCTCTTCAAGAATAGCTGAATTTTTATAAAATGTTTTTGATAAGAGGCCGCACCAATTTAACTGATGCCTCTTCCTGAAGCTTACCATGGACAATATGGCAGTCATCCTTCTAAGCTCTTGCCAAAGTCTCCTCACCTCTGGCTGCGACCTCCTCTACCTCCTGGTCTCTCTCTTGAACTCACTGAACTAATGTTTGATCCTGAGCTCTTCTTCCTTCTTTATATCTAGTCCCGGAAGAAGACTGCGCAAGACGTTACCCCACATGAAGGGCGCTACGCAAATGCAAGTGCTTGTCATTGCCTTCCTTCATTTCTGTCACATTGCCGGCTTCCACTTCTATATCATATAAAACCCTCATCCACACTTTTGTCATCTCCAGGCCTTGACTTTAATGCACTCCTCATGGGTCCCCCTCCCAGTTGCATCATCACTTGGTCCAGCTAACCCAACGTTCCACTGCTGATGACCTCAATCGCACCAATCTCTGCAAGACCATCACCCCAACCCTCGCCAGGCTCCACTGTCTCCCTATTTCCCAACAGAATAACTTCAAGGTCCTCACCCTCACATATAAATCTCTTCATACCCAAACACCTCCCTATCTCTCTTACCTTCTCATACTCGACACCTCTACTCACCCCCCTCTGCTTAGCTTTGTATCCAAATGTCCTATAATTGATCTGGCAGCTTTGGTGCAAACATTTGATATGCATAATGGAAACATCCCAATTTCTTAGGTTGTTGAGTGTGGCTTTGGAAGTCTGTGATGGGCTGTCCCATTTTGAGAGTCATTCAGGGAGGCTAGGATACATGATTGACTGTGTCAAACTAATTTATGACCAAGCCAATAAGAATTGCTCTCAGGAAGTGGCTAGGGATTCGCGTGGGATGTCTGAAAGCCTTGCAGCAAAACTTATCAGGGTGAAAAAAAAACAGATAGAAAAGCTGTGTTGCATATCCTGTATAAGAAATGAGGAGATCAGACTACAAGTATAACTAGAAGAGAGAGGGAGAGAGAGCCCTGAGAGTTAGTGCTTGTGGTGGAATCACAGTGAATTAAACATGGATTAACATTATATCCAGGGATTCCTAGTAAGAGAATTCCTGGTGGTGTGACTGTGGGATTCGAGGATGTTCAATTGCAACTGAAGCATGGATGCGAGACAGTCCAAGAAGGATTAGTGGATGATAACTGTACCTTGATAGGTATTAAGCTTCTTCTCAGAATGTACAGTAATGATTGATGTGCCGTGTGCCAGTACTGAAATATTCCCTCCAAATTGCAATCGTGATTTGCTTTAGATATTCTGAACATAAAGGTCTAAAATGTGAGAGTTACAATAAGTTTTTCGAGGATCTGTATCTATTAAAACTTGTCAATACCATTGCCAGTATATTCTCACCCAGATTACGCAGTCCCTTAAAACCTGTGAATTTCCTCCTGACATGCAAGGTGCTATATCAAATGCAACGATTTTTTTTATTATTATGCATCACACTGACCTATGGACCGCCACCCCACACAGTCTCTTTATCGTTCAAATCTCACATTTCAGACTTGCCTTTCCCTCTCCTCTCCCCTCTCGCTAACTCCCCAAGTTTCCTTGCTCAACATGCCTCTGTTTACCTAGCAGTAAATAGGAACCCAGTTGTTGGTCAATTGGCGGATTGCTTTTCCGGGGGTAATAATTCCTTAAAAATAATTAAAAAGTTGGTCACTCAATCCACGACTGTTTGTGGGACACTGCTGTGTGCCATTGGCTGCCTCGTTTTGCCCACAAAATGTACAGTCAATTCACTTTACAGTATATTTTGTGATGCATTTTGAGAGGTCTCGAAGATGTGATAAGGCGCTATATCAAATGAAAGGGTTATTATTATTAATACCACAGGGCACATTGGCAGCTCAGAATGCCTCACACTGAATTAAATCTTTCTTCAAACACTGTATAACCAAACCAACATGCAGTCTGGGCTTATTTGTATGCAGCAATTAAATCTCTGTGCTCAGGTGAGGGATATAAAACTGCTTAAATGTCATCCTTGAAATTGATCACATTGTCCCAAAGTATTTGATTAATCAATTCCCTTCACCCACTGTAATCCACTTGTACTGAATATCCACATCCATATATATTCAATATATTAATTATAATTTTAGTTTTGATTGTATTCGCTGCACTGTAGGTTGCTTTTTAAGTGTCTCCGAAGAGCCCTTTTATTTATCAATGTTCACTTTCCCTGAAACTCGAGAAGAAACAATTGAAAATCAGCCAGACGTGGACCGTGACTGAAACGGTGAAAGGCAAGCCACAAAAGAAAGTGTCCGTTCCAGCAGGCTAACCAGCTCCACTGATTTGAAGCTCTGCGACTAAAAGCGCTGTGATGATTCGCTGATATACTCTTGTCCTTCGCCACAACCAACGCCTGACTTTGTCCAGCTAGCACGCTTCAACACAGCGCAAAGCGGGACGAACAAAAGCAAAGGCAAAACTGTCGTGAAGAAGCAGAAGCAAAAAATTAGAAAGTAATAATTAAGTCACATTACTACCATGTTTACTAACCCAACTAATCCGATCTGCAGACCTGCTGCATTTATATAGCTAAAACCAACGCACTCATCCATCCATTGTACTGACTGACTGGCTGGCTGCAGGGTGATATCTGACACCAAAGATATTTCCTTCTCAATTCCTGATTCTTAAACCCCAGCAGGACTAATTACCATGCTGGTGCTACACTTATTGTAATTAGAGCACTGTCTGTCAGTGAAGACTGCAGAGCCAAGCCCCGGGTCAAAAATGCAATAATGAAATAAATTATGCTAGCAGAACGCATTCAGAACCAGAATTCAGACACAGCTGGCATTAGCAAGACATTTCCTCCTGCCATTTTATCATTTACACTTCACTAAACGTTATGGAAATGACTAATAAGTTAGCGTGAGAGCAGATATGCCCACTGAGTTAGTATTAATACTCATTTTTATACAATAACAATTGCCATCAAACTAATCTTTGTGAAATTTTTAAAGGCCATTAAGAAGTCAGCGTGGCCGCAGGAGGCAGTCAGGTCTTCGAAACGGGAATTAACCTGTGAAGCAAACTCTCGCTCCATCATTGTTGTTCGGTCAACGAAACAGGGTGCCTGCTTCCTTCTCAATCTGGTCTGCTCACAAGAAGATGTCTCAAAGAGCTCTACATGATTTATTGGAAAGTGTTAGTGACTGCAGCCAATTTGTGCACAGATGAATTGTGCATTGCGGAGTTGTTAGCAGTTCATTTGCTGTTGCTTTATTAAGTCGCTACACTATGGTCACTGTATGGTTGGGTGGCTTGGATTCCTGAACAGCAGGTATTGCACTGCTGGTGACTGGAAGGTGTTGTGCTCCCATCTGTTTAAGTATCTTTGTTAATATCTTAGACACAGTCACTTTGGGCATTGAATGAAAAGAAGGAATATTAAAACCGGATGAGGCTGGGCTCGATTATGTGTTTGGAAAAGAGAGAGAGAGAGAAAAAGAGAGGGTGGGGAGGAGGCACATAGAAAAGGAGTGGGGGAGATAGAGATTGGGAAAGAAAGTGAAACACACAGAGAGAGTGGAAGAGTAAGAGTAAGAGAGGAAGGGAGACAGAGCTTCAGACCCAACTATTTTCACAAAATTAGGAATGGGGGGGTGGAGTGGGGGCAATTGTGCATTGCGACCAGTTATTGACTGAAATTTTGTTAGCAATGGACATCGAAAGTTCTGAAAATAACAAAAACAGCAACAAATTACATTTGTATAGTTCCTTCACATCAGAGTGACATCCCCATGCCCTGGACACTCAAGGATTTGCAACCGAGCTGAGGGTTGGAATCAGGAGTTGTGGAGGCCAGGTAGGGTTGAGGTAGGAGGGTGACTAAATGCACTAACTACAACAACAACAATTGGAGTTATATAGCGCCCTCCACGCTGGACGGCGTCTCAGAGCGCTTCACAGTAACGGATCCCAGGCCCGAACCAGGGAAAGGGGGAGGAAGGTGACCAAAGGCGCAATCGAACAGGAAGGTCTTCAGCCGAGACCTGAAAGTAGGAAGCGAGGGAGCGAGGCGAAGGGAGCGAGGAAGGGAATTCCAGAGCCTCGGGGTGTAGTGGCTGAAGGCATGGCCGCTGAGGGTGGAGTGGAGGACTCGGGGGATGAGGAGGAGGCCGAACCCGGTGGAACGAAGGCAACAGGCACTGTTTTGAGGAGAGAGGAGGTCAGAGAGGTCGGGGGCGGGGGGTGCAGAGGAGTGCAGGGACTTGAATACAAGGGTGAAGATCTTGAAATCGATCCTCTCTGGGACAGGCAGCCAGTGCAGTCTGGCAAGGACTGGGGTGATCGGGGAGCGGAGTTTCGTGCAGGTGAAAATGTGGCTGGCAGAGTTTCGAATGATTTAGATTTTATGGATGGTAGTGAAGGAGAGACCTTCACTACCAAGGACCGGCGAGGAGGGCGTTAGAATAGTCCAGCCAAGAGGTGACAAAGGCACGGACCAGAGTTTCAGCGGCTTTCGGAGAGAGGTATTGACGGAGACGAGCGATGCGTCGGAAGTGTAAGAAAGTGGTGCTGGTGAGGGACCAGATGTGGGGGGGGAAGGATAATTGAGAGTCAAACCTGACGCCCAGATTGCATATGAGTTCGGATAGTTTTAGGGGGTGGTCAGGTAGGTGGAGGAGGTGAGAACCGTGGGATTTTAGACGTTGATGAGAGCCACAAAGTATGGCTTCCGCCTTGTCAACGTTCAGCTGAAGGAAATTTGCTCTCATCCAGCTCCTGAGGTCTGACAGGCAGCTGACAGAACATCAGGGGATTCGTAAAGAGAGGTGGAAAAGTAGAGTGGGGTGTCATCTGCATACATGTGGAAATGTACCCCATGTCTGCGGATGACATCCCCAAAAGGGATCATATAGATCAGAAAGAGGAGGGGGCCAAGGATGAATCCTTGGGGTACCCCGCAGGTAACCAGGTGGGAGCAGGAGGAGAAGCCATTTGTGCAGATGTATTGCTAGCGATTTGTGAGGTAGGACTCGAACCAGGCGAGTGCGGTCCCACTGAGGTGGATGATGGAGGAAAGCGGTGGAGAAGGATGGCGTGGTCGAACATTGTGGAGAGGTCCAGGAGGACAAGGAGGCAGAGGGAGCCCTGGTCACAAATAGAGAGGATGTCGTTTGTGACCTTCACAAGCGCAGTCTCTGTACTGTGGACAGGGCGGAAACCAGACTGGAGGGGTTCGAAGAGGGAGTGGGAGGAGAGATGTGCACGGAGTACATTTGCAACAACTCGTTCTAGGACCTTTGCAAGGAAGGGCAGGTTAGAAATAGGGCGGTAGTGGCTGGGGTTTGAGGGATCTAGGGAAGGTTTCTTGAGGAGGAGGGTGATGACAGCAGTTTTGAGGGGGACAGGGATTAATCTGGAGGAGAGGGACTGGTTGATGACATCAGCCAGTAGTGGGCAGAGGAGGGGGAGCTGGGTGACCAGCAAGTTGGTGGGGAGAGTGTCGAGGCAGCAGCTGGTGAGTTTCATTGACTAAATGTGCAGTTAGGTTCTGGTGCGTCAGCCCTAAACAGGGTATCCACCATTCATTGTACATTTGATATTGATGTTAAGTTTATTTGATGGCACCATCCTAGCTAACAGCCAAGTGACACGCACACACTTGGGATATGTATTCTGTGTTACCCCCGGAGTCCTGTAGCTCAGTGGTTAGAGCACTCCGCTTTGCAAGTGAGAGACCTGAGTTCAATTCCAGGCAGAGGGCGAAACCTTGGGCAAGTTTCCTTACTCCACACGCCTAATAATAATCCCTCCAAAAAACAAAAAAAAATTGGTCATTTTCAATCTATGACTGTTTGTGGGACATTGCTGTGCGCAATTGGCTGCCGCGTTCGCCCACAAATATACAGTCAATTCACTTTACAGTATATTCTGTGAAGCGATTTGGGATGTCCAGAAGACATGAAAAGCGCTATATCAAATGCAAGGATTATTATTATTATATTATTACCCCATAACTGAGAGCAGACAGTGTGACCTTCTCTGGAAAAGAACCTTTTGGTCTTTTGATGCTTCGCAGCTCGACTTCAAAAGGATGAAATGCTTAAAAGCTGAAGCCATTTTTTTTAAAAGAAAGGCAAATTATTTCAATCTATGAGGTGGTGTTTGACTCCTAACAGAAGGATCCAAGTGAATGGTGTTAAGGTAAGCTGTACCTGAAGGGGAAGAATAGTCCAGAGAACTCTTCCTTCCATGTGCCTGACTGAAGAGACACTTCAGTCCAAATCATCTGTGTTTGCGAAAATAAAGTTGTATTTTTCATATAATAAAGGATTAATCCCTTCTGAAATGGTTGTTGCTTGTTTTTTTTTGCAGCTGGGGCAGCTCTGATAGCTATTGTATTTTGCTTACTATTGTGTTTTCTTTTCTTTAGTTAAACTGTTGTTGATTTGTGTTCTAACGCACATTTTTTTATAATAGTAATGAGGGATACACGGAGATGTAAAGTGAGGGGGAGTGGTGCAAGGCTGAGGGATTGAGGAAGAGGGTTCCAGAGCTTCGGGGCGTAGTGGCTGAACACTGGTTAGTTGGGACCACAAGTAAAAGGGAACTGCTGCATCTCATGAATAACAACACAAAACTACAACGTAAATACAGGTCTCATCCATCATAAGAATAGGAATAATAATTCTTGCATTTGGTAGAACGCTTTTCACGTCAGCAGGATGTCTCAAAACACTTCATAGGATTCACTGAAATGTAGTGACTGCGTATTTGTAGGCAAAGGTAACAGTCCAATTGTGTGAAAACAATGTCCCATAAACGGCCATGAATTTTATTTGGGGGATTGTTGGCTGGACCTCGGGAGGAACTCCATTCTCATTTCAAATAGTGACACGTCCACCTGAGCAGGCAGGCCTTGTTTTAACGTCTCGTCTGAAACGACTGCAACTTCAGCAATGGAGCACACCCCCAGCACTGGATTGGAGTGTCAGCTTAGAATATGTGAGTTCATGTCCCCATGTTGATCTTGAATCCACCACCTTCTGACTCAAAGGCGAGAGTCGTAACAGCTGAGCCAGGCTGACATGCATATCCTTGAAACAGAAAAAGGAGAGTTGTGTGTGACACATGAAGGGTACTTGTGAGACAATGACCACGACAGTAATGGTTCAGTCAGTCGTTTACTTCATTAATGCACAATACAATGGTAACAATCTCAATCTAAGACCAGTCAAGTACAATTATGACAAATATTAAGATAGTGTAATATAATGGCAACTAATACAGAGATAGTTGGTAGTTGATCATTTTACCTTCTCTGGGACAAGGGTGATATTGCCTTTGGCCAACTTTAAGGCATCTCTCTCTCCAACGTTTGACTAAACATCATATCTTATGCCCCAAACTTTGACCAAATGATGACCGTGATAAAAGGGTGGAGCCAGAAGTTAGTTTACCCAATTAGAGTTCATAGTTCAATTATCATTCAAAATGATAATAATAATATTAATGTGGTCACTCAATCCCACGACTGTTTGTGGGACACTGGTTTGCGCAATTGGCTGCCGCGTTTTGCCTACAAAATATACAGTCAATTTATTTTACAGAATATTCTGTGAAGCGCTTTGAGACGTCTCAAAGACGTGATAAGGCGCTATATCAAATGCCAGGATTAGTATTATTATTATCCAATCATATTCCCAAACTGATTCATCCAATTACCTTTCCACTCACAGGGTACATCCCTAGGTTAACAATGTTTTAATCCTAATTGATTATGTACAAAGATACAGAAGAAGCATGAAAATCTTGGAGTCCAAAATGTGCAATCGTTTCTGATGGGATTCCTTGTTGAGATTTGGGAATCTGTCCAGTGACCAGGGGTATATCAAACCAATGTAAGGGAACTCTGCTCCCAAAGAAGATGAAGCTGTGGGTCAGCAATAATATATTTCCAGTTTCCTCATTAAAGGAGTCCTGATGAAAACCACTGCATTTGGCCACCAGGTACAAATTAAAAAGAGTAAAGGAGGAACTTGTGAGTGATTGATGCTGCAGAAACATTGATTGCTTCATGGATCCACCCTACCATTAGAATGTGGGTGGGCTTTCAGTCTTTCTGCCCCCGCTCTTTGGAAACTCCATCCCAGATTCGCTCCAAAGCGCTTAGAGGATCTCCCAATGTGAAATCTGCTACATAAATGTAAGGTGTATTCGTTGCTTCACATTCAGCAGGATGCAAGCCGTAATAAAAGTGTATCATTGTAAATGCCATGTTCATGATCAGGATAGATTTAATTTTTAGCACTGCAACATTTAAGGCAATGGCAATGTGTTGTTACCACAGGTGAACTGAATGGCACGTCAGCTGGAAGTCAGAATTAGGGTTGAAGCAAGGTGAAATCACCTCCTTGGGTGGTAACCCCAGACTCATTCACTGTAAACGGGCACAAAATCAGTCGATGGTGCTTTTTGGATTTCCTGACCTGCATTGAACTGCTGGTTAGCTTCTACAAACTTTACTCTTCATGATTGAGTTAAGCTGCTTTCTGCAACCAAGCAGTCCAATTCATTGACTGACAAGTCCAATGGCCATTTTAACATACCGCTCATAATTAACACACCACAGGTTGAATACTCATTCTATGGTGGTGTACTTTTCCTTACTTTATGATATCACCATTTACCCCATTAAATTATCCCTTAAATTCTCAGACCCAATTTGTGCTGCTTTATCCAGAGCTCCATTTAATACAATGCTGGATCTGTGCTTGACAAAGATCCAGCGAGCAATGTTCTCTTATACATCTTATTTTGTGTGCTGTCTACTCTTTTGAGAACATCTGAATGCTTGACCTAGGCAAACAATGAGTGAAATTAAGGGCAAAACGACAGAGAAGCAAGGGTTGATTCATACTGGAAATAAAGTTTCATGGGCACTAGGCATCTTAGTTGACTGAGTAAGACAGTAATCTCAGTTTTTGCATTTCAGGGTACAATTCGCAGAGTTTGCTAACCGTCGCTGGTGTTAATTACTCACAACCACTAGGTGGCAGTCCAGATCCCTACTTTTTCAAGTGATCTCTTTATCAGATGCAGTGCCTTGTTTTGATGCAAGCTAAGTGTTGTTGTACATTATAGCTCCCTTAGAGTGGCTTCTAAGTAGTTTTGTTCGGTCAATATTTTCTAGAGATGACCTGCTGAGAAGGGAAGAAATTTACTTGAAACATGAGCTTTTTTGTTGATTGCGTGGTCTCAGCTAAGGTCTTAAGGCTGATTTGGCTGGGAGGATTTCAAACCCTTCTCAGCCAATGCACCCTAGAAAATAAATATTAAGCAAAAAGATCTTAGAAGTCACTCTGGGGTCTCGCTTCAAATTAAAATGGTGGAATACAAGATCTAAAAAGTTGAGATCACCTACCAGGAGCTGCTGTACTTCACCCTTGTGATTAATTAAAGCCTGAGTTGGTTATCAAATGTCTTACCTCAATTTGATATTCAAAATCCTTACATTTGATAGTGTTTTTCTTGTCGGGAGGATGTCTCAAAGCGCTTCACAGGATACACAGCAGCAGCCAATTGTGCACAGGAAGTGTCTCGCAAACAGTCGTGGATTGAGTGGCCACATTATTTATTTTAAAATTGATTTATTTTAAGGGGATTAATACCCCCGGAAAAGCGATGCGCGAATCGATGGGCCGTTATGGCCTCCTTCTGTGCTGTAATATTCTACAATACTACTCTATGATTCTATGACTACAATCCTACTTACTGCTAGGTGAACAGAGGCTTTTCCTCTCTCCCAGGGGCAATGGAACCATTTCTAAAGGTTCCACCACCACCTTGGCTGATATCGGCTAACTCAGCACAGACTGGGAATCAGATCAGTGACCTGCTAAGTCCATGTAGCTCTCAAAGCCACCGACAGCGTCTTACCACTTTGGGCCTGTTTCAAGTCTGTTCCTCAATCAGCTGTTTACCAGAAGAGCAATGGTCATTAATGATTGTGAAAGTAGAACTCAGCTTGCATCCATCATTTACAACTCTCCTGGCTTTCACTAAGTAACACATAATTATTGCAACAGAGACATTAATTTATTCCCTTTTTGCGCACGTTCAAGTTAACAATCTCGCTCATTAGAACATATCAACAGCCACTATGGAGCCAGCAGCCCAGATGTGCTAGATATAATCAATCCACCATTCACCCTCCCAATGGCCATTACGGACTGTGAAAATAGTTTAAGCTGCATTGAAAATCGTGCCCTCTCTCTGCCAGACACTCTTTGTTCTCTGAAGAATCCTTGAATGATTATCTTAGAAGTGGAGAGAGTGGAGTTCAATCCAAACTAACTGTAGAGTCCTCTTCAGCACATTCTCAAAACCCTGAGACGATAGACAGGACCTGTGCAAAGACTGGATGAATACATTTTTTTCAGGGGTCGTGGAAGACATTTTACATAAAGGATATAAAAATGTCCTACTGATGTTAGGTTGCATTATTTGTCTTTGAAAGATGAAAATTTAGTTATCAATTTACGAGTGACCCTCCAAACAGCGGCAAACAGCGTGCACACTGTACATTTCTGCTATAAAAGCATTAACCTAAAATCTATGCACTCGAATTTAATATTTAACTTCAGGTACTAGCCTATTTGATGATTATTCAAGTATAATGAGTGGTAGTCTTTCTACCCCTATCCGTGCCATGACCCTCTCTGCCCCACCTCCGCAACATCGCCCGGCTCCGCCACTGCCTCACACCGCAGCCCGCTGAAACCCTCATACACGCCTTCGTTACATCGATGTTTGACTATGCGAATTCCTTGCTTGTTGGCCTCCACAACTCCTCCCTCCATAGGCTGCAGATCATCCAGAACTCTGAAGCCCGTGTCCTCTCCCACGATCCTATCATCCCCATCCTCACCCAACTCCATTGGCTTCCCATCACACAGAGGATACAGCTCAAGATTCTGGTCCTCACCTTCAAAGCCCTCCATGGCCTTGCTCCCTTCTACCTCTGCGACCTCCTAACCTCCTACCATCCTGCTTGCTCCCACCACTCAGCGGGCTCCGGCCTGTTTCACGTCCCCCGCTTTGCCAGCCCCACTATTGGCAGGCAGGCCTTCTGCCACTCTGCCCCTACCTTCTGAAACTACATCCCGCAGTCCCTCCACCTCGACCCCTCCCATGCCTCCTTCAAGACCCATCTCAAGACCCTCCTCTTCGACCGTGCTTTCAATCTCCCTACTTCCCCCCCCCCTCCCCCCTGACTGTCCAGCGCCTTAGGATGTCCTCCCGTCGTGAAAGGCGCCATATAAACATAATTGTGTTGTTGTTATTGTTGTAGTCTGTTATTATTGTAACTGTCAGAAGAACAGTTTAATGTTTCATCCCCCCTTTGAGGTCCCGTCTGCCTGTTCAGGTGGACGTTAAAGATCCTGTGGCACAATTCGAAAAGAGAAGGAGTTTCTCCTGGTGTTCTAGCCAAAAATTTCCAAATAAAATTGGTCACTCACTCAACGAGACCAAAAATGTTTTCTTGATGGGCGGTAAATGAGTGCGTACTTTTGTGGGACATTGCCATGTTCAAATTGGCTTTGTGCCCACAAAAATACACACTGTCACACCACTCTATAATACATCCTTGTGAAGTGCTTCGAGGCATCTCAATGACATGAAAAGGCGATAAGTCAAATCCAAGGATTAAGAATTAAATTTTTACAGTGGCTGATACTGATATCCAGGTGCTGATACCGATCAGTGTCCAGGTCAGTGAACTCTTGGCTGTAGCAGCAGCAGGTGCTCAGAATGTGTATCAATATGCTGTTTACCACGTACACCATTGTGCAATTAATATGTGGTCCATAAAATAGGATGTAGTGTACTGAGGGAGGTAAGTGAGCTTCCTGTTAGCCCATCTGTGTTTGTGTGTATGTGGGTGATGTTCACTAAAGTGCTTTGGCTTCTATGACTATCCTACATTCCATTCGAACCTTTGAGGACTGATGATTAGCGTCGAGACCCAATCCCCAGTTAACTAGAGTGGACACTTATCAGGTCTCTGGGGCCACTGGCAGTTCTATTCATCAGCGGCAAAGAGTTTCTGGTCTTACTGTATTGTTTTGCGTCAATTGATTGGGTCACATTTCGCTTTTTAAGAGTCTCGGCTTGACACTTGCTGCGAAGGCTGATCTATAAATAGAAAAAGTTGCTGCCACTGGACAGCGGGAGCAGAGAGACAGAGAAAAGTGAATTAAAGGCTTTGAGGTTTCAAAAAGCTTCCTTACTCCACACGCCTAATAATAATCCCTCCAAAACAAAACAGTAATAAATTGGTCATTTTCAATCCACGACTCTTTGTGGGATGCTGCTGTGTGCAATTGGCTGCCTCCTTTCGCCCACAAAATATACGGTCCATTCACTTTACAGCATATTCTGTGAAGTGCTTTGAGACGTCTAGAAGACGTGAAAAGCGCTATATCAAATGCAAGGATTATTATTATTATTATAAAAAGGTTAAAAAAAAGGTATACGTGAAATAGGCTCAGAGTATAAGGTGAGGAAAAAATGATAATGTCAAATTTATAAATGGAAAGCAGAGGTAACAGAAGAAAAAAGGCATAGAACCATTGAATGAACACTGGTATTTATTTTTCTAATGTCCTAAAATAATCTTTACAGCATATAGTTTCATTTTATAATAATAATAATCCTTGCATTTGATATAATGCCTTATCATGTCTTCTAGATGTCTCAAAAGCACTTCACAGAATATACTGTAAAGTCAATTGACTGTATGTTTTGTGGGAGTACTGCGGTAGCCAATTGCGCACAGCAGTGTCCCATAAACAGTTGTGGATTGAAGTGACCAAATTATTGTTGTTTTTTTGAAGGGACTATTACCCCTGGAAAAGCGATCCTTTAATCAACTAACAACTGGGTTCCTACTTACTGCTGGGTAAACAGAGGCGTGCGGAGTAAGAGAAACAAGGTTCTCTCACTTGCGAGGTGAGTGCTCTAACTAGTAAGCTACAGCTTAAGGTTAATTTTAGTTATGAACTGTTTGAGCATTTTTAATGCTAAGTGCATATGTAAGCATAAAACTTGCAAACCAGTCATTCAGAGTGGTTCTGTAGACCTCCCAGCAATTTATGGGTTAAATGATGAACATGTATTGAAAACTCACTAAACCTTAATTACAGAACAACAAAGATGAAAAGATTTGGAAGCATTGCCACAACTGCAGCCTTATTATTATCTACTTTTCTAATTGCTCAGTACCATATGTTTATGGTGCCAAACCAGTAACAAAAAGACACTCCATGAGAATTAATCTTATCCTTTGTTCGGTCTAGAGTTCTGCTGTTTAGCCTCTTTCTTTTTACCATCAGAAAGATGCATATAACCATCTCCAAGCAGCAGTGATTATAACATTCTCTTGCCAGGCATGTCACCTTGGAGCCAGTTCAGCTCCAAGGAGACCAACCAACCTCCCCCACCAAGGAAGATCGTCCTGCAACTCAGTGGTTAGAGGGAGCGAGCCTTGCAAGTAAGAGGACCTGGGTTCGATTCCCACACGGCGAAATGTTGGGCAAGTTTCCTTACTCCACACGCTTCTGCTTACCTAGAAGTAGTTGGAACCCGGTTGTTAGTCGATTGATGAATCGTTTTTCCAGGGCTACTAATTCCTTGAAAAAAATAATAATTTGGTCACTCAATCCACGACCGTTTGTGACCAAAACTGTGCGCAATTGGCTGCCACGTTCAAGATCCCAATGCATCATTAATGAATATAACAAATAAAATGGGTGACAATGGACAGCCTTGCCTTACCCGCCTTTCAAGAGGGTTAGGTCTGGTGAGTCTAGCATCAACCCTTATATCAGATCTCAGGGCTTCAGTATACACTCTGATTAAAATCCGAAAGTTGGCTACATCTCAACCTAATTAAGTAAAATCCCTGGCTTTTAAAACTAAATCATACGAGTTTTATTTCTACTTTTCTAGGAAACAAATTAGGAAATAAATTGAAGGAACAACATTGTATATAAACCCGATCTACGATAATTCAATTGACTGGGTCTGGAGAAATACTTATTAAGCTATCACGCCATGGGTTATTCTTGAGTGTATCTGATAGTGCCACTCTTCCAGATTGACAGGTGCTGACGGGACCAGTAAACCTATTTGGAGAATTGGCAGACACGTAAACAATCATGTCATTCAGAAGCGTTTTTAAATTAAGAAGCGTTTCATGAAATATGACAAGTCTTTCTTGATGGCTACTGCTGACAGAAAGTACAGCAGCTGCCTCCCATAGAGCTGCAATCATCTGGGTATCCCAACCTCCCACTATCAATCAGCTCATGTCCTTCAGCTCTTCATTCACTCCTACACCGATCTGCCATGCATCAATGACTTTCAAATATTCCTGACAATTATCATGCTTCTGAAGCTCGTGAGGGGAGCAGAGGTGAATTCATAAAAATTTATATGGATTATTAGTCTTTTTCATTATTAAGTGGCACAATGCTTTGAGACATTGTGGCTGATTTTGAGACAAAATCATTAATTTTTTTTTATAAAATGAATGATTGACACTGGGTGCTACCCATCTGGAGCTCAGAGGTAAAATCAGCTTCAATAAAACTAACCTCTCTCCCCGACGGCTGCAGGAACAAAGTCATTCTGAACTACAGAGGCCGAATTTAGAAAAACTGCAAGCCTTTAGGAGGACGTTGATGCACTGGGCAGAGTTCAGTGAAAGGTGACTGGGGAATAAGAGTCCCCAGTTATGAGCAAAGGCTCATAGATTGAGGGAGTGATGCACTACAATCTTAATAAACTCAGATGCAAATCCTTCACTGTCCAGTGCCTTGGGATGTCCTCCCGATGTGAAAGGGGCTGTATAAATGCAATCAGTTGTTCTTGCTTGTTGTTCACACTTTAAAGCTGAACGCTGAGGTGCGTAGATACTAATAATAATCCTTGCATTTGATATAGTGCCTTATCACATCTTCGAGAGCCCTTCACTGTAAAGTGAATTGACTATATACTTTGTGGGCGAAACACGGCAGCCAATTGCGCACAGCAGTGTCCCACAAACAGTCGTGGATTGAGTGAACAAATTATTAGCATTTTTTTTCTTGAAGGGTTTATTACCCCCGGAAAAGTGATCCGCCAATCAACTAACAATCGGGTTCCTACTTACTGCTAGGTAACCAGAGGGTGTGGAGTAAGGAAACTTGCCCAACTTTTCGCCAGATAACACAGATGTAAGCAGGCTATTTGATTTAGATCATGGCTAGAAAGATAAAGGAATGGAGCTCTGTGTTGCCCATTAGCTTTAAATGAGGCCAAAATAGTTTTATGAATATAAAAAAAGAACATTGCACAATATTGGTAGTAAGTGTTAAAGGTAGTCTATAGCAATCTTCTGGTTTCTCTTGTTCCAAAGAAGAGAAAATCTGGAGTGAAAATTCCTATGTTTCTTAACAGATAGATGAGCTCGGGTCTTACCTGGTCTGGATAATTGAATCAGTCAGCTCTGTAGGTGCTCTGTTTCATCATTTATCATCTGAGGCATTTAACAAGACTTTCTACATTTGGCGAAATCCATCATTGCATTCAACCCCTGTTAATAAACAAGGCAATATTCAGGCCATAACTAAAGGCTGACCACTAGTATGCCCGTCTCCGCCTCTCCCCCCACCTAAGATTTTGTCCTGTTGCTGTTACCAATCCAAATATTGAGTTCCAATATTATAATAATAATAATCATTGCATTTGAGATAACTCCTTATCATGTCTTCAAGACGTCTCAAAGCGCTTCACAGAATATACTGTAAAGTGAATTGACTGTATATTTTGTGGGCCAAATATTATCCCGTGAAGGGGCACTGAAACCCAGTCAGTATCAGCAATGGCACAGCTAAAATCTTTGTGTGCTAAAGAAGGGAGGAGGGAAACAGGAAGGTTCACATCATAATTTTTGTCGTGAGTTATTAACTGGGATTTGCAGTGTTTCTTTGATGGGTTAATTAATGCATCGAATCTGTTAACCAATATGCTGATTCTTACGCAGAGGTTGATTTGACTAAATTAAAATTCTATACCTAAAGTTGACCGTTCGCTATATTTTACAAGCTCACTCCCATGAAGGATTGCTGCCAGGCAAAGCATTGAACTTCTCCTTATAATCGTTCCCCAGCCACAACTCCCAGACATGTGCATAGTAATTGAGACTAGCGAGGTTAGCATTGCTGAATGTGAACAGTCTCTCTTCTCAGATGGCATCTGTTCCTTCCCTTCCCCAAAGGCTGAACTATTTCGTCCATTCTGCTCTTAAAACATTAAATTAATATCCGGTTTAAGAAACGTATTTTTGTTTTTATTGTCCACCATTTCTTTTCAAGCGGAGAACAGACCAATCCTGAAGTCCATGGAAGTTATTCCTGACAGCTGTCGTGTTGCATAATTATTATCCAGCAGCCCTCGAGAATCACACATGGGATACGATCTGCAAATATTGAACCACAATAAAGGATGTGACACATTGACCTCTGGAGATGTGAATCCAAATCCAGTTTGATAGCTGCCTTAAATTATCACTGAGTTCAGATCCAACAGCCGATTCCACTGGAGCCCCAGACTCCACAGCGTGATTTTCATTTGAAAACCTCAGCTTCAGAGTTCTGAGCTGCCAGGGACAAAAGGCTCATCTGCTGCAGTGGGGAATGCCTGAACATTGGTCAAAATGGGTCATAGACACTGTTGCTGCAGTAAACATTTTCGAATCACTTCATTCCCTCGCACCTCCCTACCTACCCAACATGCTTAACCACTCGTTGCCGCCCTGGCAGGCTCCAGCCTCCTAATTGTTCCTCGCGCCCCCCGCTCCACCATCTGTAGCCACCGTGCCTTCAGCTACTACTCCCCAAAACTCTGAAACTCTCTCCCTCAATCCCTCCGCCTTGCCTCCCACCCTCACCACCTTCAAACCCCACCTAAAGACCTTCCTTTTTTTGATCGTGCTCACAGTCACCTCCCCCGTTCGTCTTCACTTGACTCGTTGCCAGACTCCGCCACTGGGAAGCGCCCTAGGACCCTACCCCACGTGAAGGACGCTGTATAAATGCAAGTTGTTGTTTTTGTTGTAAACTACACTGAGGAAGACTAAGTCATACTTTAAGAGTGGAGAATGACTGTAAGCCTTCCTTCCGCTCTTTAATAATGAAGTGAAAAGCACAAATATAGGAAGAGTTCAGAAATGGAGCAGCACTCATTTGTCTACTGCCATTATCAGTCTGGGCAACATGTATCCACCACCGGTTGTGTACAATACTTATCCTAAATTGTTTGCTCACACTTCCACCTTCACTCTTCTGAGCCTTGTGTTTTTGTCTGCTTGTTAGTTCATGGTTATATCAAATATATCTGGGCTTCAGTACAGTCAGTTTGCAATGAGATTCACTGATTGCGGCTCAATAACGGGGAATCCTGGCAGGGTCCAGTGGTACATTATTGCCAATTTACTGATTTCCCCACAAAATATACAGTTAATTCACTTTACTGTGGAGCGCTTTGAGACGTCTCGAAGAGGTGTTAAGACACTCTACCAAATTCAAGGATTATTAATATTATGATTCCCTCTCTCCAAAGCATTGGAACCGATTATGGGGGCTAAGTTGACTGATTACTGGCAATAAATAGTCCCCATTAATGGCGATGGGTCACCATTGGTGAAACCTGTTGCAAACTGTCACTGTATCGAGTGATTAAATTCAATTTATCTTTATAGTATTCCTTATGATCCCGAAACCTCAATAAGATCTCCTCGGAGCCCTCTCTTCTCCAGTTAGAATATTCCTAGTTTCCATTCCATTGCAGTCGATTTAATTTAGTTGTTCTCCACTGTACCTTCACCAGTGCTAAGCTGTTCCTACCGTTACTACAGTGACCAGGCTATACTCTGGTGGGATAGGACAAGTGTTCTAGACATGATTGCTGTCACTTATTGGGATTTATGTTCTATGTCCCAGCTGTAATACACGCTGAGACTCAGTTTGCTGTCTTTATTGCTGCCACACTGTGCTCAATGTTTCACCGCGCTATCAAGCAGTACCCAGATGCTTCACGTGCATTGTGTCCTGCAGTCTATTACCTTTCAGTCTGTATTCCCTCTGCTCATTCCCCCTCCCCAGTCTAATCACTTTGCATTTACCCAAATTAAATGGCATCTACCATTTATCAGCCCAACCTATCTACCGAGCTCCCTCTATATTTGGTCTACTTGTTTTCTTATGGCCATCAGGGAGAGGACACATTCTTCCTATTCATTTTGGTTTCGGCTCCAGGTCCCGGAGGTGAAAGGACAATGTTGTAATCCAATGTGCAGCCAAGCCCCTCGTAATGAGTTTTTGATGTTTTTTCTGCAAGGTTCATTAACAGTGCATCAGCCCTCCCGCCTTCTCTGAGGACTCAGTGTGGCTTCAGTGAAATAATGAAGGCAAGGCCTGCTTTGTGATTTGGGACATTCACGCAGCTCAATCGTGTTCCTTCTTTAGCTGGTGCAGGTGCACTTTCCTCCACAATCCCATTCCTGCGGCAATGTTCTGTTTCAGTGAAACACACATGGAGCTAATTTAAATCTGAAAACAAAGGTCAACTGATTTATTTCTAATGCAATTTTGTTTTTAATATTAAAGCCTGATGTGAACTATTAAAAAGGACACTTGAGATTACTGAAAGCTCATTCTTGTACAGGATTAGTAAATATTGACTGAATCATAGTTGACAGCCTGTTTATATTAACACCTACATTTTAATAAACTGATGCAAATACTTAATTATTTTTAAAGAAAAATATACCAGTCATTGCCAGTGCAGTAAAAATGTGTTTTGTTGTGGTTAAAATCATAACAGTGATTTGCAATTATACTTAATAGTCTTTACTTCATTTTGATTTAGAACTTCTTTGCAAAAACAATGTATTTGATAACTTGGAAGGTACTGGCAGCTATTATCTTTTCTGCAATTAAAACTGAGAGATGCCATGAACTCAGGTTGCTTATAGGTTGGTGAATGCTGCATCTTCCAAAATGTCTGGAAATCTGATCTCAATTAAATCTTTGGTTATGAATTCCAGGCTTACCAAGGTGAGGGATGATCCTGGGAAATGGAACACTTTCCCATTATAATAATAATCCTTGCATTTGATATAGCACTTTATCATGTCTTTGAGATGTCTCAAAGCGCTTAACAGAATATACTGTAAAAGAATTGACTGTACATTTTGTGGGCGAAACACGGCAGCCAATTGCGTACAGCAGTTTCCCACAAAGAGTCCTGGATTGAGTGACCAATTTATTATTATTATTTTTTTTAAAGGAATTATTATCACTGGAAAAGCGATCCACCAACCGACTTACAACTGGGTTCCTACTTACTGCAAGATAAACAGAGGCGTGTGGAATAAGGAAACTTGCCCAACATTTCGCTATGTCGGGAATAGAATCCAGGTCCTCTCACTTGTGAGATGAGTTCTCTCACCACTGAGCTACAGGACTCCTATGTCTGGCAGTAGTGACACTCAGAATATAGTTGTTTATACTCTGCCTCAACCCACATCTTCAGAGGATTATCTCTCCTGTGAAATCTTTGCTTCACATCAGCTAGTGTGAGGTCTCTCTGAGCAAGATGATCAACTTGCTACCAAATGAACAGTGCTCTGGTTTTACACCCACTCAAAAATAGGCTCCTGTGTATTTTCTGGGCAAACATGATACCATTTGCATGGCTTAGGATGGAGCAGGCTTGATGGGCTGGATGACCTTTCTTGTTCAAGCCTTTCTTATGTTCTTTAATGCACAGGTTTTGAAACGACAACAAATTACACACGTATAGCGCCCTTCATATCGGAAAGACGTCCCAGGGCACTGGACAGTCAGGGGTTTCTGGACCCGAGCTGGGAGTTGGGGTCAGGAGGGATGGAGGCATGGGGCGTGGGGGTGGGAAGGTGACTGAAGGCACGGTGGAAGAGGAAGGTGTTTGGATGGGACTTGAAGGAGGTAAGAGAGGGGGTGAGGCGGAGGGATTGTGGAATAGAGTTCCAAAGTGTGGGGCAGAGATACTGAATGCCTGAACACCAATGGTGGGGAGAGAAGTGTGAGAGACCTGAAGCAGGCTGGTGTCTACCATGCGGACAGGCTGATATGGGGATAGGAGCTCGGAGAGGTAGGGGGGAGCAAGACCGTGGAGGGCTTCGAAGGTGAGAACAAGGATTTTGTACTCAATTCTCTAAGGGATGGGCAGCCAGTGAAGCCAGGCAAGAGAGGGGTGATTAGTTTGCAGAGCCCGGTGCGGGAGAGGACACGAGCTGCAGAGTTCTGAATAATCTGCAGCTTGTGGAGGGAAGAGTTGGGAAGTCCAGCGAGCAGGCAATTGGCGTAGTCAAGCCAGGACAAGGAAACTCAACAGCGTGCAGCATTTTCTTTTTACTCTTTCTACCTTGACAGTGTCCTATTCTGTCAAATTTAGCCATTCACTTGAGTTTTTTAATACAAGTTACAAAATGCACTTCAAAACCACCTGAATATAAGGACGTTGCATTGGAGAAAAACACATGTAAGAAAGAACGGTGATGATTTTGGCACTTAACATGCTAATTTGTGGAGAGAAGCTGACTCAAGGGACTTGATATAAATTGAAGAAAGTTTGAGCGAGACATGATTCATCTCTGAAAGATACTAAAAGGCGAGGATAGTCTGAATAAAGCAGGTCGTTTAATTTACACTAGAAATGCAGGAGTTGAGGACACAAGCACAAAATCAATAGACTCCCATCCAAATAACTTAAAGCTATTGATTAACTCCTGTAAAAATGAATTGGAGGAATACTTGCCTGTGCCTGGTATGGTATATGGAAGAATAAGAACAAGTGTGGACTTGTGCTATTTGGACAATATAAATGTCATTTGTGGAATGACCGGAATAAATTAGATTGGAATGTGATATTGATGTTTCACCTTGCAGGATAAGAGAGCAAGAGAAATGTCAGTGCCTTTATCTTCTCTCTATGAAAATGCTTGTCTTTGGGATAACTTTTGTCTTCTGAAGGTTTTAAGAGAAAACTTTGAAGGAATAAAACACTAAAATTTTTATTTTTCCCTCACCATCTAACAACAACAACAAGATTGCATTTGTATAGCGCCTTTCATGTCGGGAGGACGTCCCAAGGCGCTGGACAGATCACAGCACTTCAGATCTAAAGGTGAAATCCTTCAATATCATTGTCACGTTAAAATCCAATTTATTCAGACCATTCCACAGATGGCATGTTCATTGTTCAAATGGCACAGGGTCAACACATGTTCCTATTCTTACACATCTAGTTCTCTGCTCAGTCAAGTATTCCTCTAATTCCTTTCCTTTAGGTGATGACTGTCTTTGTGGGGATATTTGTACGCTTGGAATAATACCTAGTACCATAGAACCATAGACATCTGTAGCACAGCATAAGGCCATTTAGCTCATCAGGTCTGTCCTGGCTCATGTCTTGGTCAGTCAGGTGTCTGACAAATGCTGAAACCCATCACAAATGACAAATGGCGAAACCCATCACCATGTTGAAGAATATCCAAGCCAGACTGAGTTCCATATGTGCAAGTTATTAAAAGTTCCCTGTGTCCTGAATGGAATGTCTATCCTCTCCTCTGGAGGGCTAACCCTGCTTATACAATTCTGGAGAGTATGAGGTGTAATTCGGTAAGAGTATAAGGCGTAGTTTATATATGTTTGGTATTGTATTCTATGTCCCACAAGACAATAATAAATTGGTCACTTTCAATCCATGATTGTTTGTGGGACACTGCTGTGCGCAATTGGTTGCCGCATTTCGCCCACTAATACACGGTCAATTCACTTTACAGCATATTCTGCGAAGCGCTTTGAGACGTCTAGAAGACGTAAAAAGCACTATATCGAATGCAAGGATTATTTATAAAACTGAGGACTCCATTAGCTTTCTTCATAGCTTTGACCAACTGCCTTCCATTGTTAAAGATTTGTGTATGTTAATCCCTAAGTCTCTCTTCTTTTTATTCCTTTTAAAATATTACCGCCTAACAGATACTTGATCTTCCTATTCTTCCTAACAAAATCTATCAGCTCAACTGTCTCCTTTTGTCTGCTGGAGATATACAAAGTGAGTAGCACATTTTTCCACCTGAGAAAGGTATTTTCTAAGGCTAATGTCAAGATGGCACGGCAGAAAATTGGTGAAATCAGAGAATCTGTTATACACAAAACCACAAGATTAGTTCAGATGATGAAGCCTTTTTGCCCCATTTGATGTCATCCCTGCAGAATAACGCACTCCACTCTTCTCCCATCACAGCAACGTTTTAAATAAAATGCAAAACACTGTGGATGCTGGAAATCTGAAACAAAAACAGAGTTTGCTGGGAAAACTCAGCAGGTCAGGCAGCATCTATGGAGAAAGGAAAATGGTTCAATGTTTCGGCTCCATGACCCTTCGTTAGAATGACTCGGTCTTCACTGTGTCAGCGTGAGGCAGCAATAAACAAGGCAAACAGGATGCTGGGCTATATTATTAAATCAATTGAGTTCAGGTACTCAGGACTTATACTCAAGCCATTCAGTACTGACGTCAAACTGCATCTGAGTATTACATTCAGCTCTGCTCACTACATAATAAGGCCTAGATTCAGGCAGGATCCTCGAGGCAGTGCAGGGGAGAGCAATAAGGATAATTTGAGTGTTAGAGGATCAGTGATTAGGCGGGCTTGAAAAGAGACATGTCAGTGAGGACTTTATAGATATATAGATATACATGTATAAGATTTCAAATAGGATTAAGAAAGTAAACCAGAACAATCCTTTCAGATGTGCTGATAATGCAGAACTCGAGGGGCAGATTGAGTTTCAAAGGACAATTTCAGGATCGACACCAGGTAATATTTACCCAGAAGGACTATCTTCCCTGTAGGGAACAGTCTCCTAGAAGCTAAGCTGCCTCGAAGATGATGTGCTTGGCAAAGGAATGTTGGAATCGAGTCAACCCTTTGTGGTGGTCTCAGTTATCTGTTTTTTGAGCCTGTGGCTTAGTTGAATTTAAATGAACAACAGGAAAATATATGAAAGGAACAAATGCATGTCTGGTAAGAAAGTAGTACATTACCCATTCAGCAAAGCATTGGTTTTGAACAATAGACTATTGAAGGTTTACTCACAGACAAGAAGCTTTTTTTTACTATTTTACATATGTCTTCAGAGTTTCACACCTTACATTCCTAACTGAAGGGTTTCAGAAACGTTTTAGAGAAATAAAATGGGGTATAAGGAAAGGGCAGAATGGATAGCTCTTTCAAAGAGGTAACACAAGCAACTGGGACTGAATTCTGTGCTATAAATTTCTAATGTTAGCAAGGGGGGAGTCACCAGATGAGAATTTATGGGGGGAATCTACCCTTGCTCTACGACGTAACAAAGAAATTAACATAGGTGATAATAATCCTTGCATTTGATATAGTGCTTTTTACGTCTTCTAGACGTCTCAAAGCACTTCACAGAACATACTGTAAAGTGATTGATGGTATATTTGTGGGCGAAACGCGGCAGCCAATTGCGCACAGCAGTGTCCCACAAACAGTCGTGGATTGAGTGACCAAATTTTTTTTTTAGGGATTGTTATCCCTGGAAAAGCAAACCGCCAATCGACTGACAACCAGTTTCCTACTTACTGCTAGGCCAACAGAAGTGTGTGGAGTAAGGAAACTTGCCCAATATTTCGTACGGCCTGGAATAGAACCCAGGTCTCTCGCTTGCGAGGCAAATGCTGTAACCAATGAGCTACAGAGAATACGATGAGAGAGAATACAATATTATTATGGCAGATGCTGGCGTAAATAATTACCTAAATCATAAGTCCGTTTATATCAAAAATATCTGAATAAGTTTGCTCTGGAGACATGGTGCACATCATTTACACCATGTTCAGAAAATATAAAGCCTACCTAAACTTTTACATAGCCTCTGGCCTTAAAAATCCCACTAATACTCTTTCATGTACAAATATGCAAAGGGAATAAAAGAATAGGGAATATTTATCCATCTGTATTCAAGGAATCCTCTTTAGTTTCCTCACAAGGCAGTTTGAAACCAATTTCACATTACAGTAATTGCTTGCTCATTTGTTGGGCATTTCAGACCACTGAACAGTCAACTGCTTTGTGCTGTGGATGTCTGCATAATACAGATTAAAGACTGCTACAACTTATTTTACATGTGACCCTTACCTCCTTTTAGTTATTAGAGACCTATTTCTCCTTTGGCCAGGATTGCTTCCTATCCAGGTCTCTGGCATTAAAATGATCTAAAAAATCAATAACATAGTCACCAGTAACATCATGACTCAGGAATGAGATGTTTATTTCTTGGCAAAAAGGGTGGTCGGTACAATTTTAAGAATCTTAATAATAAATTTGGGGAAATTCTTGGCTGTATAAATATCTTATTAGTGAAAATAGCATTTTACACAGAATTACATAATCTCTATGAGTATGAAACAGGTCATTCATTTCTTCTTGTTTTCCCCTAACATGAGCCTCCATCAGTCCTAATCACCTCTCCGTATCCCCCTCCTATGCCCCTCTGTTCCTTTGCCCTCAACCACTCCTGACCCCAACTCCCAGTTCGGGTCCAAAAACACCTGACAGTCCAGTACCCTGGGACATCTTTCCAACGTGAAGGGCGCTATACAAGTGTAATTTATTGTTGTTATTGTTGTTCCCTTTTCCCTCATAGAGTTTGGTTTCATCTTAAATGCATTCATGCTTTCAATTTCAATCACAGCTTCTGGCAGTGAATTTCATATTCTTCCCACCCTTTAAGTAAATAAGTTCCTCCTAAATTTTCTTTTACTTCTGCTACATCAGAAGAAGGAGTTAAAGTGACAGATTTATGTATCGGGCCCTTTTATTCATTTCCCCTAAATTTTACAGGACTCAGCTGCACCAAGTTATTTTTAATTGCTTCTCCTTTTGGCTATGCAACCGGGCAGCTGACCTCCATATGTGGGAACTCCAGCCATGTCACTAGTCCTATAACATTGTGTTCGAGAGTTAACTACAACTGAAATATGTATTTGTTTGTTGTAATTCAAGCTGGTGTTCCAGCTATCGCTCCATCTCCAACCTGCCTTTTCTCTGCCCTTCAAAACTGCCTATCAGTTATCAACTTTTGGATGAGACTTAACTTTCTCCAACTCACCATCAACAAAGCTAAAGTTCTTCTGTGCAACTCTTGCCAATCCCTCCTAAGCCTATTGACCTCCCTGATTACTCATTCTAACTTGTGGAGCCAGTACATATCCTTGACCTTTGGTTTGACCCTCAAATCTCCTTCACTTCTTTCTTCTGAGATCTGACCAAGTCTACTCTCCTCCATCTCTGCAATCTTTCCATCTCTGTCACCTCCTCAACCCCAGTACAGTCAAAAAACCTCGAAGATACTTTTAGCACCCCTGGAGGTGACTTCTCCAAGCCTTGTTTGTCAGTCTCCCCAGCTCTACCCTCCATAAGCTCCAGATCATCCAGAAATCCACAACCCTTAATGGCCCAGGAAGAGAAGCTTGTGTAATCGCTATGGCTGAATCAGAGGAAGCTCTTCAAGATCTGTCCTTATTTATTATAATAATCCTGACCTTTGGTTAAGTGCCTTTCATGTTGGGAGCATATCTCAAAGGGATGAGTTGATGGGCAGGCAGATGGTGACAATGGGAGCAGAGGGTGGGTTGAGGATAGGTAATGTTTGTACAGTATTTTAGCGCCCATAGTGCCTGTTATTTTGTATCTAAGTGGTAGAGCACTCACCTCGCAAGGACCTGGATTCGATCCCGGCAGAGCGAAATGTATCAAATGCAAGGAGTATTATTATTCATTTTTGAAGATGGAACAGTTAAAGTAACTGATCTTATTTAATAATAACCCTTATGACAGTGAAATTAAAGTTAAATATTGGATTTTTAATACATTTTCTTATTCTTGAAATTGTAAATGCTTTTAGAACAGTCTGGGTGTGTTTGCAAGTTCCCCTATTATTATAGTACATATCATGTTATAATTCTGTCCGGTCTGACAGAGTATAACATTAAACAGTCTCGACTGCACTGTAAAGTGCATTGACTATGTTTTGTGGGCAAACACAGCAGCCAATTTGCGCGTAGCAATGTTCCACAAACAGCCATGAAGTGATTGACCAATTTTTGGTTGGAGGATTGTTGGCAAAGACACTGGGAGAATTTCCCTTCTCCCTTCTCTTGTCGATTAGTGCCATGAGATCTCCAACAATGCAGAACATCGCAACACTGCATTGGAGTATTAGCTTAAACAATATGAGCTCCAAGTCTTAATGTGGTGCTTGAACATGACTCACGACTCTAACTCGGAGGTAAGAGTGCTACCAACTGAACCAGGCTGATACACTATTGCTAGGGATTGACTGTACACTGACAATCATCCCCACATAGCTCTGCCCATTCACCTACCTGCCATACTTGTAATAATTTTCGCCCACAAAATATCTAGTCAATACACTTTACAGTATATTCCGTGAAGCTCTTTGAGACGTCTCAAGGATGTGATAAGGAGCCATATCAAACGCGAGCATTATTATCATTACTATTAGCAGTGCAACCAAACAACCACTAAGAGACTAACACAATAATAATAATGATAATCCTTGCATTTGATATAGCGCTTTTCACATCTTCTAGACGTTTCAAAGCGCTTCACAGAATGTGCTTAAAGTGAATTGACCATATATTTGTGGGCAAGTAACTACAGTGCCAAATGCAGACACTTACACTGGCACATTCCCCATGACACTTCTTAAATACAAACAAAAATTCATTTCAGTTTGTAAATATAATATCCCTGAAATTTGATTCTTGTGCCAAGTCCAGAAAGAAAGAGAAATCCTTGTTTTCTTTCAAAAAAAATTACATGAATATTTGTTTACAATAAAGCTCACAAATACATTTGATTAGGAGGGTATTAGTCAACAATAATTATGTAAACCTGAAATTCTTTGTTACATTGCCAGATTAAATGTGATTTCCATTCAAATGTGCTGAACATGCTGTGGAGCAGTTGTCATAATTCCCCAGTTGTCCTTCTGTGTTGTGCCTAAGCCTGACTGTAGGGTCTCCTTTACTCTACGTAGGAAATTAGTCAAAAACAATATAATTTACGTGACCTTTCACATCAGGAGGACGTCTCAAAATGCTTGACATTGCTGTGGATGGGAGCCAAAGGGGGTGTGGAGTGGAAAGATGACCGAAAACGAGATCAAAGAAGTAGGTCTTGAGATGGGCAAATCCATAGAATGCTTTCCTCTATAGTTTGCACAGGTTTATAGACTGCTGAAAAGTCCACCAATTCCTGTTCAAAGCTAGCATTTCTGTTGCCTTGCTTGTGGCAACCAGATATATAATCATACTGAATTCCTCTCCTCAATCGTGTCAATACGCAAATTGTTTTGTATTTGGTATCTCAGGATGTTTGCATCACCTAATTTAAACTTAATAATGACTCTATGTTTGAATTTATTATTTCTGCATTTCATTAAAAAGGTTTGGCAAGCAAACTGATATTACTGGCATCAGATAGTAGGCTGGAATAAATAATAATAATAATCCTAGCATTTGATATAGCGCCTTATCATATCTTTGAGATGCTTCAAAGCGCTTCACAGAATATACTGTAAAGTGAATTGACTATATCTTGTGGACGATATGCGGCAGCCAATTGCGCACAGCAGTGTCCCACAAACAGTCATGGATTGAGTGACCAATTTAGTTATTTATTGTTTTTTTTTATGAAGAACTTATTACCCCTGGAAAATCGATCCGCCAATCGACTAACAACTGGGTTCCTACTTACTGCTAGGTAAACAGAGGCATGTGGAGTAAGGAAACTTGTCCAACATTTTGCCCTGTCGGGAATCGAACCCAGGTCTCTCGCTTGCAGGGCGAGTGCTTTAACCACTGAACTACAGGACTCCACATGTCCTGATAACATGTGTGAGTGACTAAATACATCAACGGAGTTCTACTCCCCATTACTAAATGGATCAAATTTGAGGTATTCCTTAAAACATTCCTTGATTTGTTCAAGGAACACCAGCAAATTGGTGTCCCATTCTAGGTTAGTGATCTGTTCCTCTCAGGGTCCTAACATTGCCATTTTGTCACCTGAGTTGAGTGATTAGGATTAAACAGGCTAGACCTGAAACCTCCAGGCAAATCACTACACGTTAATGGGTTTGTCTATTAATAATGGAATGCATTGCCTGAAACTGGAACGCATTGCCTGAAAGGGTGGTCGAGGCCGATTCGATAACAACTTTTCAAAAAGCGGTGGATGGGTATTTGAGGAGGACGGATTTGCAGGGTTTTGGGGAAAGGGCTGGGGAGTGGAATTGATATTAATTGCTCTATTCAAAGAGCCGGCACAAACTCGATGGGCCGAATGGCCTCTTTTTGTGCTGTACAATTCTATGATTCTATGATTCTATGAATAATAAGCATTTTCTTGTATGTCATCTTTCATGTCAGGATTTACCGTAAAGTGGAATGACAGCAATTTCTTATACGCAAACGTAACCAATCTTATTTGGGGGACTGTTGGCCGGGACAGGGATAGAGGACAAAACACCTGTTTTTTTTCGAGTAGTGCCAGCGGATCGTAAACATCCACCTGAATAAACAGACTGGACCACGGTTTTAACAGCACCTCCAACAAGATCTGGGAACACCATGCAACAATATGCACTGTGGACCAGAGGTGAAGCATATATTTTGACATGGATGGTTGTTGAATGTGTGCAGGATTCATGGAAGTTGCCTCAAAGTATCTATTGGTATAGATATGGATGGCTTTTGCCACTTTCACTGTTATTGACAATGTATGGAAAATTAAGAATGAGATCCTAACTTACTTCGTAATTCCTGATATAAGTCAATCAGAACTGGTTTGTTTACCCGAGACCAATTGAAAGCTTTTCATCGATCGACAATCTGTACAATCATCTGTGCAAGATATGGTTTTGAGAGGGTAGTCCCTTGTGTTTGTGGCATTGCTGTCCTCTGACTGCCACTGGTGCCTCCTTATATTTTTATAATAATAATCCATTCAGGTGGATGTTAAAGATCCTGTCGCACTAAAAAGAGAACAGTCTTTCTCTCGGTCTCCTGGCCAACAATCACCCAAATAAAATTGATCATTTACGCCTTGGCTGTTTGTGGGATATCGCTGTACACAAATCGGTTCCTATGTTCAACTACAAAAATACATAATTACTACATTTCACAGTGAATCTTGTCAAAGATTGGGTGTGAATCTTGTCAACAGTTGGGAAAGGATGTCTCATTCTTTGAGAGATCCTCCCCAAGTGAAACACGTTCTACCAAATTCAAGGCTTATTATTATTTGCCTGACTCCGTGAACAAGAACAAGAAAAGGAAGCAATACATTCAAATACCTCTAGTTTGTTGAATGTTCTCACATATGTATCTCCAAAAGAACACAAGCTGAAATGTCCAGGAAATTGTTTGTTTTGTGCAAAGCTTGTTTCGCAAGCTCGTTTTAGTCCCTCAGGAAACAAAAACGGTGAAACGCAGTCAGCAAAGGAAATGTTCCACACAGCACAGAAAGCAGCTGTTCAGAGCACTGATTTCTGATTTACAGCACTGAAAGGTGATTCACAAACCTGGGCCCACAGCTTAAGTGTCTCTGCAAGATCTTGCTGAATTTTGTGACAAAATTCATTCACTCTTGGGGAGAAATTGAATGTCAGCCTGGTTCAAGTGGTAGTCGCATCTGAGCCGGAAAGTTGTGGGTTCACATTGGGACTCAACTAGTCCAAGACTGTATGTGTTTTGTGGGCTAATGTGACTGCCAATTTCCACATAACAATGTCCCACAAACAGCCATAGAATATAAGTGATCAATTTTATTCAGGGGAGTTTTGGCCAAGACACCGGGAGAAACTCTCTTCTCTTTTTGAATAGTCCCATGGGATCTTTAATGTCTATCTGAATAGGCAGATAGACATTAAAGGCCTATCTGCCTAGTCAGATGCTTGGTTTCATATCTCATCTGAATGACGGCACCTCAATCAATGCAACACCTTTGGAGTCCTGTAGGACAGTGGTTTGCGTGCTCACCTCGCAAGCAAGCAAGCGAGAAGACCTGGGTTTGATTATCGGTCAGGGCGAAACCTTAGGCACATTTCATTACTCCACACACACGGTTCTGTTTACCTAGCAGTAAGTAGAAAGATGGTTGTTAGTCAATTGGTGGATCGCTTTCCGGGGGTTTCCTCCCATCCCCCAAATAATAACAATTCGGTCACTGAATCCACGACTGTTTGTGGGACACTGCTGTGCGCAATTGGCTGCCGCGTTTCGGTCACAAAACACACAGTCACTACACTGGAGCTGGAAGAGAATCCAAAACATGAGGGTGAGGATCCGTTGGTGGTACTTCACATAGGTACCAATGACATAGGTAGGGTTAGTTTTGATGATTTGAGGAGGGAGTTCAATGAGCTGGGAACTAAATTAAAGCAAATAACATCAAACAACAACAACAACAACATTCCATTTATAGAGCGCCTTTCACGTCAGGAGGACGTCCCAAGGCGCTGAACAGTTGGGTCAGGACCCGAGCAAGGGGGGAAATGGTCAGGGTGAGGGGAGGGAAGGGAGGGAGCGAGGAGGGGGTAGAGAGTCGAGAGGGGAGCTGAAGGCACGGTCAAAGAGAAAGGTCTTGAGACCGGCCTTGAAGGAAGAAAGGGAGAAAGCGGCGAAGGCACTGGGGGATAGAGTTCCAGAGCCTCGGGGCTGAGAGGCTGAAGGCCCGGCCACCGATGGTAGGGCGGTTGGGGCGGGGGATGTGGAGCAGACCGGAGCCAGAGGAACGGAGGGTACGGGCAGGTAGATCGGGGGATAGTAGGTCGGAGAGGAAGGAGGGAGCGAGGCCGTGAATGGCCTTGTAGGTGAGGATGAGGATCTTGAATTCGATCCTCTGGGGGATGGGGAGCCAGTGGAGGCGAGCGAGGGTGGGAGTGATGTGGTCGCGGTGTCTGGTGCGGGACAGTACACGAGCTGCAGAGTTCTGAATGACCTGCAGTGTGGAGGGAGGTGGCGGGAAGGCCGGCGAGGAGAGAGTTCCCATAGTCCAGCCTTGAGGTGATAAAGGCGTGGACCAGAGTTTCAGCAGCGTGAGGGGTGAGGTAATGCCGTAGTCTGGCGACATTCCGGAGGTGATGGAAGGCTGTGCCAGTTGTGGCGCGGGTATGAGGGAGAACCCCGAGGTTCCTGACTGGCTTTGAGAGGTGGAGAGTGCAGCCTTGGATGCTGATGCTGTCAGCGCCTGAGGTGCGGAGCTGTAGATGTTCAATCTTTGAACACATTCAAGACTAAGATTAATAGATTTCTTGTGGATAAAGGGATATCAGGATAAGGCAGGTAGGTGGAGTTAGAATAGATCAGCCATGATCTTATTGAATGGTGGGGCAGGCAGGCAGGCCTACTCCTGCTCCTAATTCTTATGTTCTTATGTTCTACACTTTACAGTATATGTGTGAAGTGCTTTGAGACATCTCAAAGACGTGACAAGGCGTTATATCAAGGATTATTATTTATTATAACACAAACCCAGCACTACATTGGAAAGTCACTTTAGACTATGTTAGTTCAAGTCCCTATGTGGGAGTTGAACCCACAATCTTCTGGCTCAGAGACAAGACCGCATCCGATTGAGCCAGGCTGACACACGGTTGCCACATCGTGAAGAAGTGCCTGCATTTTTTCACGTCAGGCAGAGGTCCTGATTCAGGGGCCAACAGTCATCAGTGAGAAGTTCAGTCAGCCAGCACCTGCACTGAAAGGATCACCGTCACATCCTTCCTCCTTGCTCCTGGAAGTCTCAGGCTGGCCAACAATGGCTTATTCAGGACAGGCAGCTGCAGGTACAAAAGCATTTTATGAATGGGAAGTCTGCAACGATCGTCATAACAATACAACGCAGGAACAATTGGCAGCCTATTTTTATAGCCTTGAAAACATTTAGCATCACTGGGCTATTTGTAAAGCATCACATACAATGCGATTTTCTCATTCACTTAAAATACGATTGGTTTTGTCTCAGGTTGAAAAGCTGTTTTGCAATGAAAGCACAATGATTAGTAGAAGGCAAACAGTCCTGTTCGAGAAGGGAGTCATGGAGAGAATAGCGCATAGGGCAGAGAATGGGGATAGGGCAGGTAATCAGAGTTAGGTGAGAAGATCAGCCATGACCTTATTGAATGGCGGAGCAGGCACGAAGTGCCGAATGGTCTACTCCTGCTCCTAATTCTTATGTTCTTATGTTATGTTCTTACAGAATGTCTTGTTTATACTGCGAGGAAGCACAAATCAGCGTAAAATAGGCACCTTTTTGATTTAGTGTTTGGAAAGAGCAGATCCCAGGAGAGGAGGTCACTTTGAATCCAACATAAGCAAAACGTTCCAATCTGTTTGAAGTTGGCTTTGGCTTTTCCGAGCTCTTTCAAAGGCTGGGGAAATTCCAACCTATCTTTCAGGCTGGAATACTTCAAAGGGAGTGTCGTCATTAACACCTGGTATGGAATGTAACTGGGGAAACTCCATCCTGTTTCTTGCTGGGATGGATTTAGTAGGTGTATCAGCAATGAAGCAAAATCATAGGTCAATGTCTGACCTTCTGGTGCATAAGGCAAGTGTGCTACCAATTGAGCCACTATTACTACACTATTGATGTGGGGATACACTTTGGATGCTGAACAACATATGTACTCGAAACATGGTGTTGATATCAAGGTTTATTATAAAGTATACACAATTGTAAGGATAACATCAGGATTCTCTGACTGTTCTGCTCCCCTCAGCTCCCACATTCTCCCAACGATTACTGGAATCGCTCATCCTTATATCCTAAACTTGATTTCTACAGACCTTGAGAACTTCATGATCTGATTCCTACGAGGCGCCAAGTTATCAATTTTGGCTTTTTGCCAAGGACTTTATTATCATTTTTCTTGAACCTCCGTAACTTCACATGTTCCTCTGGGTGCCTTGTTTGAATGTTATGATCAACAAATGGTTTATTTATTCAGCATGGCCTTTTCTCTGTGTCTACTGTGGTTAACTGCTGCAGTGCTGATACATCTGACGGGCGGGGGAGGTGGAATGGGACATCCATATCAAACTTTGTATGTCATTCATGAATTTAAATCAGTCTATCAGTGAATGTAAAATCTTGGGTGGCTCACCTCACAAACAGTTGTCATCTTACTTGGGATTTTGGGGGGGTAAGGCAATGGATATGACTCAACAGCCAAGTAGGCTAGTCATACCAATAGATTTTTTCAGCCTTGGACTGTGCTGGGAGTGAATTTAGTTACTCACACTAATACTAGTATATCTACTGAGGTTGCTCAAATAATTGTATCTATTGTACCTATAGTATTGCAAACTAGTTTATAGCTCTGCTGACACTCTTTAGTATACAGCAAGCATACAAAGGCTTTCCTTATAGCTTTCTCACTAATCTGGGAACAATCTTAACAGTACTCATCTTTATTGTGATACACTATTTGTGTGACTTCCAAATACTGTATAACATTCCAGGGAGGACCACATATTGGAAGATGTAACAGATGGTGAAGCTAATGATGGCTTTGTGCATACTGCAGCCCTGCAATTTAATCTGATTTCTTACTGAAAAGATAAAAAAAACACCGAGAAAATGGAGTTGTGGGAGTATTGGATTGCTGGGAGAAGAATCTTGTAATAAGGGAGTGGGGTGGGGAGGTGGAGTGCCTGATCCCTATAAAACAGCTGCGGACTTCAATTGAACAGTCCATTTCAAAACACATTAAAATTGGCTTGTTTCTGCTCCTTGTGGCCTCAAGCCACCCATCCAAAACAAACCCAAAGATGGTTGGAAAAGGACCATGGCTATAGAAAAATGCACTGCTAACTCTGTGACTATGTCTTTAGAGAGGTGTTTAGTTACAATACTAAAATTCCATTGCGTCTACATATTGTGTAACACACGGAATTTCAACCCTCCAAAATGAGATCTTGTCCTTTCAGAGCAACACCCTCTACTGGGTTAAAAGACCTAATGGATCAGCCTGTGTCTCATCTCCATCTACAATTGCCATAGTTGCAGGTTTCACACAAGTCTCTCACACAGGTCTCCTATTGTCCTGCTTGGTGGGGCTCATGAGAAAAATTACAGAGGATTTGTAACCTTCCAGCTTCCTTTATAAATCTTCCAATAACAGCTGCGAGGAATAAGACCCTAGAGTATAAGTAACGGCTACTGCCAAAACGAGGACATCTTTAGTCTCATTGTTCTCCTGAGAACCGTTGGCTTCGGCCAATCTATTTAGCTTATGTGTACTGGTCACCTTCAAGTGCTAAAGACCATAAACAATTTAATGCAGCATCTGTCACACTGATGTGTTTCTTATGTATAATCTTTAGCTACAGGCTAGATCTTGTCATGGAATAAAACATGACAACTAATTTAATGCGTGTATAATAGGATTTCTTCGTGGATCAAGGCTATCCAAATTTCCCATCCCCTTTTGAGTAGTTACTATTTTTACATTAATTTTAGATCAATCATATCTCAGATTTATTTTGATATTAATCACCGCTCCTGTTCATTTTTCTTCTAAGAGTGATTTACCCATGCTATTTAAGTATTTGCCTTTAAAATAGAACGGATTCTCAGAGACGGGAGACTTAATTAATTTGAACTTGTGAAGCGGACCTGGAATTAATAAATGGATTACTGGAGAAGATGCGCTGGATCTTTAAATGTGAAAGAAATATTGGATAATTCAACAACACCACCATCCACTGATCCACGTGCAGGAAGTACTACAATCAAATCCTGTAATTCCATCTCACTTTATCTCCTGAGACCATTTTGTCTTACACTATAAGGCAGTTCAAAAATGTGGTAATTCTTAAATTCAGACTTTTTGGACTTCCATGGTTAACTGAGAGCTGAGTGAGAGGAGTCTCTCCAAGTCCTGTCGATGAGCCCCACTAGCCGGTCTGTCATCAGCAGTGCCCTGGTGTACTGGCTCAGGACCAGGCTCACCAGCCCAACTCAGAGGGTTGACTCGATTTTGACATTCCATTGCCAAACATGTACAACAACAATAACAACAACAACTTGCCCTTATATAGCGCCCTCCATGTAGTGTAACATCTCAGAGCGCTGGAGCCTGACTCCGAGCCGGGCAGGGTGGGGGGGAGGTGGCTGTAAGCATGGTCGAAGAGAAAAGTCTTCAGGTGGTACTTAAAAAAGGGAAGAGAGGGGGCAAGGCAGAGGGTTTGATGTAACCCTGGAGGCCAGTTCAGCTCACTTACCCCCTCAACCCCTCCCCCACTCACCCAGGAGGATAGTTACTAGTTGGTCATTTCACATCCGATAAGAGCAGATTTGGAGCCCTCATTTGGAACTTCATTTGGAAGCTGGTTCATTTTTAATAACTGTGCAAAACTGTCTTCCTACCAAATTCAGAATTTAAACATGAGCAGTACATAGCAAATCATGTCAGTAACAAATTGATGTCAGCCATTTTACCTGGTTGCCCACTGGCTGGCATTTCAAAGTGTTTTGTATTTGAGTAGGTAAATGTGATACTTCACACTTCAATTATGATGTAAGTTAACCCACAAAATAATAATAATAATAATAATAATCCTTGCATTTGATATAGCACTTTTCACGTTGGGAGGACATCCCAAAGCGCCTCACAGAACACATTGTAAAGTGAATTGACTGTATATTTGTGGGCGAACGCGGCAGCCAATTGCGCACAGCAATGTCCCACAAACAGTCGTGGATTGAAAATGACCAATTTATTATTGTTTTTGGTTTTGGAGGGATTATTATTAGGCTTTGTGTGGAGTAAGGAAACTTGCCCAAGGTTTCGCCCTCTGCCTGGAATTGAACTCAGGTCTCTCACTTGCAAAGCGAGTGCTCTAAACACTGAGCTACAGGACTCCAAATATTATGAAGCACGTTTTAAAATGGTTCTATTGTAATTAGTCATTGAACATCTGGCGAGCGCAAATTTGAGCCCTCACTAGATGGATGGTAGGTTCCTGTCAGCTTCCTGGTTTAACATGAAATGCTGGAGCATTGCCACTATTCTCTTGTTCACAAGTCAGACGCACAAACCCTACCTACTGAGCAATAGTTCCACCAGTTCTAAATGCAACAATAACAACAACAACAAGATTACATTTGTACAGCGCCTTTCACGTCAGGGGGACGTCCCAAGGCACTGGACAGAGTACAGCATTTCAGAACCGAACTGGAGTTGGGGGGGTAAGGGAGGGGAGGGGAAGGGGGGTGGCTGATGGCATGGTGGAAGAGGAGGGTCTTGAGGCGGGACTTGAAGGAGGCTAAGGAGGGGGTGAGGCGGAGTGACTGGGGGATGGAACTCCAGAGATTGGGGGCAGAGTGGCTGAAGGCTCTCCTGCCAATGGTGGGGCGGGTGAGTCGGGGGACGTGGAGCAGGCCAGAGCCGGCTGAGCAGAGGGAATGGGTGGGTTGGTAGGGGTTTAGGAGGTCTCAGAGGTAGGGTGGGGCGAGGCCATGGAGAGCTTTGTATGTGAGGACCAGGATCTTAGAACTGGATCCACTGAAGGATAGGGAGCCAGTGGAGTCGGGCAAGAGTGGGGGAGATGGGTCACGGAGCTTGGTGCGGGAGAGGACACGGGCTGCAGTGTTCTGGATTATCTGCAACCTGTGGAGGGAGTTGTTGGGAAGGCCGACAAGCGGGGCATGAGCAGCAGCACACCAATCAAGGTCGAATTCCAAACCCTTGATATATGAACTTACATAGAATTACATAGAATATACAGCACAGAAACAGGCCATTCAGCACAACTGGTCTATACCGGCATTTATGTTCTATATGAGCCTCCTCCTTCCCTTCCTCAACTAAGCCTATCAACATAACCTTCTATTCCTTTCTCCCTCATGTACGTATCTAGTTTCCCCTTAAATGCATCTATGCTATTTGCCTCAGCTACTCCTTGTGGCAGCAAGTTCAACATTCCCACCACTTGCTGGGAAAGGAGGTTCTTCTGACTTCCCTATTTGATTTATTGTGAACTTATGTTCACAAAAGTGGGCTCTAGATAACATTCCCAGCAGCTGTTGCCCCAAGCTTGGGAAATTTCTCTGTTTCAGTAGAGGTTACAAAACGTTTAGTTAAGGTGGACATTGAGAAATTGTTTATACGTTATTGTTTATGTTGTCTATATGACTGTTTGTGGGACACTGCTGTGTGCAATTGGCTGCCATATTTCTCCTACAAAATATATAGTCAATTTACTTTACAGGATATTCTGTGAGGCTCTTTGAGACGTCTCAAAGACGTGATAAGGTGCTACATCAAATGCAAGGTTTATTAATATTATTATTATTAGTTATTGACAAGGAGAAACCAAAACGAAAGCATAAATCTAAGGTAACCGCAGCAGACCTGAAAGGAACTTTAAGAGGAACTTCTTTACATAGACGGTGGTGAAAATGTGGAAGTAGTGTCAAAATCTATGGTTAAAACAAAATGATTCAATGTATTTAAGATGAAACTTGATGCATACATGAGAGAGAAAGGAATAGAGAGGGATAATAAAAGAATAGGAGGGGGTCAAGGAGTATAAACATCAGCAAGGACTAGTTGGGCCCAAATAGCTTGTTTCCATGCCATCTCAGGGAATTAGTGGACTCATCACTCACAATGTAAAAACAGTGTATGGTAGCAAAAAAACAAGCCAACCAGGATGCTAAGCGTTGTTGCTAAAACAGTTGAGTTCAGATCCCACGATGTTATACTGTGGCTTTATAGTTCTTAATAGTGTTCAAGCTTAAAAGTGGCATATTCCCTCCATAAACAAAAGACGATAAGCTGAACGTCCCTCTTTCAAGGCCAGCATTTGCTGATTTAGCAGCTCTCAATCCCCAGCACGCGTTGAATTAGTTTATCCCAAAAGCTCAAATCTCAAACATGTTGAGTACAAACTCTGTTTTGGCATACTCCGGACAATGCATTTCGCCCACTGAGCCATTGCTGGCAGCCAAAGCTCTTCAATATCTAACACGAACAAGTCAATGACTTATAGGCTATTATTCACAGAACAAGATTCACAACAAAAAGAAATAATGCTGTTGTGCATTCAAATATATAGCTACTGATCCAACGCCCTATTTAGATGAAGCTCTTTCATCATCATTATATTATTCCATGTACACAATGTGTCAGGCTGTGCAATTTGTACTTCTTACCAATTTAGAGAATGAGCTGTCTTTGTTCATATGTCATAGTTTAGATGTGTGATGAGAAAAATAGATTGATTATTCACCAACTAATTATTCTTGTACTTAAAGAGCCATTGTCAAGGACTGTTGCCTAAAACCTGATACCCCCAGTGTGAAGAGCACACAACAGTGTCCAGGCTGTGATTACATTACTGGGCTCTTTTAACCTTCAGCTCCCTGGAAATATGCCCCGGTGAAAATCCTCATATAGCAGATGAAGGGTATTTGTGTTTCTGCAGTGTGTGCATCAAGCTAATAATCCACATGCTGCAGTGAGCGCCAAAATCTTGGCTTATAGGAAGCAGATTGTCTCCAACATCTTTAAGTGCCTCAGTTCACTTTTTTTCATTAAATAAGCCATTCATAGAATCATAGAATCCTACAGCACAGAAGGAGGCCATTCGGCCCATCGTGTCTGTGCCGGCTCTTTAAATAACTACCAATTAATCCCATTCTTACCGCACAGCCCAGCAAATTCTTCCTTTTTAAGTACCTATCTAATTCTCTTTTGAAAGCTATTATCAAATCTGCTTCCACTACTCTTTTAGGCAATGCATTCCAGACCGTAACAACCCTCTCCTTGTCTCCCCTCAGGTTCTTTTGCTAATTTCCAGCACATTGGGATGTCCTCCCGACGTGAAAGGCGCTATACAAAAGTAATTTTGTTGTTGTTATCTGAAATCTGTGTCCTCTGGTTACTGACCCACCCGCCTGAGGAAACGGTTTCTCCCTACCTCCTCTTTGAAAACCCCTCATAATTTTGAACATTTCTATTAAACCTTCCTTCAACCTTCTCTGCTCTAAGGAGAATAATCCCAACCTTTCTAGTCTCTCCACATAATTGTAATTTGTTTCAGGGTTTTGTTCACAAACTGGAAACTTAAAAGAAAATGCGGTTGGCTCAGAGGGAGAACTGGAATTTCTCTGGACCCACTGGGCAGCCTAAGGATTGATATTTTTCATGCCTATCTCTGGCATTTGGTTAAATTGTACACGAATAAATAAGTTTACAGTTACTTGTCCTAAACTGAGTAATAAGAATTATTTTTCAATTCCAGGACTTACATTGAAACCGATGAAGCCTGGCAATATCTTACCAGTTTGAGTATAAATCTTTCTCTGTAAATTATTATTGTCTCCATAAAATAATAGCAACTGGCTACTGAAGCAAAATATCTTCAAAGAATTTCCATGTCATGCAGAAGTTGGAGGCGCATACGTCTGCATTTAGTCGTTACTTTTCAAATCAAACAACTGTGTCAACGCAGTAAAAATAAACGGTGTCAACACAGACACACAGAGATATTCAGAACAAAAGGAGGCCATGCAGCCACTGTGCCAACTCGGGTGCCCAGCCAGCAGTGCCAAGCACGTTCAGCAGTCTTCCCGACGTGAAAGGTGCTACGTAAATGTAAATTGCATTGTGTCTGCCATTTTCCCTTTTTTCCAATCATCTCGCTGACTTACTTGTTCCCATGTTCCTTAATGTTTACTCAGATGTTTAGCAACTTTCCTTTTGAATGGTTCTATTTGATCTTGCCTCAACAGCCACTTGTGGTAAAATAATTCTACACCCTAACAATAACAATAAGTTGAGTGAAGAAAGTCCTTCTGAAAATCTAACAACAGCGGGATTTACAGGGAAGTCCACCGCAATCTGAATTACGTCAAGCAGTGGGGGAAGAAGACAGGTTAAAAAGAATGAAAAGCTAATTTAATGAATCATTTGGTTTGCTCAATGCTCAGCCCAAGTACAGATCTTATCAAACTCTCTTTTTAAGATCTTTTCCTGCTTCGTCTGATTCCACAGTTTCCACCATTTAGGTGTCTCAGGGAAATGTGAGAAAAGCAGACAGTTGTTGGAACAAGGATGATGTAGATATTTTAACTGTGTGCAAATTTACTCTATTAAGATAACATTTCAGTGCATCCAGAACTGTTCTATAAATTATTAAATACAGCCTTTCATTTTGAAGCCAGTTTTCTGTAACTTCTTAGAGAAAACCATTGTCAAAGATAAAATAAATTCTTGCACACTCTGAGATGTTCCATTCGTAAAGTAAATCTAGACTCAAGTGTCATTTCTACCCCAGGATGTCAGGCCACAGGTGACATTTGAATCTGAGAACATAACAACATTTAAAAGGGAAACGGATAAACACTTTAAGAGGAAGAATATGAGTTTCTGGCGTCTGCCATCTACCTTGTGAGGGCTCAATCCTGTGCTTGTTGGGTATCAAATGACCAACACTGTCTTCCTTTGGGCGTGAGGGTAAGTGGGGTCTGCTTGGAGCTGAATTGGCTCTATCCTGATATGTTTGACCACGGAATGTCAGAATTGAGCCCACCCTCTGTGGTGGTCTCAGTAGTCCAGTTCCTGAATCAAGTGGGACCGCAGTACTCCAGGGCACTGCTGATGACAGCACAGCCCAGCCTGGCTCATCAGCGGGACTTGAAAGGGCAGACCATTCACTGGGGGCAGGGAGTCATCCCACTCAGCTCCCATTAAGACTAGAAAGCTTGCCAGACAGTGTTCCCAATGGCAAGCTATGCGGTTTTAACTGGTTAGACTCCAAAGGTACCCCAATGCACCCTCTAGCGTCCCCAAGCCAACCTGTACCAAATACTTTCCAGAAATAGGTAAGCGGGATGAGTCCCTCCGGGGAGAGAGTGCGCATTCAATCCGATACATATCTCTGGCGTTTTCCAGAGGTAGGTGAAATGAATGGAATTCTGTTTGATTTGCATACTCTTAAGCATAATGATGGGGTTTCACATGCATTAGGAACCCAACTGACCTCCCCCCACACAAAAAAATAAGATTACAGACAGTTAATATCATTACGATTAGAGTACACATGAGCAGATATTGTGGCGTTCAAATAATTTAAGTACTGACTCTAAATTATTGAACATTGCAAAATAAAATCCCATAAATCCATTGGAGTAACTGGAACCAGGAAAAAAACTCTCCCTGGTTTAGGCTCAAGGAACAGAATGGCTACTTTCTATTCTGGACCTTCTATGGTTCTGTGTAAAGAAAGTAAATCATCAGCTGTAATCCAAGGGCACCTTCTGAATTAAAAGTATTTTCAATTCGGCTAAGCAGACAAGGAAGGTGCTCAACAATTACGGGAAATTCAATCGTGAGCAACTGATCTGAAAAAGGAAGAAACTCAGTTGTTGGAAAAATAAATCGAGACTACTGCTTGAAAGATGGTGTTCAAGAGGAGCAAGAGAATAAAAGTGTAGCTGAGCAGAAAAAAAAACAAAGGCAGAATAGAAATGGAAAAAGTATATATACTGATCACTAAAAGGGAAAAAAAAATCTAAGATAAAAAGTATATTTAGCCTCTACTTAGAATTCTATATCTCTGGAATGCTTTGAATTTCTGTCGGTTTATGTGACTTTGTGAGCGGCTGATTTAAGAGTTTGGGAATCTCAGGGGATTGTGTTCCAATCATTGCTTGGGGGGGGGGGGGGTTGTTAATTAAATTCAATGGAAGCTATTTGCAAGTGAAGAAAAAGTAATTCCACCCACTGGAAATCATTTTCTCAGAAAACAGCGACAACAAAAGTGAATTTGTTTTTCTTTCATATTAAAATCTCGCTGCCTTAGGCTCGAACGCCTAGACTCGTTGGATCAGTCCAGTGACACTCATTTCCAGGGCAACGATTGACATACTGAAACATCACTGAAGACATCAAATGTTGCAGGTTGCTGTTGCTCTTTAATGTGAGGATTTCCAAAAAGTGGCACACAGATATAACAATAATTCTTACATTTGGTATAACGCTTTTCATGTCGGGAAATTGTGCCAAAGGATGTACTGTGAAGCATTCAATCCACGACTGTTTGTGGGACACTGCTGTGCACAATTATCTGCCGCGTTTCGCCCACAAAATATACAGTCAATTCACTTTACAGTATATTCTGTGAAGCGCTTTGAGACATCTAGAAGACGTGATAAGGTGTTATATCAAATCCAAGGATTAATATTATTATTACTGTACCCTGTGAGTGAACATGGCAGCCAATTTGAAGACAGCAATGTCCTATAATATATTTTAAACTGACCTCCCACAATACTGCTCTGGTGATGTTTCCATTTCTGTGACATTATATTGTGGCCAAATGAAGTTCCTGTAGGTAGCAGGAACAAAGATATAGCAAAATCTTGTAAATGATTCACCAACATATGTAAATGTGTAGGTGTTGAATGAGCTATCCAGAGTTTATGCTGCTGTTGTTGTTGTTGTTGTTATAGGAAAGTTCCAGCTAAGAGGCCTGGTCTGTGCTGGAATTGGTGTCAACCTGGCTCAGTTGATACTCCTCTCACCTCTGATTCAGAAGGTGGTGGATTCAAGCCCCACATTGTGACTTGTTTGCCTATAATAAATACCTTGTCACAACATTTCACAGTAAATCCTGTGAACTGCTTTGAGATGTCCGCCTGATGTGAAAGGTGCTATTTCAGATGTAAGGATTATTAGTATTATTAATTTATCTCACACAGTGGGAAGTAACGGCCTCAGCTACTCTTGTAAGGAGGAGGAAAAAAATCATTCAGGGATCCCCCTTCTAGGAAATGGATGTGTGCATGGAAAGGATGACTAGTGTCCTCTTGACTGTGATGATATAATAAAAGAACATACAGGCAGATTAAAGAAGCTTGTTAGAAAAAAATGAGATGACAATAGGAGATTTTAACTTAGATTGGGGGAGGAGTAGCAAAAACCAGGAGAAAAGCAATGCATTTCTTTAATGCATGTAGGAAAGTATTCTGAAACAGCAGTGTGTCATTGCTGATGAGGGAACAGACTGCACTTGACTTAGTTATGAGTAATGAGCCAGAAATAGCTAGCAATCTGGTAATAACGGAGTATTTTGGGAATAGTGACTATGATATGATTAAATTCAGTATCAGGCTTGAGAGTGAAAAGAATCATATGTTCCAGTCAAGCCTGCTTGACTCGCCATGCGCTTCCATTAAACAGCCTAAAGTGAGTGACAGAAAGCGCTTTAAAAGAGCTTGTGACTTTGTAAATTCATTTTCTATTGTGATGTAGACTTATGTGCACCCCAATCCTTCCATCTCCCATCATAAATCAGCCTGGCACAGTTAGTATCGCTCTCGCCTCTGGGTCAGAAGGTCATGGATTGAAGCCCTGTGTTTGGACTTGGAATTCTTGTAGTCTAAGCTGACGCTCCAGTGCATTGCTGGGGTTGTACTGTGTTGTTTCAGGTGCCATCCTTCTGATGAGATATTAAATCAAGACCTTGTCTGCCTGTTCATGTGGACTGAAAGCTCTCATTGCACTATCCAAAAAGAGAAGGATTTTTTTCCCAGTGTCCTGACCAATGATCCCCCAGTAAAAATTTGTCAATTACTTCAAGGCTGTTTGTGGGACACTCCTGTGAGCAAATTGACTGCCATGTGGTTTATGGTTGGACTAATGGATTGTTGACTTAATACTACTATTAATCCTTGCATATGGTTTAGCATTTATCACATTGTCGAGATGTCTCAAAGGGCTACACAGAATTTAGTGTAAAGTGGATTGATTGTATATTTTGTGGTACACTGGTGTTGTGGATTGAGATTCATATATAAATGTGTCCTTGATTATTATACCTGGTGATTTTCCAGCATCTATCCATCGAATCTGGCCCAGCATAGTGTTCTCTTAGTCTGTTAATGCTATGCAGTTGTGGTAATGTACATAAGGGTGTCAGTCTGCCTTAGTTGGTCTCAATCTTGCTGTTGAGTCAGATGTTTTGTGGGTTAAAGCCCCACGTCAAAACTATGAAATTATAGTCTAGGCCCACACTCCAGTGCAGTACTGGATTGTTGGAGGTGCCATCCTTTGGCTGAGATGCTAAACCAAGGTCTCATCTGTTCTATTCCTGTTAAAGATCCCATGGTACGAATCAAAAAGATAAGGTTCTCCCAATGTCCTGGTCAACAATCTCTCAAATAAAATTGGTCATTCACTTCATGGCTATCTATGGACATTGCTATGCATCAAAGGGCTGCTTATATCATTAACTATTATAAATTATTGTAATAAACATTAGTTTCTATAATTTCTTTGAAGGAGCGTTGGTTAATTCAGATGCAGAAGTTTTAAACGGTATGTGAATAAAGATCACCCCTTTTAAAAGAACCATTCAGAATGCTCCATTCTATATCCAGATGGTTGTTTCACATCAGCCTCTGGCTCATAGACTGTAAAAAGCAATGACAAAGTGCAGAAAATTACCAATATAACAGTAAGATTGATCATAATAACATTATTTGTTCAGGTATTATGTCCTAACCAGCCCTAAGGGTCTCATTACCGAACAGAGTGAATGAGCAACTCAACCCCGGTAATGACTATAATCTCTTTCAAACCAATATCATTGCTATTTTACACCATATGTGAATGAGAGGGGTATTAGGCAATTCCATCAACTATCTTATTTCAGTGTAAAGGCATGAAATATTATTGGTGATATTTTGAAGGCTGAACAGTGTTTCCTGAAGCTTCTCCCCTTCATTGTCCAGCACTCCACTTCTATGTACTCAAATAATTCAAAGCAGAAATAAAATTTAAGACACAGCAGCAAAACACATGTTCCACTCAGCAAATAAAGGTGGAGAGAGACAATTTAAGATGTCATCAAATATTGACATTTTATGTGTTTTTTTCACAACTTTTCTGGCCTGCTGCTCAATTCTTTAATGTTCTGAAGTGGTTGCAGTTCTTTGTTGCCCAGTTCGATGGAAAACAACAGCCTGATCTACCGGTAGTACAGTTTTCTGAGCCCCAAATACGTTGTCAACTCTGCATTATTCTCACCCGAGACTGGTGCAAGCAAAGTGGAGCAGGCATATAACTCCACTCATCTGATTTCTGGTCAGTTTTAATTTGAATAAGAAGTACGGTGTCAATTTGGCTCAGTTAGGAGTCTTGGAGTCAGAAAATTCTGGGTTTAAGTCTTACATTGTTCAGGGACTCGATCTTAAATTATTTAATGTTCCAATCCAGTTGTTCAGGTGGACATTAAACATCCCACGGCACTCTTTAGAAAGAGAACAGAATGTCTCCCAGCGTCCTGGCCAACAATTCCCCCAGCCACCGTCCCCCGCCGCAAAATAAAATTGGTCATGGCTGTTTGTGGGACATTGCTATATGCAATTGGGCTGCTGTATTTGCCTACAAGTACACAGTCATTCCAGTTCACAGTAAATCCTGTGAAGCACTTTAGAATGTCCACCCGACGTGATAGGCATGGATTTGCAGACCCAGTGTAAGAGAGTTAAATTTGCAGATGGCACCAAGTTGGGGAAGGAGATGAGGGACAGTGGAATCAGACAAGATAGCAAAGGTTCCACTTGATGGGAGCCTGATGGGATATGCACATGGACTGAAATGAAGTTTAATACAGATAAATGCAATGTGCTACATACAGGAAGTAAGAATAGGAAATGCATGTTCTCCATCGATAGGATTGAACATTCCAAGGGAGAAGCTGGAAGAAATCTTGGGACGTTAGTTGACTCATCACTCACTAACTGTGTCAAAACAGTTAGAGGCAGCAATAAACCAGGCAAATGGGATGCTGGGCGATATGATTAAATTAGTTGAGTTTAGATTCCCAGATGTCATTCTCAGGCTGTTCAGTGCTCTGTGTACACTCGAGAGCACTCGCATGACAAGCGAGAAGACCCAGGTTCTATTCCCGGCAGGGCGAAATGTTGGGCAAGTTTACTTGCTCCACACGCCTTTGTTCACCTAGCAGTAAGCAGGAACCCGGTTGTTAATCGATTGATGGATCGCTTTTCTGGGAATAATAATACCCACAAAAAAAAGAATGTGGTCACTTAATCCACGACTGTTTGTGGGACACTGCTGTGTGCAATTGGCTGCCTCCTTTCGCCCACAAAACATGCAGTCAATTCACTTTTGTGAAGCGCTTTGAGACGTCTCGAAGACGTGATGAGGCGCTATATCAAATACAAGGATTATTATTATTATTACTTTGAACACTGCACGCAGTTCTGGTCCACACATAAGGGCCCTACACCAGAGACAGTGCAGAAAAGAGCAACAAGGTTGATCCCCAGAGTTAGAAGAATGAGCTTTGAGTAATGATTAGACAAGCTGGGGCTCTTCAATTTTGAAAGAATGACAAAGTGGATATCTTACAGAGATGTATTACAATTTAAATGTGATTGGAAAAGTAAACCCAGATCAATACTTTAGAATGCACCAAGACAGAACAAGAAGACATAGGTTTAGAGATGTAAAGGGCAATTTCAGGACAGATAACAGGAAGGTTATTCAGTGAGTGCTTGTCATGCTTGTCAGGAAAGATGGTTGAAGCTAGGACATGGGGCTCAAGTAAAAAGCTACTCTCCAGCTATTGACTCCTATCTGTAACATTGCTCCAAGGGTTATATTAAAGAGCTATTTTAGGCTGTAAAATCTAGTCTGGTGCCCCCGAAATTGATAGGATTAAAAATCGATAAATCTTCTGGACCTGATAGCCTGCATCCTAGGGTTTTAAAAGAGGTAGCTGCTGAGATAGTGGATGCTTTGTTTTTGATCTTCCAAAATTCCCTGGATTCTGGAATGGTTCCCATTGATTGGAAGGTCGCAAACTTAACACCACTATTTAAGAAGGGTGGGAGACAAAAAACTGGGAACTATAGACCAGTTAGTCTGACATCGGTGGTAGGGAAAATTCTAGAGTTCTTAATTAGCGATGTCATCGTGGGGTACTTAGAAAATCATAACATGATTAGGCAGAGTCAACATGACTTCACAAAAGGGAAATCATTTTTAACAAATCTTTTAGAGTGTTTTGAGGATATAATTAGCAGGTTAGATAGGGGGAACCAGTAGATATGGTGTGCTTGGATTTCCAGAAGGCATTCAACAAGGTGCCACATAAAAGGCTGTTGCATGAGATTAGAGCCCAGGGAATTAAAGGTAATATATTAGCATGGATTGGAGAGTGGCTAACAGGCAGAAAACAGAGAGTAGGGATAAATGGGTCCTTCTCAGATTGACAGGATGTGACTAGTGGAGTACCACAAGGATCAGTTCTTGGGCCTCAATTATTTACAGTCTATATCAATGATTTAGATGAAGAAATAGAACTTAACATATCTAAATTCGCAGATGATATGAAAATAGGTGGGAGTGTAAGCTGTGAAGAATACACAAAAAGAATGCAAAGGAAATAGACAGGCTGGGTGAGTGGGCAAGAAGGTGGCAGATGGAGTATAACGTGGGGAAGTGTGAAGTTATTCACCTAGGCAGTAAAAATAGAAAAATTGATTATTCTCTATAGGGGGAGAGCCTAGGTAGTGTTAGCATTCAGAGGGATTTGGGTGTCCTTGTACACCAGTCACAAAATGTTAGTATGCAGATACAGCAAGCAATTAGGAAGGCTAATGCCATGTTGGCATTCGTTGCAAAAGGGTTACAGTACAAGAGTAGGGAAACTTGCTGCAGTTGTATAAGGCTTTGGTGAGATCGCACCTAGAATATTGTGTGCAGTTTTGGTCTCCTTATTTAAGAAAGGGCATACTCACCTTATGCAGTGTAGATTCACTAAGTTGGTTGCTGGGATGAGGGGGTTGACCTATGAAGATAGGTCGAGTAAACTAGGCCTATATTTTCTAGACTATAGAAGAATTAGAGGTGATCTTATAGAAATCTATAAGATTCTTAAGGGTCTTGACAGGGTAGATGCCGTAAAACTGTTTCCTCTGTTTGGAAAATCTAAAACTAGGGGTCATAGTCTCAAGATTAAGGGTCAGCCTTTTCGAACTAAGTTGAGGAAACATTTCTTCACTCAGAGGGTAGTGAATTTGTGGAATTCTCTACCCCAGAAAGTTGTGGATGCTCAATCCTTGAACATATACAAGACTGAGGTTGATAGATTTCTAAAGGATAGAAGGATTAAGGGATATGGGGATAAGGCGGGTAAATGGAATTAGATTGGAAGATCAGGCATGATCTCATCAAATGTCGGGGCAGGCTCGAGGGGCCGAGTGGCCTACTCCTGCTCCTACGTCTTATGGTCTTAAAAGCTCACTCTGCTGTTGTTGTAATGAGAGAAATGATAAATGAAAGAGATGTCAAAGAGCATTGTGTGTGATAAATCATTACTTTGTTACTAAAAACATTTCAATCTGTGGCCATTGTTGAAAATTCACTGCCGGGCGATGGGATAATTAAAACATTTATTTACTGCATTGACTTTACATCATCTGCAATCTAGCTCTCTCTGCCAGCGCCTTGGGACATCCTCCCGAAGTGAAAGGCGTTGTACAAATGTAACTTTACTGCTTCAAAACAATGCCCCAGAGAACAGGATGAATACCCGCGCAGCTTTTCTGCGTGTAACACATTCTCATTTCATTGTTTCATACAATATGTTTCCAGTGTGTTCAAGCTGAACGCTTTCTTTCTTTTCAGATGTCAAGGTGAGCCGAGTTTCTCAGCGCTCCTAATTAATGTGGAGCATTGGGGTTATTTGTAGAATTATTTCCCCCCTTTCCCTTACTGGCCCAGTGGCAAAGTCCATTCCTCCTTTTAGAGGGAGCCTTCTCTCAATGTTCCTCTGCCAAAGTCACAATGTAAGTCAATGTTCAGAGGTGAACAGGAGTAGCCAGGGTTCCATTGCACTCCGGCTTTGACTCACTCCCTTAAAGGACAATTTGTGGAGTCATGTAGTGGTCACATGGACGGGGTAATAATATTAGAACTGAACCCTCCCAAGAGGAGGCCAGACCGGGAGCAGAGAGGCGCACACCAGGCGTGGAGTCCTGTAGCTCAGTGGTTAGAGCACTCGCCTCGCAAGCAAGAGATCTGGCTTCGATTCCCAGGAGGGCGAAATGTTGGGCAAGTTTCCTTACTTCACACGCCTCTGTTTACCCAGCAGTAAGTAGGAACCTGGTTGTTAGTCAATTTGCGGATTGCTTTTCTGAGGCTAATAATTCCTTAAAAAAAAATAATAATAATTTGGTCACAAGGTCAATCCACGGCTATTTGCGAAACACTGCTCGATAACATTCCCAGCAGCTGTTGCCCCAAGCTTGGGAAATTTCTCTGTTTCAGTAGAGGTTACAAAAGGTTTAGTTAAGATGGACATTGAGAGATTGTTTATACGTTATTGTTTATGTTGTCTATACGACTGTTTGTGGGACACTGCTGTGTGCAATTGGCTGCCGTGTTTCGCCCACAAAATATACAGTCAATTCACTTAACAGTATATTCTGTGAAGCGCCTTGAGACGTCTCGAAAATGTGATAAGGCGCGATATCAAATGCCAGGATTATTATTATTTATTATCTTGCTTCTGCCTACCACCTTCCCCAAGTGGCTTGGCTTTTTAATGTGCAACAGTAAAGCACATCAGTGCTGCGTAATCAGGCCGAAGTTTGGCACCACAAATAGTTTATCAATACTTGCAAAGGAGACTTTAAAATTTTTCTCTTGACATGAATAAAGCATTTTTGAATTGAAGGTTAAGAACTTTATTGCAATATTTTCATACAAGTGGACGCGACTATATTGTGTGCTCCAATTATATCACCTGATTAACCGACTGGAATTGCCTTTAGCACTAAAGATTGTGACTTTGATGCTTTTATCAGGAGCTTCCCAGCGTAAATGTACAATGAGGTCTAAATTGTGGTGATTCCTAACAGGAATTGTCAATAACTCCTGAAGTGGATTGAATCGGAGTGGATATCCTGTGGCATCAGCATGGCATACCTCAGGTTACCAGACGGAGTAACTATTTACAACTTGGAGCTGTCATCAAAGTATCATGAGGATTAATTTGTCCCAGTTCAACATAGGGACTTCATAGGCACCTGCTTAAACCCATAACCTTCTGACTTAGAAAATGAGAGCGCGACCAAATGAGCTATCTTATACTATTTAAATATCACGGGTTTTGTGTAGTCTATAGCAGGAACTGGCTTGGTAGCTCAAATGGGATTTCACACTCTATGCTTTATAATGTTCTTGACACAGACAGAGTAGCTAACATTGTGATATAGGATGGAGCTGAGACCCATCACCACTAAAGAAGCACCTTCTTCCCTGTGGCTGAATCTCTCATTCATCATCTTCTCACGCATTTCCTGATCTGAGAGTGTGATGGATGGTCTGTGCAATCAAATATTTATCTGCATGTCCATCCATCAGCAACCTAACACTTTGGCATAACCCCGGGGCGCAGTCTGAGGATGTGTTATAATCTGGGGCACCAATCAGCACCATGTGATGACCTCTTGATATAATCTGAGGATGTGCCACACTATCAAAATGGATTTAGGCTGAAATCTATACCATCCTGTCTTTTGCTGTTTACCAGTGTTTCTAACTCGGTTCAGTCAGTGTTGAAGACATAGAGTATAAGAACAGCCATAATGCAGGTTTACTGTTTATCCTGGCTGCTCACAGTTCAGATAAAGCGCAAGAGTGATTTAATCTCCATGTGTAATGAGCGCAAGAGGAATTAATGACCGACTCCCTGTACAAAAATCATGAGGTTCTGGCATTAATGGGTTTTATTATGCGCTTTCCCAGGGTATGGTTTTAAAAGTCCCTTTAGTGGCAAGGAATATGTGATAGTTTAACTTCATCTTTGTACCTGAACCAGGATAACTGATAAAAGGAGCAGTTGAACTGTGGGTTATTTCATTCCTTCAGTGAGATTATAAATAAAATACAAATGAAACAGAATAGTGATGAAACTGAAACAAAACATAAAAGGACACTATATGTTTGTGTGTGTATATTTGTATATGTATATATGATTTGTGTGGGTTTGGCCTTATTTCTACGAGTTTTCAAAACTGTATGGAAGACAAAATTAATACAGAATCCAATTAACCACACATAATGTTAACGACAACACAAAAACATGCATTGATGTTGTAGGGAGACATCTTTGGAGAATGGAGGTGGGGCAGATTTTGTGGGGGGACAAAGTGGAGAGAGATTGACTTTGTACCTAATCATGCTATCATGATTAGGTACAGAATCATATTAGGTACAGTGGAGTCCTGTAGCTCAGTGGTTAGAGCACTCACCTTGCAAGTGAAAGGACCTGGGTTCGATTCCCAGCAGGGCGAAACATTGGGAAAGTTTCCTTACTCCACAGGCCTCTGTTTACCTTTGGTATTAATTTGGTCACTCAATCCGTGATTGTTTGCGAGATACTGCTGTGCGCAATTGGCTGCCACATTTCGCCGCAAAATATACAGTCAATGCACTTTGCAGTATATTCCGTGAAGCGCTTTGAGGTGTCTCGAAGACCTGATAAGGCGCCATATCAAATGCAAGGATTATATTTTATTATAAATCAATTTGATTGTCATGCCTCTTAACCGAATTCGAGGATGTATTGAAGCTGAGAATCCCACTTTGGAAAATGATACGTATGTTTTGTGCATTTTTCTTGGGGATATTGGTATCAGAATAGGCCTGAGATAAAGTACCTGCGAGTGACAAGGTTTTTTGTAATTTTAAACGGATAGTGTTTATTTGAGAGCAAGTGGACACTCCCAGGAACTACACTAAAATAGCGTGGATGTTTATATTATATATGTATAAATATATTGCGTGCCAGCTGCTAGCTTAGTTGAATCCCAACATAGTAAATGCGCTGCTAATTTGCCAAGAAATTCCATGCCAGAGTCGGGTAAGTGTTTGTCCTGATTCCACTGAAACACAATTTCATCCCCCACAAGAGGAGCATATCCTCCAAATTTAGTTGAGAATAACTTGTGTCCCTCAGTGACATTTACTCCATTCACTTTAAACGAGAGTTAAATTTCAGTTCCGCCTTATCAACCCACATTCCTGAATGCAAGAAGCTGTATTCTTGGGGGATCATTCATTTTTATTTCTCAGAAGGAACAAAATAAATGGCAGTATTTTAATGGAATGACAGACTCACGCTACATTACTTGCTTCCTGACTTAATTGTTTGTTAGAGAGCACATTCTTAATGCACTCAAGTGTCCGATGCTGCTAAGTTAAGTTAAAATAAGTTAAAATACCCTGAGAAAGAATAGAGTAAAGGCATTCAAAGTTAATATTGCATAAAGATAAATAAAATGATAAAGCCCTCAATTTTCAAAGAAATCAACACAGCAAGGGGCATTTTTAGCCATTGGCAAAATAAATAGAATACTTTCTTCGACAAGATTGATGCGATACAATGGGAGAAATACATAGAATGCATACACTGTCCATTCTGTGCATGACCTGAATAGATTTGCTTTGTAAAGATATCGTACAAATGCCTTAGTTTAATTTGTCTCATAAGGAATTGGACCGATTCAAAAAAGCATAAAATCCACAACAAATTTCTTTTGTTCTGACTTTTGTGAGTGTGGTCACTCTTCATTCTCGAGCTTTATGTGTTTGAGGATGTGTGCATTGAAGTGAGAGATATTAAATGCTTTCAAATACCTTGGGGCCTGATGGTTTATGTGCTGATGAAGGGTGGGGGGTAAGAGGCTGTGGGTTATGTTTTCGCAGTTGAAAGAGGGGCCACTGCTTGACCCGAGGCCCTGACTTAGGTTATGAAATAAGACTTTCTGGACCATAAAGAGCATGAATTTCACCACGTTCTTCAAGATTGCAAGGTTAGTTTGGATGAAAAAGGCCAATTAGCCAATTGATATCATCCCTCCGAAACACCCACCCTACCATCCATCCGTCACAGCATTTTTCAGTCTTGAGAGAAGAAGACTCATAGGGCACCTCATTGAGGTGTAGACGATTTTAAATGGGATTGAAAAAGTAAACCCAGATAATTACTTTTGATATAGCGCCTTATCACATCTTCGAGACGTCTCAAAGCGACTGTATATTTTGTGGGCGAAACGTGGCAGCCAGTTGCGCACGGCAGCGTCCCACAAACAGCTGTGGATTGACCTTGTGACCAAATTATTATTATTTTTTTTTAAGGAATTATTACCCTCGGAAAAGCAATCCGCAAATTGACTAACAACCGGGTTCCTACTTACTGCTAGGTAAGCAGAGGTGTCGGCAAAAGTTACTCTTGTTGGTATCTGTAACTATTGCATTGGCTTCAGGAGCTATAGAGGTAACACAGAGGGTTTCTCAGATGTACTGCAGAGTTCGGCATCTTGCAGCTTGTCCACGGTTGTTTTAGATATAATAGGGAGCCCAATCTCAGCACTTAATTGTGATTAAACCCATGCGTGGCTCTGGAATCAGTGCAGATAATTGGTCATATTGCTAACTAAAAACAACTTTGATCAGAAGTTATGCAGTCACTTTAATGCACTGTTGTGCCATACATTTTCTCTCTCTTCTTCTCCCTGACACTCTCTCTCGCTCTCTCTCTTACACTCTCTCTAACTTTCTTTCCCTTTCTCTCACATGTTCTCTCTTTTTCTCTGACTGACTCTCACGCCACTGACTGCACATGTAGTAAATGACTAAATTGCACACTTCCCTCATTTGGGTAAATCACAAACCAGGTAACACCTGGCACACAACTTTCCTTTTAAACCAACATTGCAGCTCCACTTTATTCCGCATCCAAACCCCAATACAGATAAATTGACTGTCACAATTGTCTTAGCGATCATATCCAATAGGCTTGAGCGGAGCGACTGGGCGCAGCTGAGATTGGTAGCTATTTTGGAAGCGGGGTATCTTTTTAGACGTAGATATAATCTCTGCTCATTTCCATTAGACAGGAGTCCTGTAGCTCAGTGGTTAGAGCACTCGCTTTGCAAGCGAGAGACCTGAGTTCAATTCCAGGCAGAGGGCGAAACCTTGGGCAAGTTTCCTTACTCCACACAGAGCCTAATAATAATCCCTCCAAAACAAAAACAATAATAAATTGGTCATGTTCAATCTACGACTGTTTGTGGGACATTGCTGTGCGCAATTGGCTGCCGCGTTCGCCCACAAATATACAGTCAATTCACTTTACAGTGTGTTCTGTGAAGCGCTTTGGGACGTCCTCCCGACGTGAAAAGCGCTATATCAAATGCAAGGATTATTATTATTATTATTAAATAGCGAACTTGGATAGGAATGAATCTGGGTATTACTTGGATTTCGTCAAGTCTACGTCATGCACTCGAGGGAATATGTTCACCTTTCTCTAACTTCAATTGATCACAAAACTAAATCCCCATCTGAACGAAGATTTATATACGTTTCAAAACATTTAATAGATAATTGTTTGGTGCAGTGAGCCCTTCTTACTTCAGGGATTTGACTTTATTTAAATTCAACCAAGGCTGATGAGTAAAAAGTCTTCTGTGAGCTATAAGGCTCCTAAGGGACATGAGTTTGGGCATTCTTAACCCAATTTCCTGTATCTAACAGGCACACAGCACAAAACTACCCAGGATTTGATACAAATTAGCATAGACATTTGGAAGTATTCCACAGAGGAAGGATAAAGATGGTTTATGTGGATTGCAGAAAGATGACACTCTTCCAGGAGGGGGTGCTATTTGGGGCTTGAGGCTGAAACTCATTATTGTTGAGCAGTGGAGGCAGCTTTGCTCTGACATTAACAACGCTAAACCTGAGCCAAGGACGTTGAACACTGCAAATGTTGCCCAAAGCAGAAAAGTGCTTTATTTCCCAGCAATGAAAATCCCTAATCTCAATGAGCACAAACAACAATTTGCCTTTATACAGCCTTTCCCACTGAGAGGACTTTTCAAAGTGCTACACACAGCTGACTGGAAGCCCGTGGGAAGTTGAGGTGGTGTTGGGGGGGAAGGAAAGGTGTCTGAAAGTTCAGTCAAAAAGATGGATAGGACAGAGTTCCCAGGGTGGTAGGGTCATAGGAAATTAAACCTGTGACTTGAAAAATATTATTTTCTTCCCCCCCTCCACCCTCTGTACTTATGGATCCATTCAGAGATATTTGGTCCCTTTATCTTATAGATATTAGACATTAGATGTAAACATTAAACTGAGGTCCCGTCTGTCTGTTTGGTTGAACGTTAATCATCTCATGGCACAACTCGAAAAGAAACATTTCTCCTAGTGTCCTGGCCAACAACCCTGCTTGTGGGACATTGCCATGCACAAATTAGCTGCATGTTAGCCGAAAAATACAGTCACTGCACTTCCTGTGGAGTCCTTTGTGATGTCCTCTTTACGTGAAAGATGTTATACCAAAAGCAAGTAATATTACTTTTTATTATTATTATTATTTCGAGAGAGACCTGGATTCGATTCCCGGCTGGGCGAAACCTTGGGCAAGTTTCCTTATTCCACATGCCTGATAATAATCCCTCAAGAAAAAATAAATAGATAATAATTATTAAATAAATAATAATGTTTGTGGGACACTGCTGTGCGCAATTGGCTGCGCGCAAATATATAGTCAATTCACTTTACAGTATATTCTGTGAAGCGCTTTAAGACATTTAGAAGACGTGAAAATGCTATATCAAATGCAAGGATTATATTATTATATTATTATTATCGATTGCTAGCTGATATCAGGCATCTGAGTTCAGAACAGAGTCTGAGGAAGATGAGAATTTTTACACTTAAGAAGTGTAAGTGATATTGTTAGGAGTTGTCGTGTTATGTGTCTCATCTCATAGATTAAGATAAATAATAAATTGATACAGCATGTTTCATGTTTCATGTTTCATGTCAGGAGAGCATCTTGAAGTGCTTTGTAGGATTTACTGTAAATTTACGCACATTTATATAGGTGAAGATCTCAATGGACATATATAAACTGAGCTTCTAATAATATGTTTAATATGGTCAACCAATCTAGAACAAGGGGACCGAATTTGAGCTCAGAAAAGAGAAGTTACGATTTAACTACATTTTGTGGTGGTGAATGTGGACTAAATTACCCAGATACTGAAAATTAGTTGTGTCAGGAAATTCAAAAGAGGAATTAGGTAGCAATTGAGAAAAAAAAGTTCGAGTACGATACATTTGCAGAATCATATCTTTAAACATGGAGTCATTAATTCCCTCCCTTTGTTCAAGACCCATCTCAAAATGTACCTCATTGACTATGGTTTCAGACATCTTTCCCCTTTCCAACCGCCTTGGCTCTCATCTCCAGCTCGGGGTGCCCGTCCATTGTCAAGTGTTTGAAACATCCCTCCAGAAATAATAATAAATAATATTCCTTAGATTTGGTATAGCACCTCTTACATCAGGAGGGCATTTCAAAGTGTTTCATGGGGTTTACTGCAAAGTGTAGTGACCTGCCTATTTGCCAATTTGCTCAGAGCAATGTCCTCAAACAGCCATGACCAATATTATTTGAGCGATTGTTAGCCAGGACACTGGGCACTATATAATTGTAAATTGTATTGTATATTTCATTCCTTGGTCTTTAGTCTCTTGCAGCCTTGTACAATCCCATGTGTCCTACATTCATGTGCTGTTAGTTGACTGAAAAAGCTCAGTCCTGTCACAGAAGCCAGTGCCCACAGACCCTGCAGGGGACTAATAGTTGCCTGTCATTTCTATCCATCCTCTCGTTGCCAACTCCTATGATGAACAATTAAGAAAACACAGCTCTGGATCTTTCTGTAATTACCCCTCTTAACACCCTGTTGCGTGTGTGACACTAATTACAACCATTACTGACTTATAAATGCAGAAATTATCTTTCCACTTAATGCAAATGCGATGGCCCTGTGCTGTTTGATATCGGTCATTCCTTGGACTCATTTGCAGAAACTTTTGAACAGCTTATCTCTGCGGCCGTGAAATCGTCTTTTGCTAAGTTTTTGGGTCAAGAGGGGAATCTGACATGTGCAGAAACCCGTTATCTCGCTTAAGCACATCTAAACCAGACAGAATTCCATACATGCCATCTACATCTAGAAATTCCAGTGTTTGAGAGTAGCCTATTGGCTCTACCCAGAGAGTTTGGATCTTCACCTTATATCTCTTAAACCACACGATAATAATCTTTGTATTTGATATAGCGCCTTTCAAATTGGGAAGACATCTCAAAGCACTTCCCAGGTTTTACCTTAATCTCTGTATGGGTAGGCTAATTTGACAGGCACTTTGCACACAGCAAAAACCCCACAAATAGTTATTAAATGAATGATCAATTTCATCTGCGGGATTGTTAGCCAGGACACAAGAAGAAACTCCCTTCTCTTTTTGAATAGTGTCAATGGTGTCTTTAAAATCCACCTGAACAGCCAGATGGGACCCTGGATTGACATCTCCTGTGAAGCGCTTTGAGACGTGCTCCTAACATGAAGGATGCTATATTAAATGCAAGGATTATTTTTTAATTTGTTCTTAGAATAGATTTTGATTAAAAAAAATCGTTTAGACCTTGTCCTGGAAGCTGTGTGATGTTTGGGGATAATTTGTGATATTATTAGTGGGATTTCGTTGTCGATACGTTTAATCTATGTCACCCGTTAACCCTAAGACTCTGCTCCACACTTTAGCTTACGTGTTTAATGTAACTTTGATGCAAGCCACTCATCCTCAGCTATGAAAACGCTGATTGAAGCACTCAGCACACTCCACAATAGCCACATGCACAGAAAACATTTTGATTGGATACACTACATTGCTCACTTCATTTTAGAGAGGAAAGTGCACAGTACTTTCCCCTCATAAGTGGAATTCTGTAGCTCAGTGGTAAGAGCACTCGCCTCCTAAGCGAGAGAAACTGGGTTCGATTCCCAGCAGGGTGAAACCTTAGACAAATTTCCTTACTCCACACGCCTTTGTTTACCTAGCAGTAAGTAGGAACCCTTATTATTATTATTATTATTGTGAGTTGATTGCCAGATCGCTTTTCCGGGGGTAATAATTCCTTCAAATGTTTTGAAAAAAAATAATAAATTGGTCAATCAATCCACAACTGGTTGTGGGACACTGCTGTGCACAATTGGCTGCTGTATTTCGCCCACAAAATATACAGTCATTTCACTTCACAGTATATTCCATGAAGCGCTTTGAGAAGTCTCAAAGATGTAATAAGACACTATGTCAAATGCAAGGATTATTATTATTATTAGACAAATCACTGTCATTCCACTTGCAATCATAAAAATGTAACCAGTACAAAACTTGTGCAACAGTTTTTGCTCAGACCATTCTACGCACCGAGTACTTCCATCTCTTATACAGTGACATAAATGTAAAGGCTGGGTAGGGTGAACAAGCAGCGGAAAGCTTGTCAAACAGCAATATCAATGGCAAACTTTGTGGTTTTAGCTGGTTAGACTCCAGAGGTACCCCTACACACACTATGGGGTCCCCAAGCCTTGTCTCTTCCCAACCTGCTCTTAATGCTTTCTGGAATTAGATAATCAGGATGTGTCTCACCAGGGAGAGAGTGTCCATTCCATTGCAACAATCCATCTCTGGGATTTCCATGTGTAGGTGGGTTGCATGGAAATCTCATCTTGGTTTGGATATTCTTAAGCACGGTAATGGGTTTCTGCATGTGTCAGACACCCGGCTGACCAAAAAAAGGAAACACTAAGCACCTGCAGAATGTTTGCAGATCATTCAACTTGTACTGAAGTGTTAAACTTGGGAAAATCTAGCAATGACATTTATAATCAGCAAAAGTGACACAGATAGAGAGAGAGCTGGTTTTACTTTTGAAAGTAACCTATATCAAAGCCCATCACATTTTTAAACCTGGATGACTAATTTAATGACACATGGCAATCCAGACTAGATGACGAAAGTATAAAATTAGCTTGCCTCAAAAAGAAATTGGTGTTCAGATGACTTTCGTGTGTCAACCTGGTTCAGTGATAGCTTAACGCTTGCTTGAACTCAGATAGTCTAAGCTGACACTCAAATGCAGCACTGGGGAGCGGTTGGAGTAGCTGTCCTTTGGATGAGATGTTAAAACAGGCCCGTCTGTCTGTCATGTCGCTGTTAAAGATCCCATGGCATTACACGAAAAGAGAAGGGAGTTTCCCTTGACGACAATCTTCCAAATAAAATTGGTCATTTCTTTTATGGCTGTTTCTGGGACATTGTTGTGCACAATTGGGCTGCTGTGTTCGCCTACAAATACGCAGTCACTCCATTTCCTGCGCTTTGGGACATCCTCCCAACGTGAAAGATACTATACCAAATGCAAGGATTAATATTTTCTCTCATATATAGTGGTTATATGTAAAATAAGTTCCCAGCAAATGCTGTGAATACTTAGCTCAGACAGTGGAATAGAATACTATAGTTCCTAAATGACATGTGTACTTCAACGAGCCCAACAAGGGTTAAATAATGGTGAGTGTAAATTTACCTAGTTATTCCAAGATTGTTATATTAGGCTGAAAATTGTAATGTGTGGCGGAATAATTATTCTAATGATGCAAACTACAGTCAAACCAGTCAATTGCCAAGGATTTGCATAGGTTCTGCCCCAATTCCAATTTAGACAACGGTTGCGTCCAAAGCAGTGGTGGCTGCTGCAGAAACCAGGATTTTAATGCCATTGGATTGAGTTAAGACAGTACCTCATGAAGCCGCACTCAAATGGTCCACCATTCACAGGATCCAGCTGATCCAAAATGCTGCCACCTGAATACTCACCCACACTAAACTCCGTACCTCCATCACACCAGTTCTAGCCAAGCTCCACTGGCTCCCTGTCACAGAACAGATCAATTTCAAGATCCTCACACTCATTTTCAAATCCCTTCGTGCTCTGGAACTTCCCTACCTCTCTGACCTGCTTATCCCCCCCATTAAACAACCTGCTGCCTCCACTCAACTGGTTTCGGCCTCCTGCAAGTCCCTCGTGCCCTCTACTCTACCATTGGTGGTCATGCTTTCAGTCGCTACGCCCTGAACCTCTGGAACATTCTTCCTCTGTCCCTCCGTCTTGCCCCTTCCTTCTCCATCTTCAGGTCGGGCCTGAAGACCTTCCTCTTCGACCGTGCCTACTGTTACCTCCCCCTCCCCGCAGCTCAGCTTCGTGCTCCGCCACTGTCAAGTGCTCTGGGGTGCTTCTCTGCGTGAGGACGCTTTATGAATGCAAATTATTGTGGTAATTATCACATGTCAGAAGACATTTATCACCCCAAGTCGATAAATGGGTCAACAGTTGATAACTAAAGACAACTTCCACACCAACCCTCAACTCTGTGACTGTGGTTCAATCCAAAAACCACCAATATACCATGATTGATTTATGAGTAATATTAATATAATAATCTTCACATTTTGTATAATGCCTTTCATGTTGGGAGGATGTCTCAAAGTGCTTCACTGGATTCACTGTTAAGTGCAATGACTGTGTTTTGTGGGTGAAAGTGGCAGGTGACTTGCACACGGCAATGTTCCATAAACACCCATGGAGTGAGTGGTTTTATTGGGGGGGGGGGGGAATTGCTGGCCAGGAACACCGGGAGAAATTTCATTATGTGTCTGAGCAGTGCCATGGGATCTGCCCAATGAAAAGCAGACGGGACCTCAGTTTAACATCTTGTCTGAAGGACGGCACTTCCAACAATGTAGCCCAAGGCGAGCACCATGTTGGGAGTGTCAGCGTAGACTCTATGAGTTCTAAATCCCAAAGAGGGGCTTGAACCCACAACCTTGTATTTTAGAGATGAAAGTGCTACAAACTGAGCCAGGCTGACACGATTAATAATGGAATTTTTTTGGCCTGCAGAAATGTTTTTAAACCCTTACACTGAGGCCACCCTTTCACGAAGGCCACTTTAATCCAGTCCCCCAAGTGGTTGCTCAAATCAGGTTCAAAACATAACGCAGCAATTTTGTTTTATCCCTGCAGCTTATTTGGGGAATGCTCAGGAAATAAGCGTTTTGAGTACAATGCATGCAGTTGGGAGCTCTGGACTCTGACAGGGAAAGTATTGGGCTCAAAGGTTAGTGGTGATCACTCGTCTCGTTTAGAAATCTCTGGGACAGCTCCAATGATGTATCAAATTGAGGTGCGGGTCACGGATCAGGAGCTCGTTGGATCAAATTGTGGTCATTGCTAGATTTGCTAGTTTTAGCTGGGGCTGCGGTGAGATGCTGAACTGGCCCTAGCATTCCCAGGATTCCTGCTCCACCACAACACCCTTCGCGTGTGGCACCCGGATGGTGAGTGATTTGGCTGTGATGCTCTTTGCAGTCGAGCGACTCATTGGCAAGGCTCACACATACACAGTGGTCACATGGACGGGGTAATAATATTAGAACTGAACCCTCCCAAGAGGAGGCCAGACCAGGAGCAGAGAGGCGCACACCAGGCGTGGAGTCCTGTAGCTCAGTGGTTAGAGCACTCGCCTCGCAAGCAAGAGGACCTGGGTTCGATTCCCAACAGGGCGAAACGTTGAGCAAGTTTCCTTACTCCACGCACCTCTGTTTACCTAGCAGTAAGTAGGAACCCGGTTGTTAGTCGATTGGAGGATCACTTTACTGGGGGTAATAATTCCTTACAAAAAAAATTGCTCACACAATCCACGAATGTTCGAGAGACGCTGCTGTGCACAATTGGCTGCCGTGTTTCGCCCACAAAGTATACAGTCAATTCACTTTTCAGTGTATTCTGTGAAGCACTTTGAGACGTCACGAAGATGTGATAAGGCGCTACATCAGATGCAAGGATTATTATTATTACTATTATTATTACAACCGTGGGGAGAAAATTAAAAAAAATAATTGGACACTTTTTAAAAAAAAATAAAGTAAAATGTAGAAGTCTGAAGCAAACTGGATTTTCTCTTCTATTAATCTAGGACACTGGTGAATTCTGTGCACACAGGTCATAGATTATGTCTGACAGACAACTATACACAGACAGATGGGCTTCCCAATGGTTTTTGTAGTCAGTCCTTACAGGCATCACTGAAAAATGCTGGTACTTCACAATCCTGGACACACTCCAGTAACTCACAGTTCAGGTATGCTGAGTCCTGTTTCTGTTCATTCACCTTGAGTTATGTGGACATGATTTATGGATCAGGAATCATCCTGCGCTGGGAGGTTAGACATCTTTGCTTGTGTAAAGTGGATCCTGTAGAGCCATCGACAGTGGCAGCGATTGATTAATACAAATGCTCCATGGGAGAAAGGGAGAATTAGTCAGCAGTTATTAAGTATCAGCAACGATAGTCTTATTTTTATGATACTACCCTAATTAGTTTCCTTTTTTTTGTAATTCCTGAATCCCCACGGTGTAAATTTACAGAATTTAACAGAAGGAAATTCACGTTTCAAGTCGGAATACAAGTCGGAAGCGACACAATAAGTGTACAAGAGAAGTGCCCACAGCAAGCGGAAGGAAGAGCTGTAGAAAAGGACGTGATGCTAAACAAATTGATGGAACTCAAAGAGGACGAGTCACAAAGGCCTTGTGGCATCTGAGAATGTTGCAGGAAGTCAGGAGGAAATAGGAGATGGTCTGACTGCAAAGATTTGAACATCCTTGGATTCAAAAATTTTAACAGGAGACTGGAGGGCAGCTAATGCAACATCTCCATTTAAGAAGGGGGAACGGGACCAACCGAGTAATTATAGACTAGTCAGTCTAATATTCACATGGAAGCAAACTTGTAAAAACTATAATATCAATAACCACATGGAAAGACATGGATTGATTAAAGACAGCAAGCGTGGATGTGATGAAGGCAAGTCTTGCTTGACAAAACAGATAAAGTGTTTTGACAAATTAACTGAGAAAATAGATGAAGGTAATGCTGTGGATGTGGCACACATGGATCTTCAACAAGCTTTTGATAAGGTGCCACGTAATAATAATAATAATCCTTGCATTTGATATAGCGCTTTATCACATCATCAAGATGTCTCAAATCGCTTCACAGAATATTCTGTAAAGTGAATTGACTGTATATTTTGTGGGCGAAATGCAGCAGTCAATTGCGCACAGCACTGCCCCACAAACAGTCGTGGATTAAATGACCACATTATTTATTTATTTTTGAAGGCAATATTACCCTCAGAAAGGAATCTGCCAATCGATTAACAACCAAGTCCCTCCTTACTAACTTACTGCTCAGGAAGCAGAGGCTTGTGGAGTAGTGAAACTTGCCTAAGGTTTCGCCCTGCCCGGGAATCTAACTCGCTTGTGAGGCTGTAACCAATACACTACAGGAATCCATGCATGAGGTTTGATGAAACAAAATGAGGGCTTATGGTATTGATGGAAAGGCAGCAGCATGGATAGAAAGCTGGTTAAAGGATGGGCAACAGAGGGTGGGAATAATGGATTGTTATTTGCAGTGGAGAGATGTTAGGACCACTGTTCTCCATTTAGATCATTTTGGGGGATTCTTGTATGAAGGGCATCATTTCCAAGTATGCAGATGACACAAAAATAATGTAGAAAGCAATGAAGATTGTCAGTAAATTCAGTGGGGGCATAGATAGATTAGCTGATTTAGGCAGAAATCTGGCAAATGAAATTTAATGCAGACAAATGTGAGATTGCACATTTTGGGAGGAAGAATAAGGAGAACAAGTGTCTGTTAGGTGGTAAAATATTAAAAGGAGTGGAAGAGCAAAAGGACTTGGGGGTGAAAGTACATAAATCCTTAAAGCTGGGAAGGTAGGTGGACAAAGCTGTCAAAAAGCTAATGAAATCCTAGGTTTTATAAATAGAGGTATGGAACATAAAAGCGAAGAGGTAATGCTAAACTTATATAAATCGTTAGTTAGATCTTTTAGAATAATGTATCCAGTATTGCTCACTCCACTTTACAACAACAAAATTACATTTATAGAGCGCCTTTCACGTGGGGAAAACATCCCAAAGTGCTGAACAGTCAGGTGTCGGGACCTGAGCATGGGGGAAGGGTGGAGTAGGGGCGAGGGAAGGCAGAGAGGTGGGAGGGCGACCAAAGGCACAATCAAAGAGAAGGGTCTTGAGACCTTCCTTGAAGGAGGCGAGGGAGGAAGCGAGGCGAAGGGACCGTGGGATGGAGTTCCAGAGCGCGGGGGCAGAGAGGCTGAAAGCCCGGCCACCGATGGTAGGGTGGGTCGGGCGGGAGAAATGGACCAGGCTGGAGCCTGCTGAATGGAGGGAGCGGGCAGGTCAACAGGTCAGAAAGGTAGGAGGGAGCAAGGTCATGGATGGAAAGATTTAGGAAAGATTTCAAGGGGTTACAGCAAATGCAAATGAGATTTACTAGGGAGATATCAGGGATGAACGGTTTGCCCTGTGAGCAAGGACTGGAGAAACTGAGGCTATGGGGTAAGAGTGGGGCAGTGGAACTAATTGGGTTAGTCTATCAAAGAGCTGGCACAGGCACGATGGGCTGAATGGCTTCCTTCTGTGCTGTAATATTCTATGATTCTATGTCAGCATTTCTGGCATTCCTTGGAAAGATTTAGAGTTGGAAGCAGTACCCACATGTTATTTACACGAGCTACAGTGTTGGGATATAAGACGTCAAGCCTGTGCTATCTTGTAGGAAAATGTGTGAAAGCAGCTTCAATTTACTGCCATTCCTTTAGGACAAATGAGAATTCGAATAAAATCAATTTGAGTATTAGATTTTTGAAAACAGGCCAAAGCAAAAAGAGATTACATTAGCACCTAGAAGCGTAATATTTGTGAACTTTAATTTTAGGTGTCTATAATTGAGATCCATTTAATTTATTACAATCATAGAATTTCCTTCCCTCCTGGGTATCAAATGCATGATGCCACTTCAATTGTGTTACTTTGGCTTAAAAATTCCTCATTCGATGCTTATTTGGTATTTCCCGCACCTTGGGATGTCCTCTTGACGCTATATATATGCAATTTGTCGTCATTGCTGCGTATTGGAAAATGGCAACTTTATAGTTTCCTTCTGAAATGAGTTGAACTAACTCTGAGGAGATGCACCTGATTAACGGATCGACAGTAAATTCAAGACAAAACTGAAGATATAGAGGTGTCTTCAGCCTCACAAGCTGAAGCTAGAAGAGACTGTCCAAACAACCCATGTCTTTGCCAAAATAAAAGTCAACATAACTCTCAAGATTCATCATAGATAGCAGAATTCCACAGTAACTAACAATCAGTGTTTCCATGTATCACTGCGGTCTTCCTGCACACTCTTTGACACGAACATCCATTGCACCAAAGACTCCAAGACCTCAACACAATAGTGGTGTCTGAGGAGGTCTCTGTGCCCGATTCAATAAGGTTTGCACTTGGTTGAGGTTCCAATTTTGAGGGGCCTCACTCTAAGAGCCTTTAGCGGGTCTAAAAGCGAGCTGAGGAGGAACCTCTTCATGTAGAGGGTGGCGAGGATGTGGAAATGTATTTAAGAGGAAACTTGATGCTTACATGAGGGAGAAAGGGATCAAGGATACAGGAGAGGATGGGAGTGCATGTGGAGTATAAACATGTGAAGTCCTGTAGCTCAGTGGTTAGAGCACTCGCCTCGCAAGCGAGACACCGGGGTTCAATTCCAGGCAGAGGGCGAAACCTTGGGCAAGTTTCCTTACTCCACACACCTGATAATAATAATCCCTCCAAAAAACAAAACAATAATAAATTGGTCATTTTCGATCCACGACTGTTTGTGGGACACTGCTGTGCGCAATTGGCTGCCGCGATCGCCCACAAATATACAGTCGACTCACTTTACGGTGTGTTCTGTGAAGCGCTTTGGGACGTCCTCCCGACGTGAAAAGCGCTATATCAAATGCAAGGATTATTATTATTATTATTATTATTATTCTGTGAAGCGCTTTGAGACGTCGAGAAGACGTGAAAAGCGCTATATCAAATGCAAGGATTATTACTATTATTTATTATTAAACACCACACGGACTAGTCAGATTACACGGCCTGTTTCCATTCTGTGTAATTCTATGCAATCAGCATTTGAGTGCAGCCAAAACAGAATACCGACTTTAGTTTCCTGTGAAGCACTGCTCACATACTGCCTACGCGATCTCAAATCATACAGCGGAATCCAACACGCCAACAATACATTTTAAAGAACAGCTTCAAAAGGAACAATTCAACATTGTGAAGTCAGTAGGAAGTAGTGGGTGGGCCATGTTTAGTCCATTACGATACATTACAAAATGGTTCCAAACTGAAGCGTTGCTTGGGATAACATGCGCATCAAACGCATTATAAGATGCTGCAAAATTTCACTCCATAATTGAAGCCCTTAAATATAAATGCGATACCAATCAAACTGTACCACGTTTAAGGTCATTCGTGAACTGTGAGCATGGGAAGGTTTTATTATAAGAATATTTTGATAAAATTGCTGGTAGAGACTACCTACATATAGTACATAGGTAGTTTGGAACAATATGTGCTTCCGACTACCAGAAAGGAGGAAGGCAAATTAGATGGACCTTGGTCTTTTTTGGTCCAGCATTTCTTATGTTCTTATGTTCTAGAGACAGCAACACATACCTTTTATGTTGGCAGCAGTTTCCAAACCCCTGCTGTAACCACCACAGGTACTGCTCAGTCTTTCGTATCAAAGTGTGTTTCCCTGGTTACTGCTATTGGTGAGGAGACTGAATATATGCATTTTTGGCCCCTGGACTCTTTGTCAGGATCTGTTGCGCAAAAGAGTTGATTTTCCTCCCCTGCAAGGTTCTGTCGCAACATCACGTGCAAGGAAATTATGTTAAATTTGTGCAAGGTGGTGTATTCCGACTGTGGTCTAACTGCAGGCTGCCAAAATCCTCATGCACGGCTTCATTACATTGAGGCTCGACTATGCAAACTCGCTGCTTGTCGACCTCCCCAATTGCTCCCTCCATAGGCTGCAGATCATCCAGAACTCTGCAACCCGTGTCCTCTCCCGCACCAGGCTCCGGGACCCTATCACCCCCATTCTCGCCCGACTCCACTGGCTTCCCATCACACAGAGGAAACAGTTCAAGATCCTGATACTCACCTTCAAAGTTCCTCCACGGTTTTGCTCTCCACTACCTCTCCGACCTCCTAACACCCTGCCACCCTGTTCGCTCCTCCGCTCAGCGGGCTCTGGCCTGCTTCACATCCCCTGCCTCGCTCACCCCACTATCGGTGAGTGGGCCTTCCTCCACTCTGCCCCCACCTTCTGGAACTCCATTCCACAATCCCTCCATCTCATCCCCTCCCTCGCCACCTTCAAGACCGACCTCAAGACCCTCCTCTTCAACCGTGCTTTCAATCTCCCTGCCCTACCCCACCCCAACCCTCAGCTCGGGTCCAAAACTTTGTCTGTCTAGTACCTTGGGACGTCCTCCCAACGTGAAAGATGCTATACAAATGTAAAGTTGTTGTTTATAATAATCCCTCCAAAACCAAAAACAATAATTAAATTGGTCATTTTCAATCCACGACTGTTTGTGGGACATTGCTGTGCGCAATTAGCTGCCGCGTTCGCCCACAAATATACAGTCAATTCACTTTACAGTATATTCTGTGAAGCGCTTTGGGACGTCCTCCCGACGTGAAAAGCGCTATATCAAATGCAAGGATTATTATTATTATTATTATTATTGTTGTTGTTTGTTGTGAAGCGCTTTGAGACTTCTCAAAGAGGTGATAAGGTGCTATATGAAACGCAAGGATTATTAAGGCATTTGATCACAAACTTTCTGTAAAATGTGGTGACTGTGTATTTATTTATAGGAAGAGGCCGCAGCCAATTGGTGCACAGCAATGTTCTACCAAATATCCATGAGTCAGTGATCTCAATTTAACATCTTACCTGACACATAGTTAGTAGTGAAATAATAAGAGATTTCTTTATTCAGAGGATTGTAGAATTGTGGACTTAATTTCCTCAAAGGACTGTTGATGCAGAGTCAGTGGAAGTGTTTTAGAGAGAAGTACATAAATGCACGACTAATGAAGGGTGTGGTTAAAAAAAAAGGCAAGCAAATAAATTACAGATAAACCATAACCCAAGAAAGACTTAAGTGCCTACTCCTATTCCTTTGATGATGCAGCACTCAGCCTGCATTGCAGTGTCAGCTTAAATTGTGAACGCAAAATCGTAAAGTGCAGCTTGATCCCACAACCTTCTGATCCAATGGTGAGAGTGCTGTTAACTGAGCCGGGCTAACACACCATGGCTGAGGAGTCGCAGTTATAAGGATGAACTCGATAAATTGGAACTCCTTTCTCCTGGCTCTCAGCTTTCAGGCTGGCGATATGAAATCAAGCTCCAAACCTGAAAATATTTAAATCCAGTTTAAAACCATAATACCATAATTATTATTATTATATTAGTATTATTATTATTGTGATCCCAATCATGTATTAAACATCCATATCGGTGGCCTAAACACAGATAGTCCACCTGGACGAGTAAAGCCAGTAAAGCACCTGGACAAGTAAAGGGTTACCTCCTTCGGCAACGGGAAATGATTTTATTTCACAAATTCACAAATAACGTGTAATTCCAATTCGCCACAAACGTAAGTGTGTTTGTGAATTTTTCTAGCTCTTATCATCAGTTATAAAATCTCGTAATTTTCTCTGTGCAGATTACTTAAGGAGCGCAGAATTACCTGCAGAGCTGCTGTGTTTCTAAATTGATTTTGGTTCTAAACAGTGGTGAGCAACCCTCGAGCCTCTTGATAAGGAAATGAGTTTACAATCCAAAAGCAAAGCTAATGACTTTTGCGTCAAAGTATTTGTGAAGAACAGTGAACACCAGTTCCTGGAGAACATCAGGAACGTATGTTAGTTACGTTGTTGAACACACTTTAAGATTTCAAAGATGACGTTTCGGTGCATTTATTACATTATATTATTGATAGTAGCCGTGAACGAATTATGTTCTGTTTTTTACCTATTGTATTTTATAATAATAATAATCCTTGCATTTGATATAGCGCTTTTCATGTCTTCTAGACGTCTCAAAGCTCTTCACAGAACAGACTGTAAAGCGAATTGACTGCATATTTGTGGGTGAAATGTGGCAGCCAATTGCGCACAGCAGTGTCCCACAAACAGTCGTGGATTGAAGTGACCAATTTATTATTATTATTTTTATTATTATTGTTTACAGGGTCAAACCTGTAGTGCACAATCTCTATCGCATTGGTCCATTCCTAAATTACCACCTGTGATAATAATAGAATGGTACAAAAACTATGGTAAAAACGTCTCAGTAAAATGTAAAATTGGTAGTTTAGAACAGATTGTCACCTCCTACTCTGGGAGAAAAGTTTCTCCTTCAGGCTTCTCACTGTCAATTTGGTCCCCATCTCTTCGTCAATTCTAGCAAGAGGCAATTTCTAATTCCCAACCACTGGTGCAGGTTTCTAAACTTGATTTTTAAAATTTATTTTAGGCTACTATCTGGCAAAGGAGTGTGAAATTTGCATTCTCTGTGGCCTAGTTAGCAGCCAGGGAGGTGTTTAGTCCCAAACCTGCCATTAGGAACACTTGCAGTCGATAAAGTGTTCCTTAATTATCCTCGATGATAATTAAGGAACGGTACGCAATTTTGACCCCTGTGTAACCTTGCAACTAACAGTGGAATATTGTTGGGCTTCTCAAAGGATTGGCAATGAAACAGATGAGGACGTGTACTCTTAGGATGCTGGAATGGACGACCCCCAACATAGCTGTAGTGATATTCAAGGCAACCTAATTCGAAACCAGTTTATCTTCCTGTACCCTCAGGTGCTTCCTTTTCCATTGGGACATCTTGGGAAGTTCAGAATGGTGCTTTGGGCTGAGGGAATGTGACTTTTTGCTTGTCTGCAGATTATCTCCACTCTCCTTCCACGCAGTATGACTGCATCTGGCTACAGTGATTTACTGCTTAATCCTCAAAAGATTATCTGACTTTACCTTCTTTTTTCCCCCCCCATTGTTTTATTGAAGGTTATACTTTTAACACTTCTGGGTGGTGTTGTCTGAACTACGTTGGCTTACGTTAAGGATACTCAAATTCAGATAAAACAATGAAATCTATTTAGATGTTATTGAAACATATATGAATCACGATTATTCATTTACAGAATAATGAAACATATGTCTCACTGGTAGGGTGGTCCTAGCTGTAGAAGTAGTGGGAAAGCTTGCCAGACAGCGATATCAATGGCAAGCTACGTGGTTGTAGCTGGATAGACTCTAGCAGTAGCCCAACCCACACTCTGGGGTCCCCAGACCTTGGCTCTTGCCACCCTGTGCTTAATATTCTCTGGAGTCAGGCAAGCAGGGTGCGTCCCTCTGGGGAGAGAGCGTGCAATCCACTCTAGACACAGGGAAATTTCTATATGTAGGTACCAAACATGGAAGAAGCATTGATGCTTGTTTGGCCTTTGGCTACCCTCCCACCCCACCCCCTACCCTCCACCACTCTTGATTTCAACCGCCAGCTCGGGTGCAAACCGGGGGCCTTGGGACGTCCTACAAATTTATTCACCCACCCTCCCCCCCCTCCCCCACCCCCAACAAGATCATCAATTTCAACAGTCTCACTTTTACCTGTACTGATAAAGGCACAGAAACCACACTGGGATTTAGAGCTGTTTTTTGTTTGCCATATCAGTGATAAGAATGTAACACTAAAGCTCAGGTGGTCATAAACATTTACTCTTCCGCTGTCACGGTAAATAGTTACCCATTCACAGCCATTCTCCAGAGCATTGCACATATAATGAAACATGTTAAAAGTGTTAAGGAAACATCCATTTGTTATACAAATATGACAGATGCCTGTGCCTTTAGCTCGATAAGCTATTCAGAATATGTCTTGGAATCTATTTATACAGCACAAAGATCATAAAATCGGCAGAAAAACAGAATTACGATCCATCTTTCTCTACTGACTTTAATTTTCCTTCCTTGGGCACATGAGGCTGTGGAAACACGGTATGTTAATATTACTATGCACTGGGATCTGCTTCCTCCCACCTTTGTGAATTTTACAATCCATCTCGGCTCAGACGATCCAATGAATAATCATCTACTCTTTGTATTATGTCGCAGTAATTAAATGATATTTTACTACCATTCTTACTACATGATCAACTTAATTTTGTCCCCGAGCATTAAGCCCACAGGTAGTAAAATAGCCGCTGGCAGCATTAGAAAATCTCTATATGAAAACCCAAGGTCAAATCTTGTTTTCCCAGAGGATGAGGAGGATCTGCTATATATTGAATAATTCTCGCATTTGATACAATCCCTTATCATGTTCTTGAGACATCTCAAAGTGCTTTACAGGATTTTGCAATTCCAACCACTACCCCCTCCCCATCTAACCCTCATACACTCTCCCCTACCCATCCCTCCCTCCACACCTTTGAACCTGTCTCCCCCTCCTCTCTCACCATCACCATAACCAACGTGAAACCAACCACCTACTCCCTCGATCCCATCCCTATCCCTCTCCTTACCTCCAAGCTCCACCTCCTTGCCTCCCTACTCACAGACATCATAAACCTCTTCCTGTCCACTGGTACAGTTCCCAACCCTCCAAAAACAGCCGTCATCACTCCTATCCTTAAAAAACCCTCCTTGGACCCATCCCTGCTCCCAAATTACCATATCATCTCCAACCTCCCTTTCCTTCCCAAGGTCCTGGAATGAATCATTGCTTCCCAGCTTCAAACCTTCCTCTCCCACCAGTCCCTTCATGAACCCCTCCAATCGGGCTTCCGTGCCACCCACAGCACCGAAACAGCTCTGGTCAAAGTGGCAAACAACATTTTGTCCATCTGCGACCAGGGCTCCCTCTGCCTCCTTGTCCTCCTCGACCTCTCTGCTGTCTTCGATACCATTGACCACTCTATCCTCCTTTACTACCATTCCTCTCACGTCAAACTTCATGTTTCTGTCCTTGAATGGTTCAGATCCTACCTCTCACACGGTCTCCACTTCATCTCCACAAACGGCTTCTCCTCTAGCTCCCGCACCGTCTCGTGTACCGTTCCTCAGGGCTGCGTCCTCAGTCCCCCTCCTTTTCAATATCGAGACAAATATATATATATTAATAATCCTTGCATTTGTTATAGCGCCTTATCACGTCTTTGAGATGTCTCAAAGCACTTCACAGAATGTAATGTAAAGTGAATTGACTGTATATTTTGTGGGTTAAATACCTTACAATGATCAGCTACAGGGGTAAGGAGAAAGGGCACTGAAATGGACTGAAAGAATGGCTCTTGAGGGAGCTGGCACATACACAATGGGCCGAATGGTCTTCTTCTGTGCTGTAAACTTCTACGGTTCTATTTAGAGCAGATAATCTGTAGATAGGTAGAACACATATCCAGATATGTATGGATAGATAGAGAACAATATATGCAAGAGAAGAAATATCCAAATATGCAGTGAATATAATCCTTGCATTTGATACAATGCCTTATCACGTCTTCGAGACATCTCAAAGCACTTCACAAAATATATTGTAAAGTGAATTGACTGTATATTTGTGGGCGAAACACGGCAGCCAATTATGCACAGCAGCGTCCCACAAACACTTGTGGATTGAGTGACCAATTCATTATTTTTTTGAACGAATTATTACCCTTCAAAATATGCGATGCAGACGCCCAGCAATATGCCGTTATGTAGCGTACTACTGTAGTTGATATAACGAACAGATTCACAGCGAAAGCACTTGAGGCTGTGACCAATTAATCCTTCTGTAACCAAGTTGACCAAATATCGGGTCGGAAATAGGACTGGAGGTTACATGGATCGAGCTCCAACTTAAATAATTACGGGTGGGTGGGGGGGCGGGAGGGGGTTTGGGGGGGTGGCAGTAAGTGATCCAGCCCCAGAAATAAACTTTTAAAACCAAAAGAATGCAATCAAAAAGCTCTCACTCGCTGCTACCAGTACAAAAATCCATCATAGTGGCCCTCAAGGTTGGAACTCAAAGCACTTGATGAGGGGAGGAAGAGCACACACTGTCACCTAGTGGTCATTGGGGGATATGACAATAGGTTTGAGACTTGTCAATTTTATCCCCAGGTTCCTGCTGTGGTAGGAGAAGGCAGTAAATAATAATAATAATAATCCTTGCATTTGATGCAGACGTCTCAAAGCGCTTCACAGAATACAACGTAAAGTGAATTGACTGTATATTTGGTGGGCGAAACGCGGCAGCCAATTGTGCACAGCAGCGTCCCTGCAAACAGTCGTGGATTGAAGTGACCAAATTATTACTTTTTGAAGGAATTATTACCTCCCGGAAAAGCGGTCCACCAGTCGACTAACAACTATGATCCTACTTAATGCTAGGTATACCGAGGCTTGTGGGTGGAGTAAGGAAACTTGCCCATTGTTTCGCCCCACCGGGAATCAAACCCAGGTGTTTCGCTCGCGAGGCGAGTGCTCTAATCTCTTAGCTACGGGATCTACCGGCTGGAACTACGGCCCATAATTAAAATTGTGAGCCAGATAGCAAAAGGCAGTGGAAAGCCTTGTTGGTCGGTCAAAGGGAGTATCCTGAAAGGATGAGACTGACTGGGCTGATGGGCCTTCATCATCCAAACCCCTCTTGTGACCTTATGATTCTCTCATGGCACAATGTGTCTCCACCACCTCGATGTTTAGTTCACACCACATATTCGCCACGTGCAATAATTAAATCCGACCCATCTGTTCACCTTCCCACTTCTGAGCTGGAGATTGAATTGTATTGCTGTTTTGCACCATTCGGGCCCGGCATACACTATAGCACACTTGTTAACCAAGCTCTGCTAGTTCAATTATGATTGCTAAGATGATTCATTTGATTTATTCTGTTGAGCTTTCCAGTGGATGGTTAAGCTTACATGAAAAATAGCATCCTTACAACTTGGAAGTGATTAACATGCAGTGTCTGATGAATATCATGGCTGCACACGATACGTTTGGATCCATGCTTTGCGATACATTAAGACTAAACTGCCAGCAGTCAGCTGCGCCCATACATCAGAACTGGGTGAACTGCCACAGGAACATTCCTGACTTTGCATTGGGAAATATAACCATCAGCAGCTTGGTTCGGTTGTCAAGACAGAAGCAAGATTATCTTCCTTCAAATCTCATGCTGTGTATCATCAGGAAATATTGTTCATTTATAACACGATGAACTGAAATTAAAAATTCAAAGGGCTGAAGTTCCCGTCATCGTTAGACTGACAACACACAACTGTAATAAAGGAAATTCCTTTTTGACCCAGACCTCATCAATTTCTCTACTCTCAACTGAGACAGGAGTTTTGCCGCTCAGATTATTTAATAGAATATGAAATAGCCTCTTACTGTCTTAAAGGTTATGAAGAATCCTCAGTTACCATTCTCTCTCACCTCATTTTGTACATTCATTGCTTGAGGAGATGGATTTAAAAACTTCATTAATGGTTCCTGCAATCTATCAAATAGAATTCGCTTCACCTTGAAACTTGAGTCATATCTTCCACAGCTAGTGCATCAAACAGAGTTGAGTCCAATTTGTGGTAATTCATAACAGGATTCCTTAATCAGGCAATAGATCACACATTCAAGGTAGATCCTGTCAATGAGACATATTTTCAGTTCTGGAGAAAGAGACCCACCCCATCTATGCCAGTCGAATTTATTATCAAATAATCCCATTACGATTCACACCAATTTAACACCCCAAACATTTTAGGCTTAATCACAATTAATGGTATTTCTGGCCTAAGTTCAGTCATCACTGATGCAATTTCCAGTCAAACAAAATAATACATTGATTCATTTTTAATTGATCTATTGATCACTGCAGTTACATCAAATAAGGTGGCCGTTCTTCACGTGTGAGCACAGATAGTGAGCACATGAACCGTGGGGACATCACACTCCTGTCCTATCAGGCACTCACCTGCTCTTTTTTTTTGCCAGAAGAACGCTGTTTGGGTAGGAGATGTAAATGAATCAATAAGAGAGCCCGCTTTTGGAATGGCAGCAGATGGATTGCGTTCATCATTTCCTGCTCTCACAAGCAATTTTAAGGCTCTGTTACTGGAGCAGTATTTAATCATTAGGCAAGGTGGCAGTGAAATTGAGATGAGAGAACCTGGCCCCCTGTGGAAAGGTTGGGCACCACATAATCTCCTAGTAAAATAGGTCATTAGCGCTGAAGCTAGCAAAGATCAGACTTCGAGCTTCCTCAAAGGTTACTAACAAATACCAACAACTCCAGAATGTGCTGCTATTCATCACTGCACTACATGGCCTCCAACAGAGAGAGACGCGTAATTATATTTTCCAGCTCATGGCATCTTCTGCACAGACCCTTTGAAAGGACTATTAGTTGCTATGGATTGCGATGCTATTAAACTTTATTGCGAAACACAACTGACCTCTTTCATTGTGTTTAAATTCATTTGTTATTGGTGGTACGTAAGGACAGTCACTTTGTTTCACCACAGTTCGAAGGATTTTCCAATTATTTTGTGTACTGTGTATTCAGTCACAACACAGCAAGATTTTTATTCCTCACGAGTTATATTTGTATAGAATAATTCAATTTTATGGACAAATTTACTGGGAAATGGCAGGATCAGCAAACAGCCATCTTCCTTGTTTTATAATAATAAGAATAATAATCATTGCATTTGGAACATCGTTCTGTCATGAAAGACATTATTCCAAACACAAGGATTATTATTATGATTATTATTATTGCTATTATTATTATTGTTATCATCTGAGTTGAAAGTCCTGATGTGGAGCTTGAAAAAGAAACATCAAAATCAAGAAATTAACTTGTTCGTACATGTAACCCATCTCTCAGAGAATCGAGTACAAAACCCTCGTTCTCACCTTCAAAGCCCTTCGTGGTCTTGCTCCCCCCTACCTCTCCCACCTCCTAAGCCCATATCAGCCGTCCGGTCCCTCCACTCGACGGACACCGGCCTGTTTCATGTCCTCTCCACAATCAGTGGTCGGGCATTCAGCATCTCTGCCTCTACATTTGGAACTGTATCCCACAATCCATGCACCTCACCCCCTCCCTTGCCTCCCTTCAAATCCTGCCTAAAGATCTTCCACTTTGACCTGGCTTTCGGACACCCTCCCACACCCCTCCTCGTCTCCATCCCTTCTGACCCCAACTCACAGCTCAGGCTAAAACATCCTGACTATCCAGCACCCTGGGATATCTTTCCGACATGAAGAGCCAACGCAAGTGTAATTTGTGGCTGTTGTTGTGCTTTGTCCACCTTAATCTTCTAAATAGGGCTTTTAATTGACTCTAATCACGGAGAATGAATAATCTTCCTGTCTGTTTCTCCAAGATTTGATAAATCTTATTTTCGTAATGTATATAAAAAGGTTTTTAGGATCCTTTTCAGTGAATTGAACAAAACACAGCGTTTGCAAAGACTGCTCCAACTTCTGAAACGGGAGAGGACAACAGAAGAAGACCAAGTCAAAGATTTTAAACTTAGAAAAGATTTTAAGCTAGCTTAGGTGAGTCAGAAAAGATACAAGAATTTAAGACACAAAAATTAATTGACAGACAGAAAGCAACAACAACAAATTACATTTGCACAGCGCCTTTCACGTCGGGAGGACGTCCCAAGGCGCTGGACAGTCAGGGATTTGCACTCCAGTTGGTGGTTGGGATCGGGAGGGGTGGAGGGCGGGAAGGGTGACCAAAGGTTCGGTCGAAGAGAAGGGTCTTGAAGGAGGCAAGGGCAAGAGAACATGGGAAAAGCTGGAGAATTGGGGTGGGGGTGGGTGGGATGGTGGGATGGAGAATGATTGACTTTCATTTTGGAATGAATTTTGAATTATTGATGCACCAGGATAGTTCTGCCTTTCCATCACCCAAGGCTAAATTTAGCTTTTCACAAGGGTTGTAACGTTTGCATCATTTTACACAGCGACCCTTGTGGATGTCTTTAATTCCGATAGGAAATTTAAACGATCACAGGGAATGAATAATTTTCCTCCTGCTCTCTCCAAGATTTGAAAAATCAGATTTCTTTGATGTATAAGTAATTGCATTGGGCACAGATTGATTTCAGCACCGCAAGCTCCTGTTCCTAAGATCAGTTATTACAGCCTGGTTCCGGCATGTATATTTTCCCTCATATGGATGCACTGTGCTTTCTTACAAAGAGTTATGTCTTTGTGGGAGCTAGGCCAGTGATTAAGCAAGGCTGGCTTAGCCCAGCTGCCATCTGGAGTAATATAACTTGGGTCATGCACCATCCATTCGACATAGTAAATGAGGTTGCAGAATCTAAATCAATCTGCACCGAATGCAATTACTAACTGTACTCAGTCCTTGCATGTTTGGAGTGAGGGGTTAGATCCATTTGCCCAGATGAGTGTGATAAAGACATTTATAAATGTGGCATTAAATGTGGGTCATAAATTAAAAAAGCGACATCCAGATTCATAATCTTAGTTAAAATGGTGAAAGATACATAAATATTGATACCCAAATCCTCTGCATAATAACTGTCTGGCATTTACAGCTATTATCATGATGTATTAATCAGGTCGGTTTATATAATAATCCTCACATTCGGTTTAGCCCCTTTCACGTTGGAGAATGTCTCAAAGCGCATCACAGGATGTACCGTAAAGTGGAGTGATTGTGTTTTGTGGGCCGTATATAAAAGAATCGCCAGATAAACCTGGTCGTTCACCTCATGGGTCATTGTTGTGCGGAAATTGACTGGTGTGTTTGCCTAAAAATAATCAGTACAATTCACAGGAAAATTCTATGAAGCACTTTGAAACGTTGCAGGGAATATATATAATAATAATAAGAAGAATAGTCAGTAAATCTAAACATATATCAAGCAAATATTGGAGTAAGTTACATTACTTTCTACGAATCTCCAATTTGCTTTTTGAGTTGAGAAATTAAGGTTGAAGAACCAGACCCAAAGTATAGTGCAAGGTATCAATAAAGTTGAAGAGAGTAAGAGTGAGGATGAACTGAATCACAAATAGTAGTAATTGATTGATGCCAAGGTTGGGATTTAAAAGCCTCCAGATTGTAATGGGATCTGAAAACAACAGAGGTAAGGAATTCCACAGCTTTGAGGTCCTGGTAAGAATGGGAAAGAGACAGTATAATAAGTCTTCTTTTCAATACAGGGAAAATGCAAAGAGGATGATGCATTCGGAGTTTGTATGGAAAGATAGAGGAAGGTTTAAAGGAATAATAACCATAGAGCTATCAGTAAAACAAACACAAGAAATATTGTGATAGTGATAGTAATAGTGTTCTTGTATTAGTGAGCTAATTTATGTTACTTCTTAATGTGATTTCCTTAATAAAGAGGCCAATTAATATGGAAAATGAATACCCGTGTATCTTCCACAATAGTGCAGAAAGCATTGCTGCCTGTCTTAATAATAGCAGTAATAATTCTTGTGTTTGAGATTTTCTCACATTACAGACAGTACATCAAAGTGCTTCACAAGGTTACTGTGAAGTGACTGTATAGTGAATGGGCTGCATAAATGAGTCCTGTAGCTTAGTAGTTAGAGCACTCGCTTCGCAAGCGAGAGACCTGGGTTCGAATCCCGGCAAGATGAAATGTTAGGCAAGTTTCCTTACTCCACATGCCTCTGTTTACTAGCAGAAAGTAAGAGCTCGGTTGCTAGTCGATTGGAGGATCACTTTTCCAGAGGTAATAATTCCTTCAACATAAATAAAATAATTGAATTACTTCAATCCACGACTGTTTGTGGAACAATCCTGTGAGCAATTGAGTGCTGCATTTTGCCCACAGAATATACAGTCAATTCACTTTACAGTATATTCTGTGAAGCGCTTTGAGACATCTCGAAGACGTGATAAGGCGCTACATCAAATACAAGAATTATTATTATTAGGATGGCCAGTTTTATATGGGGGATTGCTGACCAGCACACCAAGAGAAACTTCCATCTCTTGAAATGGATGTTTAACATTCACGTTAACAGGCAGAAGGAATGTTGGTTTAACATTTCATCTGAAGCACACCATCTTTGCCAATGCAGCACTCCCCCAGCACTGCACTGGAGTGTCATCGTATCCTAGGATCAGGAGGGGTGGACACTCAGATGACATATAAACATTGGTTGGGCTGAATGGCCTGTTTCACTGCTGTAGATTCCATGGAATTCTATGTGAAGGTTGGGAGTTATAATTGGATTGAGTCAGTGCCCTTAGCACCGGAAACATGTTCAATGCCATCAGGCCTCAGAGAGCTCTTTAATTTGCTTCTGATTCAGCCTCTATAGTGGGCAGATGTTGACCTGGAATCTCCTGTAGCTTTCATGTCCCTCCTTCTGAGCAGCTGGCCAGAACAACAACAACAAAATTACATTTGTATAGGGCCTTTCACGTCAGGAGGACGTCCCAAGGACAAAAGTACTGTATAATTCCCTGACTGCATCTGTTTTATTTGTTGAGGACTCAAGCTGCGTAAAGGATATTACTCAAATTATAACAGCATTGATTAGTATTAAAGAAAACAATACTCAAACTCCGCTTCCCAAATTCACTCACTTCCAATAGGCTTCCAGGTGCTATTCAATTTTGTGTTATCTGCCATGAAAACAGACGACTTCTAATCTCAGTTGAGGTTTAAACCATCTTTTGATTAAACTGGCAATTATACTCAAACACTGGCCACCTCCACTTGTCTAATCTACTGCAAACAAGGCTGCTGTCAAAAAGATGTGAATCATTACCCCAGCTGCTTGGAAAATGGCATCTGAGTTCCTGTTCAGAAATAAAACTTCTGTACAACTGCTGGAAAGGAATCAGCAGCTAAAAGAGTGAGCAATGCACCAATGCAGCAGTGCTGTGCTTTGTTTGGGAAATGGGGATGTTCTCACTTCTCTTGAGCTCCAGGAACATTAATGCAAGCACAGCTAAAGGGGATCGCTCCGAAGGATGTTTCTTAAACTACTAGTGCAATTGCTTTATCAGCTGAGCCCCTGGCACAGGCAGGAACCCACCATCATGTTTAAGAGTCCTGTAGCTCAGTGGTTAGAGCACTCGCTTTGCAAGCGAGAGACCTGAGTTCAATTCCAGGCAGAGGGCCAAACCTTGGGCAAGTTTCCTTACTCCACACAGAGCCTAATAATAATCCCTCCAAAACCAAAAACAATAATAAATTGGTCATTTTTAATCTACGACTGTTTGTGGGACATTGCTGTGCGCAATTGGCTGCCGCGTTCGCCCACAAATATACAGTCAATTCACTTTACAGTATGTTCTGTGAAGCGCTTTGGGACGTCCTCTCGACGTGAAAAGTGCTATATCAAATGCAAGGATTATTATTATTATTATTATTATTATTAAGAGCATCAGCTGGGTCCACCCGACCCATCAGGGCTTTGGCTTTCAGGGTTAACAGATGAGTACGCAGAATCCTTTCCACTGTTGGTACAATCTGGTGATCTATAATTATTGGAAAATGAAGTGTGCTGCTGAAGCTGACCTTGCAGTTATTGAAGTCCATAGAGGTGCAGAGTTTTACCTGTCTCTCAGATAGTTTATTGATACGAATATTATCTGCTGTTGGATTTCACTCCCAAATCTGATACTCTGATCAAGCTTATAAGACGAATAACTGCATTTGAAGTCATGTCCTATCACGGTTTCACAACATCTCAAAGGATTTTACTGTGAAGTGCAGTGACCACATATTCATAGGCCAACACAGCAGTCAATTTGTGCACAACAATGTCCCACAAACAGCAACGCAGTGAATGGCCAACTTCATTTGGGGGGGTGGGGGGGAGACTGGGAGAAACACCTTTCTCTTTTCCAATAGTGCCGTGAGATCTTTAACATCCACCTGAACAGGCCAACGGGGCCTCAGTTGAACGTCTCAACCCACTGCTAGCAATGTCGAACCACCCCCATTGTGCTCCCCCAGCCTAGCCTGTGAGTTCAAAGTCCCAACGTGGGGCTTGAAACTGCAACCTTTTGACTCGGAGACAAGAGTGCTACCGCTGAGCTACGAAGATGCGCAGGCTATAGGAACATAAGAAACGTTAGACGAGAAAAGACCGAGGTCCGTCTAGTTCGCCTTCCACTGTGGAGGAGGAGGCTGAGCTAGAGCTCCCAAGTATCGCCATGCGGGGCAGTCGGGCAGCCAGTCGGGTTCCCTCTCTAGCTCTCGCCGCCTTTCCCTTTCTCCGAACGCGGTGGCTGGCTTGAGAAGGGGGAAGTAACCCACTGCGGCCACGGTAAGTGTTGGTGGAGGCACGCTGAGACCCACCAAAAACATTGGTTTGAGAACCACTGCAGGTTGGCAAGAGCCAAGGTTTGGAACTCTGAAGTGAGCGTCGGTGTAATTGCTGGAGTTTAGCTTATAACATGCAGCTTAAGGTAATGAATACTTGCAAACATACCCGTGTTCCCAATGGCAAACTGCGGAAATCACAGCCCCATTATATACGCATCAAATATTTGAGAGAATATCCCCAAACTGAAGAGATGATTTTTTTTCCCAGAAGACCTCGGTTGTACAAAACATATATTTCTTAATGCCGTTCTGTAACAAGTGAATGTGAAAAGGCCTTCCACTGTTATGGGTGGAAGTGTATTGCGTACAGCCATTAAGACTATTTGATAGATAAATTACCTGAGCATACCACCCACGTCCAAAGTAAACTACCCAAAGGATGTTAGCCTGAAGCTACTCTGTCAGTTCCGTACTGCACTCTTCATATGCTGTGCTCAGGCTGAGCAGAGCTCTGCCTGTGTGCACCAAACTCTGCACTAAAAACTAAATGGAGTTGACCTCCCTCTTAAAAAGAATAATCTTTTTTATTCCCTCCTATTTTAACCCTGCACCTCCTACTAATTCATGCTGGCGTACAGCTCTGTGGGCTGCCCCAGGATCTATTCTTCAAGTGTGCTCCTCGCCAGTTAGTTTGAACTCGCTCTTCAGTCGTGAGAACTTGTTAACAGAGCCCAATCCAGACCTCACCGGATGCCCACATAACAGCCTTGAGGCCTCCAGTAGGAGGCGACAGCGAGTCGCAAAAGGAGTGGTAACAGTGGCAGATTTACCTGTGCCCCAACTCTGAGGCTCTGTAGCATTCCAATTATTATGCCACACTGGGTGCAATCAACAACAACAACTTGGATTTACATAGTGCCCTACATGTCGGATGACGTCTCAGTGCTCCTAACAGTGGGGTAGCCTGACGCCAAGCCAGGGGGAAGGGGAAAGTGACCGTAGCCACTGTCGAAGAGGAAGGTCTTCGAGCGCGATCTGAAAATGGGGAGAGAGGGGGCGAGGCGAAGGGATTGAGGGAGAGAGTCCCACAGCTTCGGGGCATAGCAGCTGAAAGTACGGCCGTTAATTATACTAACTCTGTACAGAATAGAATTAACATTGAGGCCCTCCAGTGAGTTTCACTGGTTCTGTATCTATGTGGAAATTTTTATTTGTCAAGAATGGAGTGCAAACTCTCTGCTTGGCTACTCTGCTCACTTATACCTGGAAAGTATCTGGCACAAATTCGAAGTGCCAAGGCTTGGGGAACCCCAGATTTCCTGTTGGTAAACTGCTGGGAGTTTAACCATCTCATGTCATACAGCTTGACATTGGAAATGGTGTCCAGTTAGGGCCACCTTACCAGCTCGGGCTTTGCTAACAGGAATCGAGTGAAAGAATCCCTGTAACCACTAAGTCCTGCCGATGAGTCAGGCGAGCTGGGCAGTCATTAGCAGTGCCTTGGAGTTCCACATACCTGCGTGGCTTGGGAACCAGATGACTGAGACCGCCACAGAGGGCTGACTCAATAATGATATGCCATTGCCAGACACCTCACTTCGGAGCTAGTGAATCCCAAAGAGACCTTGTTTACCTATTCGCCCACAAGGAGGATATAAAAGGGAAATATCATTGAAAACCCTAACAAAGCACGAGTCAGATTTTAGGGAGTTTGAAGTTAACACACCATCGACAACAACAGCTCGCATTTGTACAGTGCCCTTCACATGGGATAGTCTCTCAGAGTGCTGAGCAATGGTAGACTTTGACGTCGAGCTGGTGAGAAGGGGGAGATGATTGTCGGTACGGTTGAAGAGGAAAGTATTCAGGTGTGAACTGAAGATGGGCGAAGAGGGCATTTATTTTATATACATTTTAGTTTACTTATTTCTATACTTGTACAGAAATTTTATTTTTCATATTATAAGGATATAAAATCATCAATGATTTTACCCATCTGTATATTTGTGTTTCTCCCACAAACATGCAGTAAATCCACTTTACAGTGTATTCTGTGAAGGCCTTTGAGACGTATAGAAGATAGAAGATAGACGTCTATCAAATGCAAGGATTATTATTATTATTATTATTAAGCAGGCAAGATTTTTATTGTATTTCGCTCCTCATCATAGTGGTAGGAGGAAGAGTTTAAAAGACTTCAGATTTCAGAGTTTGCAACTCTCTCTTTGATAATGTTAAATAACAGTCCTGTGAAATGCATCGCACTGTCCAATGTTAAACACAAGAATGTTCAAGAGTCCGTTGGGGAGTGGATCTGATATCGATCGGCTTCTGTTGCATGTATATTCCAGGGAGGCAAATCAAAATGCTGCTGAAACCCCCTGCCTCGGGGTGAGTTGGGCAGAGGGGCTCCAGAAGCCGCCAATCTTTTGCACCAAATTTCTTGGAAACGTGCAAGAAAACCGCAGCGTAAAGTGACTTACTGACCAAAGCATTAAACAGGCTGAGCAGAGGAGGGTAAGGCACCAGTCGTAACGTGTGAAATCTATGGCTTTGGCGTGTTCCTCTAAATCTGCTTTATAATCATCCCTGGTGCACAGCGGCAGGGGGCTGGCTGGGCTGAATGCTAAACCAAACCACCAGTAGTCCTTTAAAATCCCCAATAATTGCAAGCCTTTCCATCCAATGCTGCTTCTTTGCTAATCTTTGAGTAAAAATCAATTACTGTTTTCAAATGACATTATATATATAAAAAAAATCTAAATCTCCAAGCTACAGAGCTAAATGATTTCTAAAGGAGTTTTGATCCTTGAATCACAGTCGCAGAGACGGCTGTGTGTGTGTTTCTTATGCAGAGAGACCCCACAACACAATTAAAACCTTGAAATCAATGCTCGGAACGAATAATGACAGGGATTTTGCATTCTGTGACGGCTAATCTCAGCACCAATGCTCAGCCCATCAGAAATTGTAGAAAAACACCCTTATATGCTGGGAATTGTGTTCGATTTGAAAGCTAAAGCTGGTTTTGAATAGCAGCAAATATCTAAAACATGTTCCAACTTCTCCCTTTAACTCTTGACAAACTCTACGGTTTTAACACCTCCGCCTCCTCCGTTTTAACCAGACCAGTGTTTAGAGTTCTCAGCTTTTGTCCTGTAATTTTTTTAGTCGACAGATGAAAAGCTGGGTTTTTCTTCATTTCCAGATTAAGATTTGTGGTGGATATTCATGATTTGTGTGCGAAGACTTGTAAGGTCTCCACTCTTTTACCATTGTTCATCCACAAAACACAAAGTCACTTTGCAGTACAGGCTTGTGAAGCACTTTCCCAGCGTGAAAGCCGCTATACCAAACGTGAAGATCCTTTTATTATTATTACTATATTTATTATTTCTATGCATACATCAAAAGTGTGCAAATGACACGAGAGGCAGAAACACAGAGCAGAGAAAATGAACTCCGTGGACGGTACGTTTAGGAACTAGTGGAGAATTATGTGTTGGTGCATTGGGTGCTCCACAATATCAAGGTCACTATACGTATTGACAGAACAACAACAACAAAATTACATTTGTATAGCGCCTTTCACAGGGACATATCTACCCCCACCTCACCACCCCCATTTCACTGATTAACCTGCAAACTTCTGACTCAGAGAAAGCACGCTACCAACGGAACCAGGTTAGTACCTGCTAACCAGCCGTCGAAAGCCACAATCTGCCAACTGGATATCCAATGTCACAAATTCACCTTTGCAGACATCACCATCGAAGCTGGATTTTTTGTCTCGGGTATATATCAAACACTCGTCTAAATTGACCCCAATGTCCATTGATAAAAATATTGTTCAGTTTCTCGGTTGCGCTATTTTACAAAAAATGTGAACACCAAGCATAATTTTCGTTAGGTAGTGAATAAACGGATCAACTAATCCTCAGTTGCAATAGTCAATTTCAACATTATTGTATTTTTGTCTGCTTCAGACATTCTACTTATTGAACAGCGTGCGGTTTGCCCGATTCCCTCAATCTGTTTAATCTCTCTCTCTCTTTTTCTGCGTGAACTGGATTGAATTGTGTATCTCTTCCAGCACTGATTCCCAGTTGGTCTATTGCTGAAGACAGGAGAGTAAACAGATCGAAAGGCCTTCCTGCAATTGGATCATTCACAGCACAGTGACCTCTCCACCAGTTTCATTAACAACAGGGAACTGTGTAATTATACCTTGACAATACCTGACCTACACAAGCAGAAATAACACTTGAAACGCAGGTTTCATCCTGCATCCTGCGAATCCGAGAACAGAAGTTCACTTAGCAAGAATGTCATTGTAACAAAGAATAATAAGTAGGGAAGAGATAAAAATGCATACACAAAGATTGTGTGTGTGTACTGCGTTTTGACACACGGTGCTACTTATGCAACAAGCAAAATTTGGCATAAGGGGAAATATATCTTCAGCACCTTTTCATGTCCGACCTTCCCAACCACCTTCACAAGTAATTATTATCAAGTGTAGTGACTGTTTATGAAGATAGATGTAGCAGTCATTTGCACCAGCAAAGTCCAAGGAGGTGAATGACTGATGAATCTGAAGGAATTTTGGTCAAGACACGGGGAGAAACTCCTTCTTTCAAGGAATGAAATTTGCAATATTTTACAACAGATTCAATGTGATAATTATTAAAAATAATAATCCTTGCGTACATGGTAGTGCCTTATCACATCATTAAAAACATCTCAAAGTGCTTCACAGGCTTTATACTCTAAAGTGAAAGGCCTTCCTGCAATAGGGCTTTCCTGCAAAAGTGACTATACATTTTGAATGAATGCTTCTGTTAGGAAACATTGCATATTTCTGTCCTAACAAATAGTCAAACAGCGCCTTTCACATCACGAGGACATCTCAAAGTGCTCACGGGATATACCGCACTCTTGTAATTCTGTGTATGTTTTATATATGTGAATGGCTATCTGCATAATAGCAATGTCCCACAAACAGCCATGAAGTGAAAAAACAATTTTATTTGGGGGCCAGGACACCAAGAGAAACTCCCTTCTCTTTCCATAGTGCCACGGGATCCTTAACTTCCACCTGACTAAGATAGGACTTCAGACTTCAGGACAAGCAATGTCTCATCGAAAGAACGGCACCTGCAACAATGCATCACACCCCCAGCACTGCACTGGAGTGTCGTCTTAGACTATATCTCAATCCATCACTGTGTGTGGAACACTACTGCCACGTTTCACCCACAAAATATAGTCAATTCACTTTACGGTATATTCTATGAAGCGCTATGAGACGTCTTGAAGACATGACAAGGCGCTATATTAAATGCAAGGATTATTATTATTATTATTATACAGCATACACTAGCAATGCACTGGAGTGCCAGACTAGATTATGTGAGCTCAAAGTCCCAAAACAGGGCTTGAACTCACAACTTTCTCAATCAAAGGCGAGAGTGCTATTATCAGAGCCGAGCTGACACATATATCTTATGGGTGGGATTGAGGGAACAGTCTTAAGAGCCATTTTTCTGTAAAATAAGTAGATTTTGTTATTCTTTCATTATTTTTTTTATTTCGAGACCGTACAATACATTTTGAGAGCAAAACTAAATGGCTCTTTTAATATTTCCATTTACTTCATTAAAAATGATAACATAATCTAATTACCTTCTCTTAATTGAAAACTTAAATAAAACATTACTTCTGCCTCAGTCCTGTTTGATACAATTCCCATATCACAACATAAAATGTTCAGGTGGCCCACGCAAGGCAAATTATTCGAACCCCCGTTAAACAAGCATGTCACATAATGTAATCAAAACAACTATTCTTCCTAACTTAAAAGGAACTTAATATAATTAAAAAGCCTGACGTATTGTATAGAATTAAACTGTAATGAGGGCTGCTGTATGTGCAGAATGATAATCTTGCTGCTTCTGGTTGCAGTCTGATACATGCAGAAACCCATCGGGTATCCAAATCAGACTCAGAGTTCCACACAAATATACCACCCACACGTACAAACTTGCGGCAAGAGCAAAGTATGAGTTGGTCAGTGTTGGGCGCTGTCTGGCAACCTTTTCTGCCATGTATCCAGCTAGGACCTCACTACCCGTTAGAGCTTTGGCTTGCAGGCTTAATGGGAACTGAGTGGGAAGCATCCCTGCTCCAAGTCTGCCTTTCCAAGACCTGCCGATGAGCCAGACTGAGTGGTCTATCATTCGCGGTGTCTTGGGAGTCCTGTGGATCTGCTTGGCTCAGGAATTAGAGATCACCACAGAGGATTGATTTGATTCTGACATTCTCTTGTGAAGCATATCACCATGGAGCCAGATCAGCACCATTCACCTCACTCCTACGAGAGGATAGTCACCATTTAGTCACTGCAAAATTTATCTTCTAAATATTGGGATTATTTTTTGTTTACGAAGGTGAAGGATGTGAGTTCTGGCAAGTGAAAAGCTTTCACATTTGTGCCAGCAACACCCCTGGAAATTCCATTTGTCTTACTTCGTAAAACCATTCAGTCTCAAAATTTAAGATGCAGAAAATTCTCAAATTCATTCATAATTTGGAAAACATTTTTCCAATGCAGCCTCCCAACTTTTGATCGATTGAATTTGAGAATATTCCCACGATCTTAGATTTCAGGGTGGATTCCTGGTCCCGACTGGGGTGAAATTCCGCTTTGTGTCTCGGGTATAGCAGGTTGGTGGGAGCGATGAGTAACACAGAAAAATCCTTGAAGAGCCTGGCTCCTCTTACTAGGCAGTTAAGAGATTGGAAAGCAAAGAGGCATGTCCTGCAATGATGTCACTGCATATCTGGCACTGATAACCAAGGCTGAGCACGGTATTAATGAGCAATACCACAGCTGAATTGCTTGTGTTTGGGCACTCCCCTGATGGCTTAGTTAGGAAGTTCACTTCCCAGTGTGCGAATGGGCCATACCATCCAGAAACATCCCAGCTCCAATCGCTAACCTGTGCTGAGCTACGCTGCCATTACTTTCTGAGCCTGAGGAATGAGAAACGGTGTTGATAGCATCAGGGCTTTTCTCTTTGGTGCGCCCGTCATTTTTACATTTACATTTACAACAAGTTAGTTTAAATGGTGCAATAATAATAATAAGCCTTGCATTTGATATAGCGCCTTATCACGTCTTTGAGATGTCTCAAAGCGCTTCGCCGAATATACTGGAAAGTGAATTGACTGTATATTTTGTGGGTGAAATGGCACTCTACGCTGTGTGCCTGCACAACCCCTTTTAAAGTTGTTTCTGTCAAGCACTTTGAGACGCCTCAACGACATGATAAGGTGCTGAATCAAATGCAAGGATTATTTTTATTATTATTATTACTACTGTAACATCAATTGCACGATATCACTGAATAGAATGAAACATCACTCCAGACATGCTTTTTTCCTCCAAGTTTGCTCCTAGTTGACGATTAGGAACAATTAGGTTCTGGTCCGTGAGGAATCTCATTGGATTATTTTACTTACTCTGGCTCTGACCTTTCTATCCTGATTGCTTGCTGAGGAGATTCCGTCCCCAAAAGAGGGATCAGGAAAGTTCGGGTGCTTTTATTCGGTTTAATTTCCTCAGTGTGTATGTGAACAGTGGAATAAGGACAGGATCCATTGAAGGCTGAGATATTCTTCCTAAACACCCACCCACCCTTAACTGCCCTCTTAATTCTCCCTAACACTACCGGCCCCCTACCCACACACACACACAGCACTTGAACACTTTCTGTCCAGGCCCACTCATGTGAAGCTCGCACTTTGTCAAGACATCTGTATGTACGGTGGAGAGGGAACATACAGAGAGACATGCCCAAGCATAAGGAGAAAATTGATGTGGAATTTTTAAACAAACGAAACAAAAGATGTTCGTGCTGCATCAAATATAACATTTAAGGGAGCAGAAGTCAGTGTTGCTACTGACAGGCACAGTCCCAAATACACTCCAGAAAACACTTACCCCACCCCCTCCTTTTAAACTTAATGCTGATTTCATATCCAACAGCTCGGAAACATGGATTAAAGCAGGGACATACATGCTGTCTGCTCTTACACATAGCAGGCAACAGCAAAAAAAAAGGTAAAATAAATTGTACTGTCAATTAAATCTGTGGTGCAATGTACAAAACAGGAACAAGCAATTTATTCGCAGGATCTTTCAGTTCATTTAGACATTGAATTATTTTCCACCTCCTTGTGACTTGATGAATATGTATAGTGCAGCTTTTCTACCTGGCATATCAAATCACTTTCTCTCTCACATTTAGCATGCAAATCCTGAATTATATCACCACTGTCACAAACAGATCAACAGCAACCTCCCAAGACCCACCGAGCCATGCTTTAACGACACGGTGCTGATTTGAACTTCTATTGGAATGAAATCCTTGTCTAAAGCATTTCTCCGGCAAGCAGCGAGAAAATGCCTATTGCCTGTCGAAAGCGTTTATATCTGGTGCCCACTCCGCAGCTCTCCAGCTGACCTTTCCTTCATTGATATTCACCTCATGCCATCGAGATGCCTGCCTCAGCTGCCAGGACCCTGGTGAGCAGGTGGAAAAGTGACCAGTTGAAAATGAGTTGTCAAGCTTGTTACAATAAAAAGACTGATGCAATTAGTTTTTCATTACCTGCCATCACCACGGACCCTAATCAGTTTGGATTGTTCTTCCTTCCTCGCTGAAATGAAATGCAAATTTCTCTGGACAAATGGAAGCTCAAAATGCTAAGCTCCTGGTTGCATCCGCTATAGGCAGCATCGAGATCTCTGTTCACGGTTACATACAATGCTGTGAAGAAAAGGAACAGCTGCCGATGTTTACTTTCGAAAAAAGGAGCCACAAATTGAAACTCCCATACAGCGATCGGCGTTTTTCTAGGCAGAACCCCACCTAAAGCAACGAATATGGGTGTCATTGTGTCAGGGAATAGGAGGGAAGAGAGTAAAGATGTGTTCAGAGGATTAAAAATATTATATTATATATTATTTATTGTGTAATATTATAATATTGTATCGGACGGTATTTCGTGTATCTTACTGGGGCAACTGCGTCCGAGTCAGGCATGGTCGTGACCATTTCTTCCCGGTTTTTATCATTTGAAATGCACAGTTACTACACTAAACAAAAGCAAAATACTACCCAGCAAAATGCTTTGAGATGTTTTGACATTATAGATGCTATATCAGCTGTAAGGATTATTCTTATGTTTATTGTAAAAGTTTGTCGATGTATGTATGTATGAAATGCTGATCTCATGTTTAGGACACAAAGGTGCAAAATATGATTTTTTGTAATAGATTTGATTAAATCACATTGAATCTGTTATGAAATACATCACTTTGCACCCCCGGCTACTAACAGTAATCCTTGCGTTTGATACAACAGCTTTCATGTCACAAAAACGTCTCATAGTGCTTCACAGGACTTACTGTAAAAGTGAGGTGACTATGTATTTTGTAGACAAATTAATTATTTAATGCAATAGCACCCAGCAAATTGGCTGTCTTATGAGAGGTCCCTTCTGTGTTCCTAGCATCATAGTCCTGTATGAGCTATAACCTTTTACAGCTCAATCTTGAGACTGAAACTATCCTACTTGGCTCCAATCAAAGCCTTCTCACCACTGCACTGATGTTCACGGGGCTTCACTTCATCTCACAGAACCAGTGTGGAATCTTGGTACCCACCATCTTTCAGCCCTTACATTCAAACTCTCACTAGTTCTGCTGTCTCTCGCCTTCACAATATCACCCAGTTTTACCTCTACTTCTCCCCCTCAGCTGCAGACTATGGGGATGTGGTGAACGGAAATTTCGGAAAGTTCACTTTAATTTGGATAATCATAGGCATGGTGATGGGTTTCTGTACCGGCTGACCAATAAAGTATAACATTTAAATGAATACAGGATTTTTCTCCTCACTTTGAAATGCTTCCATGCCCTCACCATCATCAGACCTTAAAACTTGCCTGAAGACTGATTTCCTGGACTGTGCTGTTGGATACCTTTCTCCTCTGTTTCTCAGATCCCCTCCTCCCTTCCACTCCCTTCTCCCCTCTGCCCCCATCCCCAAGCTCATACTCCCAGTCAGCTACATGAAGTGCTTTGAAATACTCTCTGGAAGTGAACAGTGCGCTCTAAAAGTAATCGTTATTGTTGTCGCTGAGGGCATTAGTCACCTTGACTATCACTGATATTGTAGCCCCTGCAGGTAGTATATCTCAGTTACATCTCCCCTTCGCTTCCTTGTGCACTTATCGTGCCGAAGTCACTCTATCGTTGTATCTCTTGGTTAGGCCTGCTGCAACTTAGGTTACTTTGATGCTCTCTATGCTTCTGGTTGCACTCTCCTCCTTCGATGCTGTCATCTATTCAGTGGAGTCCTGTAGCTCAGTCATTAGAGCACTCGCAAGTGAGAGGATTCCCAGACAGATCGAAATGTTGGGCAAGTTTCCTTGCTCCGCACGCCTCTGTTTACCCAGAAGTAAGTAGGAACCCAGTTGTTAGTCGATTGGAGGATCGCTTTTCCGGGGATAATAATTCCTTCAAAATAAAAATAATTGGGTCGCTCAATCCACGACTGTTTGTGGGACGCTGCTGTGCGCAATTGGCTGTCGCGTTTTGCCCATAAACCATACAGTCAATTCACTTTGCAGTATATCCTGTGATGCGCTTTGTGACGTCTCGAAGACGTGATAAGGCGCTATATCAAATGGAAGGATTATTATTATTATTTTTATTAATAATATCTGCCTGAATGGCTTCCGCAACCACTCAATGCATCCCATGTTTTGAGAGCAAAATCCTCCTTGTGTTTCCTCTTGCTGCTGTGGTAAAACTGTACTTTGGAGATGTTCCCCTTCACTAACTCCAGATCTAACCGGGAGTTAATACTCACTTTGCCATGTGTCATTTCATGTGTACAAATGCTGCAAGACTTCCTCCTGACTGCCCTTTAGCGAGACCTTAACAAGCTCAGTTGGCCTTTTCCTTCCCTTTCCATTGATGGTTTCTGAGGAGCGGCAATGTTAAGAATCAAGCTGGCGACTTGGCTGCTGGTGCAATCTCCCGTCATTCCACACCTTTACACATCACATCACCGGGAACGAAGGACCTTAGTTATGAGGAGAGGTTAGCGAAACTAGGATTATTCTCCCCAGAGCAGAGAAGATTAAGAGGGGATTTAATAGAGGTTTTCAAGATCCTGAGAGGACTTGATAGGTTGAACCGGGAAAAACTGTTTCCACTGTCATATGGGTCAGTAACCCGAGGACACTGATTTAAATTAGTTCTTAAAAGAAACAGAGGGGAGGTTAAGAAAAATTTGTTCACCCAGCGAGTTGTTCGGATCTGGAGTGCATTACCTGAAAGGGTAATGGAAGCCGATTCAATAACAACTGTTAAGAGAGAAGTAGATGGGTATTTGGGGAGGACAAGATTGCAGGGCTATGGAGAGAAAGCGGGCCAGTGGGATTGAGTTGGATTGCTCTTTTAGGAGCGGGTGCAGACGAGATGGACCGAATGGCCTCTTTCCGTGCTGTATGATTCTATGAGTGGTGAACACAAAAGCCCGAGAGCCATTGCATTTCAACTCAGTTCAAATTTGGAAACAAATGGGTGATTCAAGCAGTTCATTTCCATACCTTGCATATGCAGCGAGGGCATTAAAACTACGCCAGTCATTACCATAATGTCATTCACGTGGAGGCAAGATGATTGTACGTTTCGTAGATCAGACACAGGAAAAACTGAATGCGAGGCAGACTTGGGGAACTTGTGCATTGCATTATATTTTATGGTTTTTATGTACCGGCCTTTTAAGGATGTACAAATCCGTGCTTTCATTTTCGTCGTACTCCCATTACCAAATGCTAAAATCGTTCAATGCGAAAAATCTTATTTTAATTTCGTTTTTTGCAAACGAAAGGTTAATTGAAGTCAGTCCCAGAAATTGCATAGTTCCTAAAGTCATTTTTTAAATAATTTAAAATAATTTGGGATCTGAAAGAAATGATCACTTCTTGATAATTTACACTCTTTATAGCATTTTTGATGGGCAGACAAGAATGATTTCCACACATTAGAAACTGATTTTCATGCAAATAACCATCAGGGTTTTGTTTCCGTGAATTGCTAAGGATGAACCAGATGTGCGAGTGTGGGGAGGAGGGGCAAGGGGGAGGGTAAGGGAAGCTAATGAATGACTCACACTACTGTGTGAGTATAGTTCCTCGCCTCAAATACTGCAGACAACAAGTGAATGACTTGTTCATAGGATCACAAGGTTGGTTCAGATGAAGAAGGCCCTTTGGTCCATTTGATCTCATTCCTCCAGAAAGCCAACCAGCAGTTTTCCCATCACAACATCAAACCAGCCCTGTCCAAAAACATCAGGCCTGACTGGTTGCTGAGGAGAAGTTCCTATGTGCACAGTCGAGGCCTCTCACAGACCACACGCTGCCCCTGGGCCGGCTGTGGGGACAAGGAGACAGCGGACACCACTTCCTGGCATGTACATATGAGAAGGAGGTCTGGAAGTAGATGGGCTGCTCTCTTGGTTCGCCACTTGGTGCTGTACGACCTCTTCCTGAGGACTCCTGACATGAAAGGCACAATATCAAATGTAAGGATTATTATATTTGAACTTGTGGTCATACCAGAGATGGTATCATAATAATAATAATAATCCTTGCATTTGATATAGTGCCTTATCACGTCTCCGCAACGTCTCGAAGCGCTTCACAGAATATACTGTAAAGTGAACTGACTGTGTAATTTGTGGGCCAAACGCGGCAGCCAATTACACACAGCAGTGTCCCACAAACAGTCATGGATTGAGTGACCAATTTTTTTTAAAAGGAATTATTACCCCTGGGAACAAAGCGATCTGCCAATCGACTAACAACTGGGTTCCTACTTACTGCGAGGTAAACAGAGGCGTGTGGAGTAAGGAAACTTGCCCAGCATTTCATCCTGCTGGGAATCGAACCCAGGTCTCTCGCTTGCAAGGCGAGTGCTAAAACCTCTTATAGTTAGTAAACATAAACTGTCCTAATGATGCACTTGTGCCCATTGTAGGTACTGTGGGATTGTTGTTTCACACTATGTATTCAGTGCCAGGTGCACCCTACTGTGCCAATTCATTCTTAATAGAGCTGTTTACCAAAGCTAACACCCAATAATTCACTTAGCTTGTATTTTCATTAACCTGCTATCAGATGTGGAATCAAAACATTATTGAACATTCATTGAAATTAACTCAATTTGGAGGTCTAACCAATAGCTTGCAACTGTTTACCAAGTTCAAGAACGTTTAGAATTTCTGAGAAATCGTTTATTCATTCCCTCGTGCTATTGAGAGGAGATTAATGATACCCCCCGATTCAAAATATTGAATCCATTCTCGGCTCCCTCGTGAGGGGCTTAGCACAGCTAAAACAGCAGGCACCGGCTTACTTTAAATGGCTTCTTATGTACAAATTACTGAAGATGACAGAAAGATGACCAGGGGCTGTTGTTATGTGGGTAATCCCATAATGTTGTACAGTGCCAACACTAGTTGTTCCCAGGGCTCAATAGTGAAACTGTTTCATTTGAACTAAATATCTGTCCTCTGAAACTAAAAACAGTATTAATTTAGGGTACATTTTAGCCACGGGGACTTGTGCAGGGTCACAGTTTATGAACATGAGTGAACAGCACCAGTACTAATTCAACACGACAAAAAATACTGATGCCAAGATGTTTGAATCTGTAATATTAAAGATCCCATGACATTATTGGAGCCAAAAAAGGAGTTTATTGGTGAACAGCCCTCCAGATTAATTGGTCATTCACCTCATGGCTGTTTATAGGACTTTGCTCATGCAAACGGCTGCCATGTTTACCTACAAATTATACCAAATTTACTTGCCAGTACTTAATAATCCTTGCCTTTAATACAGCCATATAATGCTGAAACATCACCAATGCTTCACAGGCAATTGCTGTTATTCTGGTGATTATTCATTGGTAGGCAAACACAGCGGTCAATTTGCGCACAGCAAAGTCCCACAAACAGCAGTGGGGTAAATGATCGATTCATCTTGGAAGGTTGTTGGCCGGGAGACTGGAAGAAGCTCTCTTTTCTTTTTGAATAGCACCACAGGAATTTAGCATTCACCTGAACAAGCAGGTGGTACCTTGATCCGAAGTATGACTACAAAAGGAGCTTAATAAGGTACGTGCATGGGCTGATAACAGACAAATGAAGTTTAACAACAACAACAAGATTACATTTGTATAGCGCCTTTCACATCGGGAGGACGTCCCAAGGCTCTGGACGGTGTACAGCATTTCAGACCCGAGCTGGGGTCAGGGGGGAGAAGGGAGGGAAGGGGAAGGGGGGTGGCCAAAGAGGAGGGACTTGAGGCGGGACTTGAAGGAGGCTAAGGAGGGGGCGAGGCAGAGTGACTGGGGGATGGAATTCCAGAGGTTCGGGACTTTGTGGATGAAGGCTCTCCCGCCAATGGTGGGGCGGGTAGGTCGGTGGACGTGGAGCAGGCCGGAGTCAGCTGAGCGGAGGGAGCGGGCGGGTTGGTAGGGGGTTAGGAAGTCGCAGAGGTAGGGTGGGGTGAGGCCATGGAGGGCTTTGTATGTGAGGACCAGGATCTTGAATTGGATCCTCTGAAGGATAGTGAACCAGTGGAGTCGGGTGAGAGTGGGGGAGTGGTCGACAGTGTCAAAGGTGGCAGAGAGTTTCGAGGAGGACAAGGAGGCAGAGAGAGCCCTGATCACAGATGTTCAGAATGTTATTAGTGACTTTGACCAGGGCTGTTTCCGTGCTGTGGGCAGCGCAGAAGCCGGATTGGAGGGGTTCAAAGAGGGAATGGCGCAAAAGAAAGGAGAGGAGCTGGGACGCGATGACTCGTTCCAGGACTTTGGAGAGGAATGGGAGGGTAGAGATGGGGAGGTAGCTGGAGAGGAGGGATGGATCTAGGGAAGGTTTTTTCAAGATGGGGTAGATGACAGCTGTTTTTAGTGGGTGGGAACTGAACTGGTGGACAAGGCGAGGTTGATGACATCAGACAGTTAAGGGGCCAGAAGGAGGAGCTAAAAGATGAGGAGAGAGGTGGGGATGGGATCGAGGGAGCAGGTGGTGGGTTTGAGTTTGCAGACAGTCGTGGTGAGGGAGGAGGGAGAGATAGGGTCGAAGAAGTATAAGGGGGGATGGGTGGGGTGTGGGTCATGAGGGAGAGGTGATGTGGGGGTGGCTGTGGATGGGGCTGAGGTTGCTGAACGTATCCCCTCAATTTTAGATTCGAGGAAGTCCAGCATCTCCTCACAGTTGGAGTTTGAGGAGAGGATGGGCGAGGTATGGGAAGGTGGACGGAGGAGCCGGTTTGTGGTGGAAAAGAGAAGCCTGTGGTTGTCCTTTGCCCCAAGATAACCTTGGAGTAGAAGAAGGATTTGGCAGAGGCAAGAGCGCAGCAGTAGGTCTTGGTGTGGTGAAGCCAAATCTGCCGATGGACCGTTAGTTTGGATTTGGTCCAGGCGCGTTCGGCAGCTCGCACTTGTGCCTTGAGGGAACGGAGATGGCTGGTGTACCAGGGGGATTTACAGGAGTATGAGGCAGTTTGGGAGGTGAGGGGGGCAAGGGAGTCCAGAATGGAGGAGAGGGAGTTGTGGAGAAAGGAGAGTGAGGAGGGGAGATCGATCAGTGAAGGCCAGAGGTGCAGGAGTTCAGATGACTCCAGGGCAGTGAAGAGGGAGGAAATTTTTTTCTATGGACGGTATGTGATGGTGGGGAAAGGGGAAGGGGTACTGAGGTGTTGAGGGAGATGAAGTGGTGGTCCAAGATGGCTTTATCGACGATGGTTATGTCCGAGCCGGTGAGGCCCCGGGTGATCACCAGATCAAGGGGTTGGCCACGGTCGTTGGTGGGGTAGTGAATGAGAAGGGAGAGGTTAAGGGAAGAGAAGTCAGCAGAGGTAGAGCAGGAGGGGTTGAAGTGGAGGTTGAAGTCCCCTAAGATAAGAAGGCGTTCAGAGCAGAGGGAGAGGGAAGATAGGAGGGTGGAGATGTCCGAGAGGAAGGTGGGGGATGGCTTGGGCGGACGGTAAACAAGGAGGATTTTGAAGGAAAGCCTGGAGGGGTGGTAGAGGGTAAGGTGTTCAAAGGAGGGGAACGTTCCGGAGGAGTAAGGGGAAAGTCCAAGGGGGGACCGGGAGATGAGAGCCACACCACAGCCATGGCGATTAGGGTTTGGTGAAAGGTGTAAACTTGAGGTGTGGCCTCGACTAGCGGCAGGTATCACCTGGGGTGACCCAGGTTTCGGTGATATTTTCCTCAATGGTGAGGTCATGGATTGTGAGGGACTGGTTGGTTAATGAGCGGACGTTCTGCAGACCAATGCGGAGGGGATAGTGAGTGGTGAGAATGTGGCGGGGATGAGGGGTGGGAGTGGGTGCGCAGACGGGTTGGACGGGGATGTGAGTGAGGGAGGAAAGGTTGGCTCCCGTGAGTTGATACAGATAAATGCAAGGTGCTACATACAAGTAAGAATATGAACATATGTATTCCATGAATAGGACAGGAGATGTGAAAGCCAAAGCTGAATTTTTTTTATAATAATAAATAATAATTTGGTCAACAACAACAACTTGCACTTTTGCAATGCCCTCCATGCAGGGTAGCGTCTCAGAGCACCTAACAGTGGTGGAGCCTGACTCCGAGCTGGGTTGAGGGGTGGGTGGGGGGAGTTGGCTGTGGAGAGGAAGGTTTTCGGGCAGGACTTGAAAGAGGGGAGAGAAGGCACAAGGCGGAGGGAGTGAGGGAGAGCGTTCCAGAGTTTCAGGGTGTAGAGGCTGAAAGCACGACCTCTGATGGTGGGGCGGAGGGTGCAAGGGACGAGCAGGAGGCCCATATCAGTCGAGCGGTGGTGGATTGGGGAGTGAGGAGGTCGAAGAGGGAAGGACGCGCCAGGGAGTGAATGGATTTGAACACGAGTGTGAGAGGATCTTGAAGTCGATCCGTTCAGTGATGAGGAGCCAGTGGAGCCTGGGCCAGAACTGGTAAGATGAGCGTGTGGAGTTTGGTCCGGGTCAGTATGTGGGCGGCAGAGTTCTGAATGAGTTGGATCTTGTGAATGGTGGAGCTGGGGAGACCGGCGAGGAGTGCGTTGAAGTAATCCAATCGGGAGATGACAAGTGTATGTACAAGGGATTCAGCTGCATCACTCAGTCCACGACTGTTTGTGGGACACTGCTGTGCGCAATGATAATGTGCTATATCAAATGCAAGAATAATTATTATTATTATTATATTATTTGGGCAGAGAATAAGAACAAGAATGATCCCTAGTGCAGACAGACTGTGGATATTCAGTTTCGAGAGAAGGCATTCGAAATAATTTGTGCATTTGACAGCTGTGTACAATTTGAAATGAGTCCAAAAAAAACTCAGAACAAGAATAATAAAATAATCTTTGCTTTTGGTACTGGAAAGTGCCTGACCACGTGCTGCATTGCTAGTGGTGTTATCTTTCGGATGAGAGGTTCAACCGAAGTCCAGTCTATCTATTCAGGTGGACAGTGTTTCCTCCCGGTGGAGTCTCGACACTCAGCTCCCATTAATCCTGCAAGCCAAAGCACCGATAAATAGGTTGGTCCTAGCTGGAGAGAGAGCGGCAAGCTTGCCAGACGCTGCTTTTAACGGAAAACCATGTGGTTTTAGCTGGTTCGACACCAGCAGCACCCCAACATACCTTTGGGGTTCCAAGCTTTGACTCTCGCCGGTCTGAGCTTGATAGTCTCCAGAATCGGTAAGCAGGTTAATTTTGGCAAGAGAGCGTGCGTTCCATTTTGTCCATGGGAATTTCGCTATGTAGTTGGAATTCTCAACTCGGTTTAAGCCTGGAACTCTCAGCCTGGTTTTAATTTGTCCTGGGACCTCACCTTGCGTGAGAGGCGCTATGTAAATTCAAATTGTTGTTGTCGTTGTGCATATTCTCTTAAATATGGTGACGTATTTCCACATGTCAAACACCTGTCCAACACCCCAAAAAATCAGGTTGACATTGAAGATCTCATGGCAGCAACAGCAACAACAAATTGCATTTGTAAGGCACTTTTCACGTCAGGAGGAGGATGTCCCCAAGGCACAAAGACAGTCAGGGATTTGGACCCAAGCAAGAGGTTGGGATCAGGAGAGGTAGTGGTCAGGGCAAGGAGGGTAGGGGTAGGAGGGTGACCAAAGGTGTGGTCAAAGAGAAGAGTCTTGAGAAACGGCGCTATTTGCAAAAAGTAGGTAGATTCTCCTAGTGTATTGACTGGCAACCCCACCAAATAAAAATAAATGTGATCATTTTAGTTCATGGCGGTTTCTGAAACATTGCTGTGCGCAAATTGTCTGCTACATTCACCCACAAAAACACACAGTCACTACACATTCCACTATTTCCCATGAAGCGGTTTGAGACACCATGACGAAATGTTAAGCAGTTATATCAAATGTAAGTAAGGATCATTATTGTGAAAGGGTGAGATCAACTGGGCCGAAGGGAATTCTTCATCGAAATCAATCTTGTGATCTTATGAATGACAGCAGCAAAGTAGCAATACCTGATTACCTTCCTGAACATTTCTAAGTGAAAACTGAATAAGCTCTTAATCACTATCTGTACTTTGTTATATACTTTGTTTTATTCAAATGCCTGAGCACTTCCCAGCAAATATTTCGCTAGCTCTCCCATGCCATCCAGTGGTCCGGAGTAAAAGGACACACGATGATGGTGTAGAAACGGGCCAATCGAACCAAACAGTCCGTGCTGCTGTCCGTACCCCATACAGATCTACCCCTATTCCTTACTCCTTACAAAATCCATCTATTCCCCTCCTCCCTCACGTGAAAGTCTATCAGGTTATCCCAAACTCTGCCGCCCGCATTCTTACCCGCACCAAACTCCGCTCCCCAATTACCCCAGTCCTCGCCAGACTGCACTGGCTGCCTGTCCCAGAGAGGATCGACTTCAAGATCCTCACTCTTGCCTTCAAATCCCTCCACTCCTCTGCACCCCCCGACCTCTCTGACCTCCTCTCTCCTCACAACAGTGCCCGTTGCCTTCGCTGCACCGGGTCTGGCCTCCTCCTTGTCCCCCGAATCCTCCGCTGCAACATCATGGCCGTGCCTTCAGCCACTATGCCCTGAGGCTCAGGAACTCCCTTCCTCACTCCCTTCATAACGCCCCTCTTTTCCTACTTTCAGGTCTCGGCTGAAGACCTTTCTTTTCAAAAGCGCCTTTGGTCACCTTCCTCCCCCTCCCCCTGGCTCGGTCCCGGGATCCGTTACTGTGAAGCGCTCTGAGACACTGTCCGTCGTGGAGGGCGCTCTGTAAATCCAAGTTGTTGTTGTTGTTGTATCTATACCATCTGATTCAACCACCGCTTCGGGATGCGAGTTCCACAATCCCATTACCCTCTGCATGAAGCAGTTCCTCCCAACTTCTCTATCAGATCCCCTGGTCACTATCGTATATTTATGTCTCTGGTTGCCAACTCTCCAGCCAGTGGAAACAGCCTATTTTTGTTAACCATAATCAATTTTAAACACTTTGATTAGATCCTCCCTGTTAAACATCTCTTGTCTAGCGAAAAAAGATCTAACCCATCCAAACTACCCCGATAGCAGTAACCTGGAATCTGCCAAGATTTGCTGATAGACATTTGATATCTCTATTGCAAACTGAATAGATTTTGCTCTTATTTTTCATTACTATGCCAACTGGGTGCCTTTACTAAATTTTTACGGAACAGTACTTGATGTGCCAGCTCAATGTCACACTACAATCTATAGACTGAAGATTGTAACACTTAAGGTGGGATCAGGAATCTGACAATACACCGACTTCTGAAATTCCGAGCTGTGTTTGGAAGACATGTTCCTGCAATGAACATCCCTTCGGTAGATAAGTTATAGAGTTACAAGTCAGATTGGACCTTGTCTTGAGAACTGACTCGCGGTTCCTTCAAATGTATTACTACTAATAATAAATTAGTCACTTCAATCGACGACTGTTTGTGGGACACTGCTGAGCGCAATTGGCTGCTGCATTTCGTCCACAAAATATGCAGTCGATTCACTTTACAGTCTATTCTGTGAAGCGCTTTGAGACGTCTCGAAGACAAGATAAGGCGCTACATCAAATGCAAAGATTATTACTGTTATTATTATGTACCTTGTGTGAACTCATGCCAATGCTGTGATGACACTGGACTGTTTCAAGCAGCAATTTGCACCTTCGCTGCTCACCATCGGTCTGGAGGGCCTCGCCAAATATGAACTTCATGTAAGTAATTTGGTGATCAGTGCACTAATGCCTTATTGATTGTAGGAACAAAGCCAGCATTCACTTTAATTCGCATTAGATGTTGGGACAATGTTAAATACCTATGAAATTGTATGCTTTTATAGGAATGGTACATCTGGAGCAACAGCAGGTAATTCGCAGTTACTTGGCCACACGCCATTGAACACACAACTTTGAATGCAGACCTCCCAGTGAAAGTAGAGTGCGTTCTTTGACGTGCTAATGCCGTTCCCTGTTGCGCTGCTGCATGGATGACCTAAAGGTATCCGTGGGTAGCTTCAAAGAGCTGACAGTAAGTTGAGTAAGCACGTCTGTCCTGAATTAACCAACGGAGAAGATTCTTTCTCCTCACCTTTAGTCAATGACTGAAAAAAAACCGAACGTAGCCTTGGGCATTTCACTCACACTTAGTGTTCTTCTGGTCTGAAAGCCCAAGAGTTTGGGATTTACAGATCAGAGAGAGGAGGAGAGTGTGCGGTGATAAATGTGCAAACATTTGAATACCTAAGCCTCTTTATGTGCTGATGGCAAAGGAGATGAACGTTTGCCTTTGTACCTCTGTGATTGTTCAATCTTGTCCACATCCTGCAGGTGAACTAGCAGGACCTGTACAATCACTAGTGTCTGTGGGGCTGATAATGACTGATCGCGGGCCTACTGGTTTGAAAGTAGACTCGGGATTTTTTTGCCACATCTGTCATGAGCAGAAAGGAGTTCTTGTCTGTTTGAGGACAGTCGAAGCAGTAGGAATAACACCGCAAGAGCTAACCATCTAAAATAAATACAAAAACAGTTTACAAGAATAAAAAATCAAATATTTTTAAACCTTTACTTATACTCGCTAACCTCCCTTTTCTATCATTCTCCTTTCTTGCCCCCTGTTATCTCTCGTTTCTCTTTATTAACTTTATTTTTTAATTCGTGGAAGTCCTGTAGCTCAGTGGTTAGAGCTCTCGTCTCGCAGGCGAGAGATCTGGGTTTGATTCCCGGCAGAGTGAAACATTGGGCAAGTTTCCTTACTCCTCATGCCTGTGTTTACCCAGCAGTAAGTAGGAATCCAGTTGTTAGTCAATTGGCGGATTTCTTTTCCAGGGGTAATAATTCCTTCAAAAAAAAATTGAAAAATAATAATAATTTAGACACTCAATCCACGACTGTTTGTGGGACACTGCTGTATGCAATTGGCTGCCACCTTTCGCCCACAAAATATTCAGTCAATTCACTTTACAGTATATTCTGTGAAGCAATTTGAGATGTCTTGAAGATGTGATGAGGCTCTATATCAAATGCAAGGATTATTATTATTATTTTTAATATCTAACTATTTGCCTGTATCTGGCTTTAAAATGAACTCATCGAGTGGCAAAATGTTACTGGTGAGAAACGCACACTTTTAAGTCTTAGGTAATTAGGTAAAGTACAGTTAGATGCACAGTGAAGACCCCTGTGCTTTAACCCAATAAGGACTCCCTTGAGCTTGCATTTATACAACGCCCTTCACATAGTTTTGGTGTGCGTTACGGTGGTGGGGTTGGACAGCTAGCGGGGAGAGGGGGTGAAGGGTGAGGTGACGATTAGTACAGTCAAAGATGTAGATCACTAGGTACACTGGGTGTGTAAATTTTATTGAAGACCCATGCACGAGTTTTGTAATGTTTTGTAAATAAATCCGGAGACGCATATAAAAAAATTGAATTCACCGCAATTCTGATGCTGGCAGTCCTGGAGAAGCTTGCTGGATTAATGGCTGCATTCCTTTCTCTGATGAGTGTACCTGTTTTAGAATATTATTGTTCTTGCCCAGTTTGTTGCCGAACTCAAGACAGGGCACATCTGGCCAGGGGATATATGCTCACCCTGCCTTACAGCCACAGACAAGAGGAGATTGCCATCCGGTCAGTCTGCCCTGGATTTAAACCTACCGTCCAGAGGTGAAAGAGTCAGTGGTCTGATACACTGCACTCATCCCCTTCAACAACATCTCTGAAACACACAAACGATCAAACAAAGGAGATTCTTTATTGAAGGAGCATTTAGTCACCACAAAATGACTCACTCTGTTATACTGGTGTGTGAGCTTCCTGACGCCACGAGATTAATCATTTTTAAAATTAAATTCACATTTGATGCACAATTTCCATAATTTCAATGGACTCTCACCCTTCAAAGTACAGCCTTTGATATCAGTTCAAACAACCCCTTGTAAAACATTATTAATTTGGAGAGAAAATAATAAATTAGTGGTTATCGATTTTCTTTAAATTGCTTCTCTTCCTCCTTAAGCAGTCAGTATACTTACGTTTGATATAGTACCCAATCATGTTGGAAAGACATCTTGAAGCGCTTCACAGATTTTTACTAATGCAGTGACTGTGTATTCGTAGTAAACGCAGCAGCCAATTTGTGCACAGCAACGTCTCACAAACAAACATGAAGTGAATGACCAACATTGTTGATTAAGACTCTGGGAGAAAATCCTTTCAAGTACGTATGCTGCACTGAATAAATAATTGAAACGAAACTGTGTTTGTGCTATGGAACTCAACATGAAGCGTTAGAACGGATTCTGAGAGCTCTCGGATCCTTGCTAACATGGCAAAATAAAGAGTGAAGCTTATGTAAAGTAGCGCTGGGGTGTGGGTCGAAGCAGAGCAGAGGCAGCTGGTTTCTGAACCATTTATAACCCGAGTTTCCTGGGGATGAGATTAAAGAGAGAGAGGGAGAGCCTCATCTTCAGAACCTCTGTTAAAATCAAAAAGCTACAGAGAATTACGAGCGCATCCTTTTTGTTTTGTTTGTTTCAGCCGATTTTTGAATGCACTCTGCTTGAAGAATGAGGGCTCTTGACATCATCGTGGTTTAGAAAGATTAATGAGTTCAATGCGTGAGATAGCACTCTGGTATAGTCTACGCGACTAGTGTATTAGGGGCTGAATTGTGGTGTTTCTGATTGTATTCCTTTATAATGTTGTGAGTTCAAGCCACGTGCCGGAACTCTGAATTCCTATGGTTCAGGCTGACACTCCAATGCGGTGCTGGGTGTATGCTGCATGGTCAGAGGTACCTTCTTTCGGATGATAACAATAGCAACACATTGCACGTATATGGCGCCTTTTACGTCGTTTAGGACGTCCCAAGGCACTGGACAGTCAGGGTTTTGCACCCAAGCTGCGGGCTGGGGTCAAGATGGGTTGAGGTCAAAGCGGGAGGTGGTGGGACTCTGCGATGGAGCCTTGCGGGCTAAAACTTTGAGAGCTTTCAGGTCTACTTGAGCATCGAAGCAAAGCATTTTACAGCAGACATACTGGGAGCTATCCCCAACCGTACTGCACGAATTTCACATGCTATTCCACATACAGCATGTTACTTATCACGGGTGGGCGGAATAAACAGTGAATTTTGAGCAAAATGACTGCGTACATTGTGGGCGAATGCAGCAGCCAATTTGCGCAAAGCTCTGTTTCACAAACAGCCATAAAGTGAATGACCAACCGAACCAGGCTGACATCATTCCCAATGCAGAGTCGGTTATCTTCGTCACGATGTGCTTTTTTTAAGAATTTAAAAGACCTGCAATCGGCCTTGTCCCAATGAGCGTCGCAACCCTAACACTCACATGTTCCTCACGCAGCAAAACCATTTGATAGAGAAATCAAAAGCACAGAAGACTCCGTTGTGTAAAAAAGGGAGCAGAGGCACTTCAGCAAACGGACCCCATTTTGTGTATCTAAACTCCAAACCTTGGCTGTCTCAACAAAGGATGTTGGTAAGGCTCGGTGCAAATGCTACCAGCTGTGACATGCATTTTAACTAAACTCTCCCAGTTATAAAACACCAGCCTTACAGCAAACATTTAATTAAAGCACAGCACAGCTCCACTATTTTATTGACAATGCCCAGTGTGATAGTCCCCTCCCGTGTAATTGCGTCTGTGTTTAAACAGCTTGTCTCTTACTAGGCAAGCTCAGTTTTTAAATTATATTCACCATTAGAATAAATCATTCTCCTCTTTAGCGATGTACGTAATCGCACAGCTTTATCTTGCTCATTTGCTTCTCTTGGATAAAGTTATCATCTTGGATTTTTTTTTCGTGCAGTCTGTCACTGTTCACAATCGCCACAAAACGCAGTCACTTCACTTTACAGCAGCAATAACGTATTATTATTTTCCTCGTCATCTGAGGGAGATCCGACAGACTCTGCTCCATTTGAACGTTGTCAGATCTGTGTCACAATTTCCTTCAGGTTCTAAATTGTAAGGAATGGTTAAAAGGATTTATAATAATCCTTGGTTTGATATAGCGCAGTATCACATCTTTGAAACGTCTCAAAGCGCTTCACAGAATCCGCTGTAACAATAATAATCTCGAAGACGTGATAAGGCGCTATATCAAATGCAAGGATTACTTTTATTATTATTATTTACACTGCCCCCTTTGTTGGACGAAGTGCAAATGGAAGCAAATGCTAACACATGGTTTCACGTTACGCACACAGTGCAGTGACTGTGGACTTACTCCGTCGGTCAGTTTGGGGCCCGCTTCCTTTGCCAAAAGCGCCAGAACAATTCCATCCTTTGAGAGGTTCAGCAGCCAAGTGCAGATCAGTGCGTCTGTCCTCAAACAAAAGTACGAGGAACCATGTTACAACAAACCCAGGACATCGGGGTTGAGCATGACCTCAAATCGTAAGAGCTTAAGAGAACATGTAAAGTCTGTTTAATCCATTCAAGGCTATTCTTCTCACAAGCATGTCCATCCAACAAGGATTAACCGTTGATCCCATAACCATTTTCCAAAGACATTCCCCCTACGTATGCTCTCTTCCTGAAGCCCGATTGGAGCTGTTACTGTTTCCATAACCATCAACATCCCACCTATACGTTCTGTGAAGCGTCTTGAGATGTCCCAAAGACGTGATAAGGCGCTATATCCAATGCAAGGATTATTATTATTACTATTACCCACAAGAATCTAGGTTTGAGACTTATTTGCTTGTGAGTGGGGCCATCAATCACTCTTGTTAGTTTCAGGCCATTCAGCCTGTCCTAACATGGCATTCTGCCTCCATCTAGCGGCTTTACTTCAGAATGACAAACCTAAGTCATTGAGAGCAGGTAAACTGCTTAAAATTGATGATAGCGTTGAACAAGACTCACACATTTCCTTGGGTTGATACAGGGTAAATGATGCAATTCAAGGTATAATACTGACAGATACTTAACTGCTTCAACACTGCACAAAATCACAATTTAGAACCTGAAGGAAATTGTGACACAGAGAGGTACAGATGAAGAAGGTTGACTCATTTGATCTCTTCCTTCCTGAATGCTTAATTAAGAAATTTCAGATTCCCCAAAGCTGACTCACTGGAATGTTTTTTTTTAAAGTGGAGTTTGCTTCAAATGAGGTGATATGCAGGCATGGGAAGAATCTCCTTACTGGATATTGTAACTAATAATAATAATAATAATAATAATAATCCTTGCATTTGATACAGCTCAAAGTGCTTCACAGAATACATTGTAAAGTGAATTAACTATATCGTTCCTTAAGAAATATTGTAAAATTCTGTGCAGCTTTTGTCCTCATCTCCCCAGTCCCCCCACCCCCCACCCGCCCCACTTCAAGACAAGACCCCCTGCGAGAGAGATTCACCTCAAAAAGTAAAAATGAGATGCTGTAATGAATATGTTGCTGTGTTTGTAGTTGAGCTATACAGACCTGCAAAGGTCCAGATTTGATCCCAGATGATCCCAACCAGAGTATTCAATTTGTCTTCGTATTTCAGGGCAAGAGGAAAATAACCAGATTTCCCCTTCCTGATATATTATAGAACCATAGAAATGCACAGTGTAGCCAAGGAACCAATGAATTTATTATAATTTTAAATTGCTTTTCTCAAGCATAAAACATTTGTGGGTTTCTAGACTTTTGATCATGTTTAAAGATCAATGGAAGCGCAGAAATAAAATCCCAATACCTACGTTGCCCTCAGTTGTATTTCACTTTTCCCGCTGTCTGTAATAACACCAATGTCCCTGATCGCTCGGCATCATTACAGACAGCAGCAAATACAACAACATTGTCTCTCTGTATACATTGGCGTTCTCTGTCTGTCCCTGTCACTCACTGATGGACACAGAGAGGCACAGAGGTTTTTTTTTGTTATTAGTGTTGTCTTTAATTTCCCGCTGTCTGTATTCATGTCGGAATTGGAGATTTACGAGAAAATGTAGGCTATTTCTTCCTCGTTGTAAATCTGCTGTGAATAGATCCAGTAAACACTTTGTGTTTATGCTTATATACTTTTTAAAGGTTTTAGACTTCGAAATATAGTTATCATGTCATCATTACGCTCTCAGTTTTCAATAACTTAAAAATTGTCTTAACATTTTTGATCGCCTTTTTATACCATTTCGCTGTTGGAATAAGTGGTCTAAGTCTGACCTCCCCCAAGGTCAAAGCCTGGATAAACCCCTGGTATCAGTCACCAGCTGAGGCCTGTGGAACTATAACACAGAACAGTGCAGCTCCTTTGGTCTAAATAATCCTTGCTTTAGATATTGTGGAGTCCTGTAGCTCAGTGGTTAGAGCACTCGCTTTGCAAGCGAGAGACCTGAGTTCAATTCCAGGCAGAGGGCGAAACCTTGGGCAAGTTTCCTTACTCCACACAGAGCCTAATAATAATCCCTCCAAAAAAAAACAATAATAAATTGGTCATTTTCAATCTACGACTGTTTGTAGGACATTGCTGTGCGCAATTGGCTGCCGCGTTCGCCCACAAATATACAGTCAATTCACTTTACAGTGTGTTCTGTGAAGCGCTTTGGGACGTCCTCTCAACGTGAAAAGCACTATATCAAATGCAAGGATTATTATTATTATTATTACTTCTCCCCCTCAGCTGCTGAGACCCTCATCCACAACTTTATCACCTCTCGACACAAACTGCAGACCATCCAGAATTCTGCAACCTCAGTCCTGTCCCGCACCAGGCTCTGGGAGCCCACAACTTCCATCTTTGCTCAGCTTTTCCCCCAGCTAACTCTGTAAGCCAGAGCCCTAATGTGCAGGATAGTCCTGGCCACACAAGCAGGGAGAAACTTGCCAGACAGTGCTTTCAGTGGCAAGCAATGCAGTTATAGCTGGTTAGTACTCCCTTTGGACACTCTGAGGTCCCCAAGGTTTGCCAGTTCACTCTGAGATCCCCAAGGTTTGCCAATTCACTTTACAGTGTGTTCTGTGAAGCGCTTTGGGACGTCCTCCCGACGTGAAAAGCGCTATATCAAAATGCAAGGATTATTATTATTATTATATTGGAGGTGACCAAAGGCATTGTTGCATTTGAGCAAAGCCCTCCACGGCCTTGCTCCTTCCGACCTCTGTGACCTGCTGACCTCATATTGGTCCTTATGATCCTATTCCTCGCTTACACTGTCCAATAATACAATAAAGAGTCGTAATGTTGACACGAGCAGCTTCACTCAAAGTTGTAGAGGCTCTCAGGTCAGCCACGTACCTCTTTGATGACACTAAAGCTGAAAAGCGACCCTGAGTCTAATGAGCCCCCTCCTTTGATACGATTTTAACTCCTCCCCTTCCAGCGTATCACTCGATACCCTTTAATCCGCCAATTTTGTTGCAACACTCACCCGGGTCACAGACTTTGTGTCTTCAAGGCAGTACCGCCTCACATTTATATTTTCGGTGCCTGGACCATAATTGAGCTTAAAGCAAAGCGGCTTATTTTAACACAAACTATACACAGACTATCTACAGTAAATATCATTAGGAGGAGGTGGAATATTAATAAAAACAAGGTGTCCATGACAGCGCCTTCGGCCACCCTCCTACCCTCTCTGCTCTCCACCATCCCTAATCCCAAACCCCCCCCTCCAGCTTGGGTCCATATCCTTGACTGTCCAGCATCTTGGGATATCGTCCCGAAGTGAAAGGCGCTCTACAAATGTAATTTTGTGTTGTATTGATACACAATACATTGCTATAGCACCTTTCACATAGGGAGGATGTCTCAAAGCGTTTGACAGTGCTGGCTGGGCATCCAAACTGGGGGTGGGAGCAGGAAGGGGCGCGGAGGGGAAAGATGACCGAAAGCCCAGTCAAACAGGTAGGTTTTGAGACAGACATTGAACCAAGTGAGGAAGGGATTGTGTCAGGGGGACACTGGGATTGGAGTTTCAGAAAGAATTAGGATTAGAATATGCTGAAAGCTCAAAGCTGAGATGGTGGGGACAGACAGGACGGGGATGTGAAACAGGCCAGTGTTTGCTGAAGGAAGTGAGTAATAAGATTGAAGGAGGTCACAGAGTAGGACCTGGAGAATTTGAAAGTGAGACAAGGATCTTGAGAAAGGATGGGGTGTAATGTAACGCCTTATCGCATTATTGAGACGTATCAAAGCACATCACAGTAAGGAGGTGTGTTCACAGCATTTGTAGTTTTCCTTAATCTATCCTTTATGTTAACTTAACTTATCCTTTAAGTTAATTAACATTAATAAGCAGAAAAGTGGAGTGACTGTGTATAGGTAAGCAAACACAGCAACCAATTTCCCACTGTAACATCTCACAAACAGCCACGAAGTGAGTGTCCAATTTTATTTGGGGGATCGTTGGCCAGGACACCGGGAGCAACTGCCTTCTCTTTTTTGAATAGTGCCGCGGGATCTTTAACATCCACCTGAACAGGCAGACGGGACCCCGGTTTAACATCTCACCCAAAGGTCGGCACCTCTGACGATGCAGAGATCCCCCAGCACAGCAATGGACCGTCAGCTTAGATAGGCAGGTGATTTATGGAGAAACTGACTGGGAGAAGCTGGTTGGGTCTATTGGGAACTGGGAGTAAGGGGGTGTTGTACACGGATGTCTTTGTCAGCATGGGTGGTTTTCCTTAACCTATCCTTTATGTTAAGTTAACTTATCCTTTATGTGAATTAACATCAATAAGCAGTACTGCAAGGTATGACAGACCAAACACCCAGGTTTATTTGCAGGACTTGGTCAGAGATTCTTTCTACTCAAGCCAAACACCTAATAGGAAGCGTGGTCCTAGCTGGAGAACCAATGATTAAACTCCACCTGTAATCCAATGCATAATATATGGAATTCTTGGTAAGTTCGGTTTGGATACTCTTAAGCATGGCAAAGTGTTCCAGGGTGTGTATCAAACAACAACAACAACAAAATTACATTTATAGAGCGCCTTTCACGCCGGGAGGACATTCCAAAGCGCTGAACAGTCAGGTGTCGGGGCCCGAGCATGGGGGAGGGGTGGTGTAGGGGTGAGGGAAGGCAGAGAGGTGGGAGGGAGACCAAAGTCATGGTGGAAGAGAATGGTCTTGAGACCGGGCCTTGAAGGCTGCAAGGGAGGAAGCGAGGCAAAGGGACTGTGGGATAGAGCTCCAGAGTGTGGGGGCAGAGAGACTGAAAACCCGGCCACCGATGGTAGGGTGGGTCGGGCGGAAGACATGGAGCACACCAGAGCCTGATGAACGGAGGGAGTGGGCAGGTTGGTAGGGAGTCAGCAGGTCAGAGAGGTAGGAGGGGGGAAGGCCATGGATGGCCTTAAAGGTGAGGGCGAAGATCTTGAACTCGATCCTCTGGGGGATGGGGAGCCAGTGGGGTCGGGCGAGGGTGGGAGTGATGGGGTCACGGAGCCTGGTGGTGAGAGTACATGAGCTGCAGAGTTTTGGATGATCTGCAGCTTGTGAAGGGAAGAGTTGGGAAGGCCGATGAGGAGGGAGTTCCCATAATCGAGCCTTGATGTGACGAATGCGTGGGTGAGGGTTTGGGCAGCCTGAGGGGTGAGGCAGTGGTGGAGTCTGACAATGTTGCAGAGGTGGTGGTAGGCAGTGCCGGTCATGGCGCGAATGTGGGGGAGAAAGGACAGTTCAGGGTCAAACAAGACACCCAGATTCCTGAAGTGCAGAGGCTTGGCGCGAACCAATCAGGATGGCCTCAGTCTTGCCAGGGGGTTAAACAGGTCAAACAGCAAGATGGTTAAAAAAAAATGTTAATTAACACAAAGAATGGATAAAAGAATTTGGCAATTTTTTCCCCAAAGATTCTTACTTGTCTATAACAAGAGAGTGAGATGTCCAATTAACTCATTAGGACTTACAACAACTCATGATCCTAAATACAGTAAAAGCACAATTTCTACGGGTCCCAAATGAATTTCCCATCAGGTATTTGAACGGGATGTAGTGCGGACTGTAATTTATTAGCTGAACGCAGGCCTTTGAAATGAGATATTGGCTTTCCAACTATGAGGGAAGTGGGAAGAAAACGGTGACAGATAATCTGATTGCGAATGAAATCATTAGAATGTGCGTTTAGAGACCAATTTGCGGTGGCAAAGAGCGATGAGTGAATGCAGTAAACTGAGACAACCTGCGGTCTTCAAAAACATCAAGGTGCCCGACTCTACCGCAGAGGCTTTGCTGAAAAATTTTGTGAAGGGTAAATGCGAGGGCTCACCATTCTTTGAGCTGGAGAGGAGACGGGACCCTTTCACAGAGGTTGTGTTGTGCAGCCTGTGCAGGGGAACATGTGGCAAGTATTAGAGATTAATGGCAGAAGTCAGAATTAATTATCACCCAGGAGTGCCTGAAGCTACAGCCTTGGTAATATTAGTAAACTGAGCCAGGCAAGGGCAAAGATCACTGGAGGTGTTTGTCTACTTTAGAGGCCTGCACAAGAAATATTTTTAATAAGACTCACGTAACAAAGAAGGGACTCTTGCACACGCCTTCGTACCACTGCTTTTTCCCTTCCCCAAGTCTTTATTTCCACAAACTCTGCTTCTCCTGGGCGAACGGATGATTTTTCCACCAAGGAAAATGACTGTTTTTTTTTACTCAAATCAAATATGATTTGGTCACAATAAAATGGACTTCCTGATTATGGTATGCGGTTCTTAGGTTGTTTTGTATGACTGAAAGTGCACTATTGCAATTAGAGTGATGCTCAATAACACTGTAAAATACTTCCTCTTGATGTCATGCGATGTGGAATAAAAGAGGAAAGGTAACAATTATAATGCCAGAAGTTAGATGTATTCATTATGATTAAAAGGGTTATGGTATTTCTGCAGGGGAAAATTTCTCCTGGGTCTCGATTTACTCTAATAATAATCATCATCAACATAATAATCCCTACATTCGATATAGCGCATTTCATGTCAGGGAAATGTCTCAAAACACTGCACAGGATTTACTACAAAATTAAGTGACTGTGTGTGTTATGGGTGAATGTGGCAGCCAGTTTGCAGGCAGCATCGTCCCATGAACAGCCGCAAAGTGAGTGAACAACTTTACTTGGGGATTGTTGGCCAGGACTCCAGGAAAACTCCCTTCTCTTTTCATGAGAAAATGGGATTTCTAACATCCACCTGAACAGACAGATGGGACCTCGGGTTGATGTCTCATCTGAAAGACAACAACAACAACAAAATTACATTTGTAAAGCGCCTTTCACGTTGGGAGGACGTCCCAAGGTGCTGGACAGACAGTGTTTTGGACCCAAGCTGGGGGTCAGGATCAGGGAGGGTGGAGGGCGGGGGGGAAGCAGCGTGATCGAAAGCACGGTTGAAGAGGAGGGTCTTGAGATGGGACTTGAAAAAGGCTCCAAAGATCTCCAATCATTGAGCACACCCACATCATGTATTGGAGTGTCAGATTAATCTATATAAGTTCCATAAGAACTAGACTGGATCGAAGCCCTGATATGGGGTTTGAACCCACAATCTTCTTACTCGGGGTCAAGAGTACAAGAGACAAGAGGCTGACATTTGTAACATGTTAGAGCATGGCTAAGTTGAGTCCCGCAATCACTTGTTCTGCACCTTCAATCGCTGAGCCTTCAGTTTCTATGCCTCTAACCTCTGGAATTCCCTCTGTCTACCAATCTGTCCCACCCCATCTCTATCTGTCTTTAAGGTAAGAATAATAATAATAATAATCCACCTGAAAGTATACCTCTTCAACATTAGCTCCCTTTCCTACCTTGCCAGGTGTCCAACTCTGTTTCTGTGCTGCACTCCAAGACGTTATCTCACATGAAGGTAGTAGTACATGCAGTCATTGTGTACATGTATGTTGTTCTTTTTATTGACTAGCCAGATCCCAGGCTGACTCAAGCTTGTCAGGTTGCTGCTATGCAAGCCGAAGCCATAACTGGTCCTAGCTGGACAACCAGTGGGAAAGCTTGCCAGATAGTGCCATCTTTCAATGGCAAGTTATAGCTGATTAAAACTCCAGCAGTACCTGAACGCACACTCTGGGGTTCCCCCAGCTAACGTTCTTGCCAACCTGTGCCTAATACTCTCTACCACAGGCTGCAGATAATCCAGAACTTTGCAGCCCATGTCCTCTCCCGAACCAAACTACATGACCCCATCTCCCCCATTCTCGCCCAATTCCACTGGCTCCCTATCCTTCAGAGGATCCAGTTCAAAATCCTGGTCCTCACCTATAAAGCACTCCATGGCCTCACCCCACCCTACCTCTGCGACCTCCTAACCCCCACCAACCCACCCATTCCCTCCGCTCAGCCGGCTCTGGCCTGCTCCACGTCCCCCGACCCATCCGCCCTACCATTGGCGGGAGAGGCTTCAACCACTCTGCCCCCAACCTCTGGAATTCCATCCCCCAGTCACTCCGCCTCACCCCCTCCTTAGCCTCCTTCAAGTCGCGCCTCAAGACCCTCCTCTTAGACCATGCCATCGGCCATCCCCTTCCCCTCCCTTCTCCCCCACCATGACCCCAGCTTGGGTCAAAATGCTGTACCTTGTCCAGCGCCTTGGGACGTCCTCCCGACGTGAAAGGCGCTATACAAATGTAAGCTTGTTGTTGTTGTTGTTGTTGTTGTAGGTGAACAGGATGTGTCCTTTGGGGAGAAAGTGCACATTCCATTACAATACATGGGAATTTTTTGTGTAGGTGGTATATGTGGAACTTTGAGATTGGTTTGGACAATCTGCAGATGGTGATGTGTTTCCACACGTGTCAGACACTCGGCTGCTCACACCACTTGAGTTGTTTGAGTTGCACATCCAAACTATAGTGCGTGAAGTGGTTCTGAAGTCACTTCCTGCACACTGCGTCCACACACGCTATGCATAGGAAGTGCTTCTAATGTCAATTCCCATGGATTGCAATAACAATAATCATCTTTGCATCTGATATAACGCCTTACCACGTCTTCGAGATGTCTCAAAACGCTTCACAGAATATACTGTAAAGTGAATTAACTGTATATTTTGTGGGCAAAATGCGGCAGTCAATTTGCACACAGCAGTGTCCCACAAACAGCTGGGAAGTGAATGATCAATTTTAATTGGGAGATCGTTGGCCAGGACAGAAGGGTGAAACCCCCTTCTCGTTTTGGGTAGTGCCATGGGATCTTTAACGTCCACCTGGGACAGGCTGACGGAACTCAGTTTAACATCTTCTTATATTCAATCATCTGCTCTAAAGCCTCAAGGCATCCAAATTAAAACACTACACTATTTCCATGTATTTCTGACCAGCAACCTGTGTCTTGGACACATCTTTATGACTAGATTCTATCCAGACACATCTCCGATGAAACCAGGATATGGCTTCTGTTTCACAGTCACACCACTTTACGGTAAATCCCGGGAAGTGCTTTGAGTTCGCTCAATGATATGATATGAGCCATATCAAACGCGAAGATTATTAAGTAACTTATTTATCGGCATAAGCATACAAGATGAAAAAAAGCACGTACGTAGTACAATTTAGCAGAAGTGTAGTTTTCCAGAGAGCCCATCAGATGGCAGTCATTTGATTCTAATGGTGCACTCATGTCTGAACGGCAAACCCAAGTGTTGGACAGAATATTGCTGCCCATTCAAGCATTCCCATCGAACCACAGCGACACAGAAATACATTCAAGATTGTTTTCTTTTGACTCCAATTAAATAAGCAATGTCCTTGAGCTGTCAAATATTAACAATGGTCTTTCATGTTGGAACAATAACAAATAATGAACAAACATTTCATTTCAGTCACACTTATGTAAACCTTTTTTAAAGTTTTAACAAATATAGCCAGCGAATTCCAGCATTGGTAGGTGCAACTACAACAATCAATAGTTGGGAAGATGCGATCGGATACATTGATTCAGCCACTGGTATTCAACTGGGAAATCTCTTTCAGTCTAATAGGTGTGAAGAGATGACCAGTTACTCGCTCGCACATCATGTCAGACATTGCAATTTGTCGTTGGAATACAAGTACTATGTTAATTAGACTGTGAAAAATTGGCCTTTGATGTCACGGGAAGTAGTGAGTAGGCCGAGCGTGTCAAGGTATCTTGCAGAGTTACAGACGTGACCTCTGACCTTGTTTCTTTGGTCCTGCTCAGGTTTGATGGGCTTCACTGTCAACCTGGGTATTATAACCCTACAGAAGCTCACTGTATTGTCTTCAGACAGAGGAACCGTGAAGAAGATCAAGGAAGAAACCTACAGAAACTCTGATTTAACAGATCACAAGGTGAGCGATGAATCAACGCCCATCCCTAGAAGCTGAAGGAAAGCTAGGGGTGTTTATAACAATAATAATCCTTGCATTTTGATACAGCGTCTTATCACATCTTTGAGACATCTAAAGCTCTTCAAAGAATATACTGTAAAGTGAATTGACTGTATATTTTGTGGGCGAAACGTGGCAGCAGTGGATTGAGTGACCAATTCATTATTCTTTTTTGAAGGGTTTATTACCCCCGGCAAAGCGATCTGCCAATCAAATAACAACTGGGTTCCTACTTACTGCGAGGTAAACAGAGGAGTGTGGAGTAAGGAGACTTGCCCAATGTTTTGCCCTCTCTGGGAATCGAACCCAGGTCTCTCGCTTGTGAGGCGAGTGCTCTAACCACTGAGCTACAGGACTCTGTGAATAAGATCAAGGAAGAAACCTACAGACTCTGATTTAACAGACGACATGGTGAGCGTTGAATCAACTTCCGTCCCTGGAAGCCGAAGGAGAGCTAGGGATGTTTGTTGATATATATCACTCACAGGTCATCACAATGAGTGTGAGCCAATAATCAAAAAAAAGGCAAACTGGATGCTGGACTATTATTGTCAAATCAGTTGAGTTCAGATCTTTAGAAGTTATACTCAAGGTACATGGTACTCTGGTCAAGTTGTGAGTGCACTCCGGGATGATACCTTGTGTGAAAGGCACTAGATCAATGCAAATTTTTGTTGCTATTGTTGTGCTGTATACAGTTCTGGACGTAATGGACCACAGGCTCAGTGCAGAGGAGAACAACAAGAGATGATAGGAGGAACCGGTGTTAGAGGAATGAGCTATGAGCAGCAAGTTAGACGAGCTAGAGTTCTTTGGTCTTGTAAGGAGTGTATTTAACTAATACAAGTACTGTATTTAACATCATGAATAGGATTGAAATAGTAAACCCAGAACAATAAATTAGGATGGATCAGGACAGTGCCACAAGAGAACATAGGTTTAGAGTTGTTGTTATTGTTGTTGCCGTGCCTTCGGTCACCCTCCTACCCTACCCTAAACCGCCCCAACCTCCACCCCTCCTGATCCCAACCACCAGCTCGGGTGCAGATCCCTGACTGTCCAGCACCTTGGGACGTCTTCTTGACGTGAAAGGCGCTAATCAAATGGAATTTGTTGGTGGTGTTGTTGTAGAGTTGCAAAGGACAATTCCAAGACAGATACCAGGAAGTACATCTTTGCCCAGAGGGATTTGGTTAGTTTACTAGGAAGGGTAGTTGAGGCTAGGACATAGGGCTGATATAAAAAAAAGCTTGATGCTGATAGGAAAATGGCAGAGTGGGTGTTCTGAGCCAAAGCCCATCTTGTGAGACTGTGTGGTGTGCTGAAAGACAACCAGTGCAGCAGGATGGTGTTCATTGGTTGTGTTCTTAGTAAATGAGTCTCTGTTGCACATTTTCCACAAATAAATGTAATATATATTTTACGCTATACCCTGCAGTAATATCCTGGCAAGACAAAAACTCTTGGGCAAGTTTCCTTACTCCACACGCCACTGTTTACCTAGATGTAAGTATGAACCTGGTTGTTAGTCGATTGGCGGATCGTTTTTATCCGGGGGTAATAAATCCTTCAAAATAAATAAAAATAATTTGGTCACTTGATCCACGACTGTTTGTGGGACGCTGCTGTGAGTAATTCTTTCACCCACAAAACATAGTCAATATTTACAGTATATTCTGTGAAGCGCTTTGAGACGTCTCAAAGACGTGACAAGGCACTATATCAATTGCAAGGATTATTATTATTATATATCATATTATATCCGCTTTACCATAAACTTGGTAAAGTGTAGAGCTGTAAGTTCCTTCAGTTGATGAGTTTATTGTTAGCATTTGCAGGGACAGAATGCATGCAGCAGAGTCACAGGTTGCAGTCGGTCATTAAAGAGCATTGATATAAGATTGTTAACAAACAAACAAATGGGGAGATTCAGAATTTTTTTAGTGCTGTTAGTGCTCTGAGAGGCTACCCTGAGTGAAGGGCGTTACATAAATACAGTGCAAATTATTATAATATTAATAATCCTAGCATTGCGCCTTATCACATTTTCAAGACGTCTCAAAGAGCTTCACAGAATTTGATCACTTCAATCCACCCTCACCTCTGATTTAGAATATTGTGGGTTCAAGCCGCAAATCATGGCATAAGAGTTTACAGTCAGGAAATGGTACTCCAAATGCCTGATTAGATAGATGTTGAAGATCCTATGGTGCTATTGGAAAAGTGAAGAGATTTTCTCCTGGTTTCCTGACCAACAGCCCTCCAAATAAAAACAAACTGGACATTCATGTCATGGCTGTTGGTAGGACAGTACGGCGGGCAGTTTAACTGCCATATTTGCCTATGAAATAGAGTTGCTACACTTCACAAGTACTGAGTTGCTGCATAAGTTGAATAAATCCACGTGGAAATTCTCCCCAACATATAAAATAAAAGAATGATAATCATAATCCTTGCAATTGATACAGCGCTATATCACATCGTTGAGATATCGCAAAGTGCTTCACAGGATTTTACTGTAAACCCTCCCCTCCCTTCTCCCTCCCTGACCTCAGCTCGGGTCTGAACTGCTGTCAAGCGCCTTGGGACGTCCTCCCGACGTGAAAGGCGCTGTACAAATGTAATCTTGTTATTGTTGTTGTGTATTCACCGAACCCAGCAGCCAATTTGCTGACAACAACGTTCACAAAGAACCATGAAGTGAATGATCAACTTTATCTGGGGGAATGTTGGCCCAAAGAAAATATAACAATAACAATAATTCTTGCATTTGATACGGCGCCTTATCACGTCTTCGAAATGTCTCAAAGCGCTTCACAGAATATACTGTAAAGTGAATTGACTGTATTTCTTTTGCGTGGGTTAAACATAGCAGCCAACTGCACAAAACAATCGTGGATTGAGTGATCAAATTATTATTTTTTTAAGGAAATATAAACCCCGGAAAAGCTATCCGCTAATCGACTAACAATTGGGTTCCTACTTACTGGTATGTGAATAGGGGTGTGTAGAGTAAGGAAACTTGTCTAACGTTTTGTCCTGTCGGGAATTGAACCCAGGTACTCGCTTGCGAGGTGAGTGCTCTAACCACTGAGCTACAGGACTCCACAATATGGGACATCATCTCATCCCCAGATATCATCTTAGCTCAGTTAGTATTCTTACCTCGGTAAGAGTTCAAGCTCACGTCAGAGCTTGAGCTTGGAGTGTGAACTAACGATGAGTGTAGCACTAAAAGAGTGCTGCATTGTCAGCAGTTCAATCCTTTGAATCCACCAGATGAACTGGTCATGTGCATCACACCTGTTCTTGTGATCTTGTAGGATACAAAACTGTTTTATCTATCGTTTATCTACACAATACAGTCCCTGCAGGTTACAGTTTATCCTATGATTAGGTTTGAGTTATCCTCATGATGTGACAGGTGCTACACCAAATGCAAGGATTATTAATATTTTATATACCTACAAAAACAGTCAACGGAAATGACAGCGAAATGTTTATCAATGTGATAAGTTACTATAAATATGCGCATTTTTTCTTTTAGAGGCTACAGCAGATGGACAACGGGCACCATTACAATGCTTGCAAACACTTTGTTCCTCCACGACAGGGCTGGATTAACCAAAATGCAAGGAATAATAATAACACGGTTTACCACTCCGAGGTCTGAGTCCTTTGCATCTCGCTCAGTCTCTCTCCCATCACTCTCTGCGCTGCCTCATGCCTTGTACAACCTTGCAAGAGGCAACAGCAACAACAACTTGCGTTTATATAGCGCCCTTCACGCCGGATAGCATCACAGTGGCGGAATCTGACAACGGGCCAAGGGGAGAGGGAGGTGACCGTAAGCACGAGCAAAAGTGCGGTGGTGGGAAGAGAGGCGTAACAGGAGGTATGAGGCAGAGTGGACATTGTGACAGGAGGTTCCACCAACCAACAACAAATTCTATTTATGTTGCTCCTTTCAGATTGGACAGTCGTGGCTTTGCACCCGAGTCGGAGGTTGGATTCAAGAGAGATGGAGGGCAAAGTGGGGGCGGGGGGGCGGGTGAAGAGGGAAGAATGACAGAAGACACGGTCAAAGAGGAAGGACCTGAGACCATCCAAAGCACTGGCTGCCGTGTTTTCTGTCTGAGAGCAGAGTGGGCGTCCGTTCTATATGGCTCTTCCCAAGAAAGCGGGGGAGGTGTAAAGCCAGGAAAAACTTGGATTCATTCCTTGCAAACCACTGCACATGTCTGTATTTGCACACGCATATTTGTTGAACTGGTGGTTTGGATTTTCTGACACAATATAAACAGGGTGGGATTCCGTGGGACCTGCCTCAGGCTACTTCAGAACCGGTTCAGGACTGGTTCTCAAGTGGCCCTCCTGCAATAGAAGTTTTCTTTCAAAAATAATAAGAATTTGGTCACTTCAAACCACAACTGTTTGCGGGACGCTGCTGTGCGCAATCTGCTGCTGCGTTTCACCCACAATATACACGGCCAATTCACTTTACAGCATATTCTGTGAAGCACCTCGAGACGTCTCAAAGTCGTAAAATGCTACATCAAATGCATATTATTATTATTGGGATCCGATCCCTCACAAAACAGATCAGTTGTGTTCATTCCAACTTTCGTTTCGTCAAGCTCAGATTTGTCAAAGTCTGGAATAGCTTGCAAGCCACTCGCTGGCAAATAAAAACGGATCTTGCGAGCTAGGTGCTTAAACACAATGAATGCAACAAAAACCCAGCTCGTAAGTATATCGAGGTAAGCCCCAGGCATCAACATTTGGAGATAATACAAGACAGCGGATGTTATGACAAAGCTGAGATATAAATTTCAGGAGAAACAGTGAAGCGGTGTGGTGTGGTAGCTGTCCTTTCACCTCTGCGGTCTTAATGTAATCAATCTACAGTGATGGACAAAAGGTTCCCTTCTATATTGACTGAAACCCGTTGGAACATTCTGATACCTTACCCAGTTCCCAGTGACGGAGTTTAAAACTTCCTACAATTTGGCAAAAATTAGACTTAGATTGATCATCTAATTCAGAAGGTTAAAACGACAACGGAGGGAGTTGGGTGCGGGAGTCAGCGCTTCTTTTTTGAAGTTGTAGTGAATGAAAATTGTTGAGTCAGAGGAGAGAGAACTTCACTTTGCACCAGGCCCAATATCTGCCTGAACTGGTGAGTGTTCAGTGCTGGTACTGGAAGGTGAAGAGGGGAAAATCATTCCATTCCATGGTGTCTATAAGCACTTATCATGCTTTGGGCCTTCCCAAGCCTCAAAATCCCTTACGAATAATGTCTGGTCCAGGGTGAAGGCTAGTTTGGTGTCTATTTTGATGATCAAATCCAGTAAACAAACATGAAGCAAAAAAACAAGAGATGCGACCGAATAATGACTAGAAAGGGGTAATTGGAATCAAAGATTTGCCGAGATTGAACAATAATAATAATAATAAACTGGTGAGCAGGCTCGGTGGACTGAATGGACTCCTCCTGTTCCTGGTTTCCTATTTTCCTCAATTACATTTGGAAGAATTATAGATACCAACAAAAATTGGCAGATGATTGAGGGTGAATCCACTTGCCTGGAGAGGGGAGAGATCCACTCATTGCCAAACACTTCTGAATTAACACAATGAATGGTTAAAAACGCCACAAGTCCTAAAGCACTGGGTCTGACCTTTTCCCCTGAATAGCAGGATACACATAAACATAAACAGCCTGGAGTAAGTGGTTGCAAATAGGATGTTATTCAATCTACCAGTGCAAGATTTGTCCTGCTCTCAATGTGTCCTTGGGTACAGGTAAGTAAACACACGCATGCACACACGCGCACAAAGAGAGGATAACACAGCCAAAACATATTTCTTTGACTGCTCTTTCGTCATCTTTCCTCTCTCCCTCCCTCCCCACCCACCCCTCAGCTCTGGTACCCAGCCAGCTGTGTAAAGCACTTTGAGATGTCCTCTCAATGTGAAAAGCCAATATAAATTGTATTATATTAGACACAATTGCTTTTCGCTCCAGTGAGTAATCTGATTCTACTGGATAGAGTCTTTAGCAGCCAATGCAGACACCAGCAAAAGAAAGACTGGTCCAGACACACAGTGTCATCTGTAGTCACCTCACTATCATGGTAATTCCAGGGGATGGGCTCCAGAGATGTCCCATCGATTTCATTCCTGCCTTTAGCAGACCCTGGAGGTGAATGGATTGTGATGTTACAAATGATTCTTAACAACGTCTTTCAACACTGCTTTTGTTTCCACTTCAACAGTCTGTGGATGTACAGGAGTGTGCGGAAAAGGCAGGTTAATGGGACTGAAAGGATTGCTCTTTAATAGAGAAAGCACAGACACATTGGGCTTTGATAGAACTGCAGCAATAACATGCACTTCCGTAACACTTTTCACATAAGTATTTCACAATGATGATACAGTGAGCATCTGTGTCATCACAAGGCAAGGAGGGGGGATTTGAGGGAGGTTACTAAAGCCACAAAGCCACATGTTAAAGAGATGTGTTGAAGGTAGGAAGAGATACACTTCCACAACAACAATTTGCATTTATTTAGCGCCTTTACATGGGAAGAACTTCCAGGTGATGGGCTGTGAAAATTAGAGGTAAAATGCTATATGTGATGTGATAATTGTTGCAAGGACAAAAAAATGCAATCGTTTTGTGTCTTTCATAGTCCAACAAGACCCCCACCCCCACCCACCACCACACACATCTTCTGGCCACCTTCGGTAGAATGGTTTCTCCCTCTAGACAGGTTGGAACTTAAACGGTCTCAACATCAACATCTTTTGGATGAGACATTAAACCTGAGAGTTCAGGAGGGTGTAAAAGATCCCGTGGCTCTATTGGTCAGCATACCCCCAAATAAAATTTGTTACTCACTCACTTCAATGACTGTTAGCTGCCAAGTTGCCTACAAATATCGAGTCACCAGACATTACAGAATATCCCGTGAAACACTTTGCAACATCTTGGAGACATGATAAGGCACTATATCAAATGCTATATCGAATGTTTCGAACTACCGTGCTATTGACCCTATTTGTACCAAGACGATTTATGTTTGTTATGATCTCAATATATCACGCAGCACGGCGCACAATTCATTACAGTATTTGCCCCATCATGATAAGAGTGGGATCATCTTCCTAGTAACTCTGCCCCTTGATTATGTTAGTGCTGGACTGGGCACGACAGAGAAGAGCAGAATTCAAACCAAGCTCAGGAAATCTCATAAAGTTGCACTGTGCTCCCTGTTCCTTTTAAAGGGGCCTGTAAAATTGGAACCTTTTCTTTATTTCTGCATTATCTCCGTGATATTTTCCACTCTTGGGGGTTGCTTGAAGTACCCGGAGAACATGCTGGATGTTTAGATATCCACGAGGAAACATATAAATGGAGATAAATCCCCTGCGGTGTCATTGTCCTGGATTTGAACAAAACCAGCACTCAAGCAGCTGTTACCTTGGTGCTTTGAGCACACTATACACAGCTGATTATACCTAGTGACCACACTGGTTTCCTTTGAGTATATTTATATAAATATGTCAAATCTGCAGCATTGAGCACTCTCAGGTCAAGTACAGCACAACCAGATGCGAAGTGAAGTTCCTTTATTTGCACTCGACAATGTATTATAATTCAGGTTGGTTTTCTGATACAAGTTTGTTTTCCAGAGTTGTTCCTTGGCCAACGATCCTCCAGATAAATTGACCATTCGCTTCATGCTTGTGGAGCATTGCTGTGCAAATTGGCTGCTGTGTTCTACAAAATACGCAGTCACTTCACAATGCAGCAAGTACCTGTGAAGCCCTTTGACATGTCTGGACATTGTAGGTGTCGTATAGTGTTATAACAATAATAATCCTTGCAACTGATGTAATCCTTTATCTTCCCCACCATCAGTGATCAAACTTGTAGCCATTCTGCCCCCCCTTGTTCCCTCTATTTGCGACCTCCTAACCTCCTTCCATCCTGCCCGCTCCCTCTGCTCAGCGGGCTCCGGCCTGCTTCACGACTTCTGCCTCGCATGCCCCACCATTGGCGGGTGGGTCTTCTGCCACTCTATCCCTACCTTCTGGAACTCCATCCCACAGTCCCTCCGACTCGCCCCTCCCTTGCCTCCTTCAAACCAATCTCAAGACCCTCCTCTTCAACCGTACTTTCAATCACCCTGCTTCCCCCCTGCCCTCCGCCCTTCCCAATCACGACCCCCAGCTCAGGTGCGAAATACTGACTGTCCAGCGCCTTGGGACGTCCTCCCAAAGTGAAAGGCGCCATATAAATGTAAATTGTATTGCATGACTCATAGGGTAAAACAGCCCTCATATCCATTGCTGAATTTGGGAGAACCCTGGTCAAAGTGAATGTCTGACACTGCAATGAAAATGATCTGAGCATTGTATAAGTAGCTCAGTGATTCACACCCTTATACACCCACAAAATATACAGTCAATTCATTTTACAGTATATTATGTGAAGCAGTTTGAGACGTCTCGAAGACGTGATAAGGTACTACATCAAATGCAAGGATTATTATTATACACCAAACCATTTGATTTAGATTCACTGTCTGAACTAGGAAAAGCCCTGAGATTAACATTCAGGCACATATCACGTCAGTTTTCCTGGTTTAACCAACATTGTTTGGGCAGAGGAGAATTGGGGAAATTAGTTTTTTGGATCATCTTTTGTGCCTGTGCTCCTTGTGCATTGAGGCCAGGTGATTGCTGTGATTTTCCTGCAAGCGCTCTCCATAATGTAGAAGAGACAAACGTTGGGAATGAGGTGGTGAATCCCAGTTTGGCACTGCATTTAGAACCACAATATAACAGTGTCATGAGTTCAGACCTGAGTAGCACATCTCGCATTATATATTTGCTCAGTGTCCAATCCTCATATGTGTGTTAGCCTGACTCAGTTCATGGCACTGTCTCCTCTCGAGTCAGTAGGTTATGGTTCAAGTCAGGACTTTAAACTCAGGCTGATACTCTAGTGACTGTTACACATGTCGTTCTTCAGATGAGATGGTAAACCATGGTCTAGTCTGTCTGTCCAGGTGAATGTTAAAGATTCTATGACATTATTTCAAAAGAACAGGGTGTTTCTGCCGCTTGCCTGGCCAATAATCCCCCAAATTTCAATTTCAAAAAAATCAAATAAAATTGCCACTCAGTCAATTGTGGTTAGAGCACTCGCTTTGCAAGTGAGAGACCTGAGTTCAATTCCAGGCGAAACCTTGGGCAAGTTTCCTTACTCCACACAGAGCCTAATAATAATCCCTCCAAAAAAAAAAACAATAATAAATTGGTCATTTTCAATCTACGACTGTTTGTGGGACATTGCTGTGTGCAATTGGCTGCCGCGTTCGCCCACAAATATACAGTCAATTCACTTTACAGTGTGTTCTGTGAAGCGCTTTGGGACGTCCTCCAGACGTGAAAAGCGCTATATCAAATGCAAGGATTATTATTATTATTATTAATCAGGCCATGGTTTTTTGTAGGGCATTGCAGCTGCTGTGTCATCTGCAGAATACACAGTCACTACACTTTACAGAAATTCCTGTGAAGTGCTTTGAGACATCCTCAAGGTGCTCAAGGCACGACATCAAATGTAAAGACGATCATTTTTATTTTTAGTTACTGTACTCTGATGATTCTCTGAGTGAAGTTATCAATTCAGTGCTGTGTAAGCACTCCCACTGAGCTGATACATTGTGAACTCCTTTCTCACAGGAACCGAAGCTCTGACGGAGAAAAAAAAGTTTTGTCCTGTCTGTTTGATGCTGCGTTCAAGCCCAGAGGTCCCAGAGGTGTAAGGACAGCATTGTTGATCCACTAACACTCTCAGGGTTTTTTAAACAATTTTTAAACCCTGTTAGGTTTGAAGAGTGAATGCAAGGATTATTATTATTAATATTATTGTTATTTTTATTAAGATTTTGATGACCTTCTATTACCACGAGCTTCTTCACAGATTACTAGCGTAACTCAGCTTGGAAAAGCCTTAGTTAGCACGCAAAAACTAATGTAGGAATTCAAGGGCTTTTCACCAGTTTATAGCTTTACATTTAGCCAGAAGCTATGGATGGTTTGGGGACGGGTGGGGGGAGGCTATTTTAAAACACATTTTACGCAGGTCCTTCAATAGGAACAGAGAGTGTGTAACAACACTGCAGCTTTAATTCCCATATTTCTTTCAGTTTCAAAAGTAAAACGTTTAGGGGATTCTTTTCTCTTAACTTCTGAACTTCTGAAAGAAGTAAGGGTTTCGATCCTGCGCAACCTTTTAGTTAGTTTTAGTCACTTGTGTACAGTGGACAGACCTATTGCAAAGAAAGAACAAAATCGCCGCTGCTTTTAGTAATTGTCGTCTGTTAGACCCCAACACCCACCCCCGCCAGAGGATCCAAAGTGAAAGTAGATACCGAACGACTTTTATTTTTGTGCCACAAAAAAGTCAAATTAACTTCTTAACTTTCACGCCGTGGTGTACGGAGCAGACACACCATTCCTCACCATTCCCTCTCATCCCAAGCGAAGCGAGAGTCAAAAAGCTGACTTTATTGATACCAATTTAGAGTGTGCGTGCCAGCTTTTATGTGCTTCTTTGACACATGAGCACTTTTAAGAATTTTGCACCTGGTCTCTAAAAATGCAGTCGGCAGCATTTGTAAGGTCAGTGCCATCAAAGCAACAATTTCAGACGTGCCGGGCAAAGCATATTGATCACAAAACAATCAGCCTGTAAATGATGGAATCCCCACTTTGCACCCGCAGTAAAAATGCCAGTCAATGACCTGCATATTTCTGAAACTGCTGTTAATGTGTGGTCGCCTCCAGTGAACTTCTCCTGCCCACTCCCACTGACAAGTTTTATTACTCTTCCAATGGGAACGTGTTCACGTTTTGTGGGAAAACCTGATGATCCCATCAGACTAAACAACATTTGCGTATGGGAACAATTGTAAATGGGTTCAGGATGGTGGGAAGTTGATGGAGACCCAGGAGGCTTCTGTAATGAACGTGTGACAATTCTATGTACATTATAGCTGTCTGCTCCTACACAGAACTTATGTTGTCAGATACTGGAGTCCTGTAGCTCAGCGGTTAGATCACTTGTCTGGCAAATGAGAGGACCAGGATTTAATTCTCGGCAGGGCCAAATGTTGGGAAAGTTTCCTTACTCCACACGCCTCTGTTTACCTAGCAGTAAGTATTAACCGATTGTTGGATCGCTTTTCCAGGGATAATAATCCCTTAATTTTTTTTTGCATTTTAATTAAATAATAAGAATGTGGTCACTTAATCCACGACTGTTTGTGGAACACTGTTGTGTGCAATCGGCTGCCGAGTTTCATCCCCAAAACCTACAATGAATTCACTTTACAGTATATTCTGTGAAGCACTTTGAGAAGTCTCGAATAAGTGATAAGGTGCTATATCAAATGCAAGTATTATTATTAATATTATTATTACAGAGTGGGTCAAATGTCCTGAGGAGTTGGTGTTTACCATCTGCCAGGCAGAATAGAAAACCTTGGAAACAACTGCAAGACAACGCCTGCTCAACATGACTTGTTCTTTATTATTTCCAAGTCATGGCTTCAATTATGTGAAAAATAACCATTGGGAAAGGCCTGTGGAAACCAGTAAAGTGAAAACCACAGCCCAGCCTTTTCCCTATCCTCTTATCCACCCCACAGAGGTGCGCAGGCAGGACTGAAGTGTCAGCCCTTACAACATATGTAGCAGAGTCTCTGTCCTATCCAGCAATAATTTAATTTAACAATCTCCAGGAACTCTCTGTTACCTCGTCTAAGTGACATTTTTTCGCGTGGAAGCCTCCACAGTGAGGGTCAGTTGGCTATTCGTACGGGACATTGATCCCAATTTACCCTGTGTTACTTTTACATTGTGCGGCAAAGGAATGGATGGAGGCTTTCAGTAATGCAGTCTGTAGGTGCCAGCGATTGATTTGGATTTGGTTCACTGTTACAAATCTGCCTGAACGTTTGCGCGAGGATGTGAGAGGTTGCTTTCTTCCCTACGCGCCTATGGAGACGGGGGCTGGTGCGAATTGAATTAAATGAGGTGTTTAGTATTTATTCAGCCACACAAAACAGCTCTATGTGGAGCGGAGTACAAGAGGCAAGAGACTGCCTCGTGGCACAAAGGTCCGATATATATGTTGGCAGGTGGAGCAGTATGACAATTTAGTCCATGAAGCTATAGCCCAGGATCTTTAATCCACTCAGCGTCACCTCTTATTACAATATGACCAGCTGGAGACATTACCAGGATTATTTCATTTATTTATTTCTCTGTTTCAAAACAGTATTTTTTTTATATTTCTTTATCATTTTTATTTTGTCTTCAATTTTGTTCAAATAGATAAATACAATTTCATTTTATCTATTGATTTTAGTTCATCTTAAAACTTTAAAGCCCACAGAGGCCATTTCGTTTCGCTCATAAAATATACAGTCGATTTACGCTATATTCTGTGAGGCGCTTTGATACATCTTAACGAGATAATAACCCTGCACCCCCCATCACACCAGTTCTAGTCATTCTCCACTGGGTCCCTATCACTGAACGGATCGATTTCAAGATCCTCACACTCGTCTTCAAATCCCTTCATGCCCTTCGTGCCCTGAATACCTCCCTACCTCCCCGACCAGCTTACTCCCCGAACCTACAACCCGCTGCCTCTGCTCGACTGGCTCCGGCCTCCTGCTTGTCCCTCGTGCCGCACTTTCAGCCCCTACGCCCCGAAACTCCGGAACACTCTCCCTCAATTCCTCTGCCTTGCCCCTTCCTTCCCCATCTTCAGGTCGTGCTCGAAGTCTTTCCTCTCCGACCGTGCCTACGGTTACCTCCCCCCTCCCCCTGGCTCAGCGTCATGGCTCCCGCCATGGTCAGACGCTCTGGGGCGCTAACCTGCATGAGGGGCACTATAGAGATGCATGTGTGACTGAACATGGGGCTCACACCAGCACAATGTGAACAGTTTCGCTATCACTGATGTCTGTTCCTACTGTACCACAGAGCACTGAGGAAATCTACAGTTGTTGTGCTTCCTGAAACTTGACGGCATCTCTGCTGACAACTGCAACCCTCAACTGAACGAGAAGCCAGCAGTATCAGCAGGCAAAGAGGCGTATAATGAAAGAAAAGGGTTTTTATCAGCTGGACATTAATGTGGCTTAGTCACAGGCAGCCCGGCTTCAGCAGAACAAATGACTGAGCCTGTGATTCACTGCTAAGTCACGAGCTTAAGTCACTCTTCCTTAAATTCACCGGCCATCACAGTCGGGTGAGTTTTGTCTTTCCTCAGGAGCATCATTATCATCTTGTGAGGCTTTTTTTTCCTGTTGCATGAGGGCAAAGGAGGAAACTGGTAATGGGTCTAATTTCCATCAGGTGGCATCAGTTTTCCTCAGTTGTTAAGTGTTCCTGCCTTTAGGTCAGAAGGTTCTGAGTTCAAATCCAATGTGCAGGTCTTGAGTTCCTAATTCTTCCAACAATCTCCCAAATAAATTAGTCATCCACTTCACGATCCACTTTTTCGCTCACAAAATATACAGTCAATCCACTTTACAGTATAATAACAACAACAAACGACAACAACATTTGTAAAGCACCTTTCACGTCGGGAGGACGTCCCAAGGCACTAAAATTAAACGCAATAATAATAATTCTTGCACTTGATATAGCGCCTTATCACATCTTCGAGATATGTCAAGGAGCTTCACAGAATATACTGTAAAAAAAGTGAGTTGACTGTATATTTTGTGGGCGAAACTAGGCAGCCAATTGCACACGGCAGTGTCCCACAAACAGTTGTGGATTGAGTGTACTTTTTTTTGTGTATGTATTCTGTGAAGTGCTTTGAGACATCTCGAAGATGTGACAAGGTGCTATGTCAAATGCAAGGATTATTATTATGATTGTTTATCTATATGTTTACTACGTTTGCAAGGAGGGAGGAGGAATCACACTATGTTATGTTTTACTATTTCAGAGGGTAACCAGCTGTCCCTGTTGACTTACAAAAAAGTTGTCAAAAATGACTCTGCTGCAATATGCAGATGCCTTATAAAGATATTCGCTGCCACCAACACAAAGGCCAGTGCTGATAGAGGCCAATCTGTACAAGTACTGCCACAAAGATGTTTTCCTTTAAAGCTCAGTTTGGGGAAACACTGATCTCATATTTCATTGTTGTTAACATTTGACTTCTGTTAATGATGGGGTAAGTTTGTGATGTTGCCACGTGTTAATTAACACTGATGTTGTAACGAACACTGGCAGTCAATTTAGTGACCTTTGATATTTAATACATGTCTCGATGCCCTCCAGCCCTCCCTGCCTTCCCCCTGTGACACTTGGTCCCAATGGAGTCCTGTAGCTCAGTGGTTAGAGCACTCGCCTTGCAAGCGAGACACCTGGGTTCAATTCCCGGCAGGGCAAAACCTTGGACAAGTTTCCTTACGCCACACACCTAATAATAATCCTTCCAAGAGCAAAACAATAATAAATTGGTCATTCTCAATCCACGACTGTTTGTGGGACGCTGCTGTGCGCAATTGGCTGCCGCGTTTCGCCCACAAATATACAGTCAATTCACTTTACAGTGTATTCTGTGAAGCGCTTTGGGACGTCCTCCCGACGTGAAAAGCGCTATATCAAATGCAAGGATTATTATTATTATTATTATATTCTGTAAAGCGCTTTGAGACGTCTAGAAGACATGAAAAGCGCTATATCAAATGCAAGGTTTATTATTATTATTATAATGGTTGCATTTGAGAAGCGAGCTGAGCTGCACATTGGAGTGTGGATAGTGATGGTGGATTACCAGTTAACAAGATTTATGGGAGTGGTTTTGTTTAGTTAAGGCGGTGTCCCGCTAAATAAAATTGGTATGTTCACTGAATTATTCATCAGTGTTAAGAAGCAGCTCATCGTCAATTTATACACAACAACATCATACGATTTACCTCAACATCTCTATAAACCCGACGTCTCTATAAACTCAACATCTCTATAAATTGCCAACTGCTTTCCTTCAACAATCTGCCCTCACCCTCTAGCACTCCATCCTGATGTCCCTTTGACTGAAGCCTTCCCTTGCCTCTTTCAAGGTCCACCTTCAAGGCTTTATAATCCTTCCATTTGATATAGCGCCTTATCCCGTCTTCGAGACATCTCAAAGCACTTCACAGAATATACAGAAAAGTAAATTGACTGTATATTTTATGGGTGACATGCAACAGCCAATTGCGCACAGCAGTGTCCCACAAACAGTCGTGGATTGGAGTGACCAATTATTACCCGATTGACAGATCCGCCAATCTGTGTTCCTATTTACTGCTGTGTTCCTATTTACTGCTCGGGAAACAGAGGTGTGTGGAGTAAGGAAACTTGTCCAACGTTTCGTCCTGTCCAGGAATCGAACCTAGGTCTCTCGCTTAGAAGGCGAGGACTGTAACCACTGTAACAGGACTCCATTCCTCTTCAACTGCACTTTCGGCTATCATTCCTCTCTCACCCACCACGCCCCACATTTCCCCACCACCTTTGGCCCCCACCCCCAGCTCGGGTGCAAATCTTAGACTGTGGGATGTCTTCCCGATGTGAAAGGCGCTGTATATAAACGTAATTTTTTGTTGTATTTGGGGGATTATTGACCAGAGCGCCAGGAGAAACTGACGTTCACATATGGTTCGGTAAGTGGTTTAATGGAATTGTCAGCGTTTGGGAACTTAACGGTTGTTTTTATTATGCAATCTCTATAGTCTGTAAATCTTTCACGTATGTTTACTCCATGAGGAATTTTGGCAGTAACACCTGTGTAGAGCAGAATTGCTGTCAGTGATTGTTCGTGCTGCTGTGTTGCTCTGCACTAAAGTCAACAGCGGCCAACATACTCAGTACATCACAATGGACCTGGAATATGACTTGAGGACAGTTTTTGGACTGAATGCTTCTATAATCGTGGCTTCACAATGTTTTTTTTATTCCTGCCAATTTTCTCTTCCAATTACTCTCCTCTTCGCTGCCTCCTCTGGAGAGCGAAAAAAAATGTACATGTGTGTGTAATGGTTCAGGACAGGAAATAAGCTGCTATTAACTAAAGCTGCGTAGAGCAGAAATATCTGTGAAAGTTATGAGATGGCTTCCCTGGCAGTCCAGTGGGAAGAAACAATAAGTTACACAGCTGTAAAATGGTCGGTTTTCCCAGTGAAACAACAACAACAAATTATATTTGCCTTTCACGTCGAGAGGATGTCCCAAAGCTCTGGACAGACAGGGATTTGGACCTGAGCTGGGTGTTGGGATCAGGTGGGGTGGAGGGTGGGGAGGGTTGGGGTAGGAAAGTGTCCGAAGGCGTGATCAAAGAGGAAGGTCTTGAGACATGCCTTGCAGGAGGCAAGAGGGGGTGCGAGACGAAGGGCCTGTGGGGTGGAATTCCAAAGAATGGGGGCAGAGAGGTTGAAGGCCCGACCTCCGATAATGGGGCGGGTCAGGCGGGGGACGTGGAGCAGCCCGGAGCCTGCTGAGCGGAGAGAGCGGACAGGTTGATATGGCGTTAGCAGGTCACAAGGATTTTGAACTTTATCCTCTAAGGGATGGGGAGCCAGTGGAGCCGGGAAAGGGTGGGGGTGATAGGGTCATGGAGCCTGGTGCAGGAGAGGACACAAGCTGTAGAGTTCTGGATGATCTGCAGTTTGTGGAGGGAAGAGTTGGGAAGGCCATCAGAGAGTTGGCGTAGTCGAGCCTTGCTGTAATAAATTTGTGGATGAAGGTCTCGGCAGCCTGAGGGGAGAGGCAGTGGTGGAGATATTGCGAAGGTGGGGGATAGCAGAAACGATGGTAATGCTGCCAGTGCCTGAGATGTGGAGGCACTGACTGGAGTCAATCAGGAGAGCCTCGGTCTTGTTGATGGTCAACTGTAGAAAGTTAGCTCTCATCCAGGACTCGATGTCTGTCAGACATTCTGTCAGGCCAGCAGTGGTCCTGTAGTTGAGGATGGAGGCAGAGAGATAGAGTTGGGTATCATTCGCAATGCGGAAGTTGACCCCATGTCTGCGGTTGATGTCACCAAGAGAGAACATCTTTATGTTGAAGAGGAGACAGCCAAGGACAGAGCCCTGAGGAACGCTGCAAGAGATGCTGAGGGGGCTGGAGGAGAACCTGTTCATGGAGACAAACGGGAGACGGTGCGAAAGATATGATTCCCACTCACGCCCTACCCCACACACACCCTACCCCTTCTCCCACACCCGCCCTCCTCCACTCACACCCTACCCCACACACACCCTACCCCACACCCACCCTCCTCCATTCACACCCTCCCCCTCCCCCATTCAGACCTCATGTGCCTGGTTGTTTTTATGAGCTCTGAATACCCTGTTAGTGATTGTGCAGCCAGATCCCAGTAACCAACCCGTGCCCTCAGGAGACGAGCTGGGGGAGGAAAGCATAAATACAAAATAACATGATAAATACTTCCGGTTAGCATTTCCTTACGTCGGAGCAGCATTTGTGAAGATTTATTATTGTTCCAGTTATCTCCAGAGATAAAATGTATTCCCAAGAGCGTAAAGTATAACTTTTCATGGACTGAGCAGTGAGTGGCTAATGAAACGATACATCCAGTGTAGGAATAGACATCAAACGTGCAATCTAGCTACTATCATATTGCATTAAATATTTAACGGTAAGATAGCCCTGAAGATATTTTTTTGATAAATGTAGGCAATTTTGGCCAAAGATATTAGAAGTAAATGTGGCAAGGAAATGCATCTGTTACCAAATCAGTCTATTACTTTTTCTGAGACAAAAAGAAATCTAGGTTTTCTTTACTCTTTTACTATGTTACTGGAACACAAACTCTATTCAAACTTTCCCCCCCCCCCCCATAGGGAGGGAGCACTGTTCTGCTCTTAATAAAACCACACTGTTAGGTATCTTCCACACTATTTATTTCGCTGCCATAAAGTTTAATTGTTTAATTGTCTAGCTTTGTATATCCAGCTGTGCGGTCCAGATGTGGATCTCACTTAAAACGAGGAACACTGAAAAGGTTTTAAAAGCCTGCGGGATAAAGTGGGTTGTGGCAGAGGGGCTGGTGGTGCGTGTGTGTGTGTGTCTGTGTGTGTGGTGCGGGGGGTGGGGGGCGTGGGTGGGAGGTAGGGGAGACCTGCCAACATGTGCGATAACTCCTTAATGAGGTGGACTCAAGTAAAGAGAGAAGAAAGGGAGTTTGCTTACAAACCTCAGGCAATTTGTACCAAGTCCAACCAGCGGAATGTGATGCTCTTCTGCACTGCTGCTGGTACCTGAACGTATCAGCAGTCTCTCAGCTATGGCTTAAGCTCTTCAGCCTCACAAAGAGATGCCTCAAAGGGGCACAAAAAAAACACCAAAGAGCACTGCAGAGCCCATCAACACCCAGGGCACTACCATGACAGCTCAGGGACCCACTATCCCACTCCAGCACTGCCCAGCAGTAAAGTGGTCAGGTTACCACTTTCGTGCATCATTTACATTCAGAAAATCCAGGATACATTGCGTGTTTTTTTAATTTAGGTTATTAGGCCCAGGACTAATAAAATAATAATGATTTCTGCATTTGATTCTCTATGTCTTTATTTATCAAGTCGTCGAAGTTTTTTGTCACCTAAGCGCTTAGCAGGACTTTACTGTAAAGTGAAGTAACTGTGCATTTCGTAGGCCAACACAGCAGCCAATTTACGCACAGCAATGTCCCACTGCATTGCACACGTTGTGTAACATGTCCTGGACTTAATGCCCATGTGAAAGACCTGGTAATAGTGTTTTTTCCCCCAATTTGATCTGTATCAAAATAACAGTTGGTGAGGCTGAGAAAAGTGCTTTATCATTCGAGCAATTTGGTAAATTGTGAATAATACTTTGGGAAATGCTAACTCAGTAGGATAAGAATGCTTATTTTCAGGGATGAGAAGACAGACACCAGGTAATACTTTGCAGAAAGAAATCACAGCTGGAAAGTATTCCCCTGGAAGAGACCAGGTCACTGGAAATATTTCAGAAACAGCTTTAGGTTTCAGAGGGACAACAGATCACATCGAATGAGCTAATAAGTCCTCTTCATCTGTATTTCTCTTCATATGAGCCCATGAATTTTCTACTGGAATGTTGCATTGATTAATATGCCTGGCGGGACTGGGGCTGGTCTGTGTGGCTCAGGGCAAAAGAATACCAAGGCCCTAAAATTCCACCTTGTCTTAGCCTGCCAGACCCCATTCTGTTGACAACAACAACAAAATGACATTTGGATAGCGCCTTTCACGTCAGGAGGATGTCCCAAGGCGATAAAAGTTAAGGTTGCGAAAAGTTGTGGAAAACTCTTTAATTTAGTCTTAACGTGAAAGGCAGTTTACCGTAATCCTTAAAAAGAAACCGACTTTCACGCTAAGACCAAATTTAAGACTTTTCCACAATATTGGGCAAACATTTTTAATTTTAAGATAAAATGGTCTTGCAGGCAAAGACGAGTGGAACTTGGAGCCTTATATTCATAAAGAGCATCAGAAACAACAACTCCTATATGCGTTATCAACAATATGCGTTACACCATCCCTTTGTAAGTATGCTTTGGTAGAATCTACTGAGGGCGTGTTGGAGTCCAATTTCCAATCATTGGGTATGACTCACATCGTGTTCACTTTAGGAATAATAAAATAATAATCCTTATGTTTGCTATAGCGACTTTCGTGTCAGGAAGACGTCCCAACCGATTTCACAGGATACACTGTAAAGTGCCATGATCATGCGGTTTGTGGGCAAATGTTCTTCCTTGATATTTTGAATGCTTGCAGAGGTACATGCCAGACGCAGGCTGTACACATGCTGGGTACATGAAAGCATGAGATATGTGATAACGTTACCCAATTGAAGATCCCGGGAACACATTTAAGTGACAGGGAATGCCATACAAGCCACCAACAGCACCAGCAGATCCATCGCAGGACCTGTGATGAAGATAATGGTAAATATGTGATAAACATGTATGTGGTTTGCCAACTTGTTTGCATTACAACAGTGCCCCCACTGTCAGCCCTGCCACAGTAAAGTAAACAGCACACTGGACCAGCCTGAGGACCTTTTCAATTAGAACAATGTTCAAATGTTAAAATACATCCAAAGCTCATAGTGAGCAAGAGAAAGAGGCGGCTTTATTCATGCAGTCGCAAGAATTGGGTAAGAATAAATTCGGGTTAGTTGGCAGTGGGTTTCGTACACTGTCGTTTTTCAACAGTCTACCAACAAGCTCAGTTGGTAGCACTCTTGTCTTTGGCTGAGATGTTTGTAGATTCAAGCCCCATAACCCTGCAAACCAAATCCCTAACTGGTCCAGTGGTCCCAATTGGACCAGCAGTGGGAAAGCTGCCAGACAGTGCTCTCAATGGCAAACTATGCGGTTTTAGCTGGTTAGACTCCAGCAGTTACACCAATGCGTAGTCTAGAGTCCCCAAGTCTTGGCTCTTGCCAACCTGTGCCTTATATTCTCCAGATTTAGATAAACAGGATGAGTCCCTCTGGGGAGAGAGTGTGCAATCCACTCCAATAAATATCTCTGGAATTTCCACGTAGGTGGGATGCATGCAAAATCTGGGATTTTATTATGTGCAATTTGTCTGACAAGATTTACCGAGAAATGTACGACGACTTTATAGCAAGTTCCTGTGAAGTGCTTTGAAACATTTCAAAATTATAAGCTGTATATCAAATGAGAGAATTATGATTGAGAGTGTCTGAATCCAGCCCCAATTGGTAAAATGGATGTCTCCTGCATGGAATTAGTTGGACAATTAATTCAGATACTGAGTCCCAAATCGTCCATGTTCTTAGATTTAAGATTATTGTTGTCTTAAAATTTCAAATTGTATGGAAGTTTGAGAAATAGCCCCAACTCGTAAATTCAGCCCTAATTTGGAAGCTGATTTTCCTGCATAATCAAAGAGTACTGGAAAACTGCCATATGAATTAGAAATGAAGACTGAACTAGGATTGAAAGCTTCACATTCGCCTACAAACACACAGTTGCAACACTTTGCACTAAATTGTATGAAACCAGATGCCTCAATGACGTGATAAGGCACTGTATAAAATGCAAGGAAATGCAAATGCAAAGATTATTATCTTAACTGAAAACAGGCAGACAGGTCCTCAAATTAGACACATCTTCCGAAGGGCTGCACCTCCGCCAATGCAGTTCTCTTCCATTACTGCACCGCGATGTCGATCCACACAGTGAGCTCCAAGTCCCACTCTTTGTTTATGCTAAAACATAGCCTTATGGGTGACAGCACAAAACAGAGAGCCAGTCATCACTCAGTTTCTGAACAGGCCAAGCAACACTAAGCAGTGACTCAATCATTGCTTTTTACCAATCAGAGAGTTAAGCTGTTCCTTTCACAAGATGGAATCTGCCAGCTAATTACCAGTGCATTCCCGAGTAATTGTCGGGTAAAATGAAGTATGGGGGAAGCTGAAAAGGATTTGTTGTGCGGGGGTGGGTGGGTGGTGTGAACATCTGTCACTAAGCCCAGTGCCTTTAATATACTTTAGGCCGAGGTAATTGGTGTCTAGGGGAGGACAGTGCATTGGGCAGGTCCAGAATTTCATCCCAGCGGTAGTAACCTGGCTTCGATTCCACTCTTCAACAAAGCCATGCATATGGATGACTGCTCGGTAATTGACACCCATGCTTCCTGACTGTTCTTACTGTGACAGTGTGTTTTTAAATGGTAATTTCTCATTCTGCTCCATTCACAATGGAAGGCCTGGGATTAGTGTAACATTTGTTCTTTTTTTAGAAGTGTCCGGGGTGTGTGTAAACAAGTGACAGATAGGGTCAGTAATGATAGTCCATGTTCCGAAGCCTTTTTTTTGTACACCTCTTGTATTATGTAGGAATGACTACAGTCCAGTTATAACACAAACAGCCTAAATCCTAAAGGCATTTATCTCCCACGGGGGTGTGGTTACATCAGCTCAGAGCACATCACTACAGCTACATTTTCTCTTATGTTTTCTTTTGTGCTCCTTGATCACAAACCCTGATTTACGGCGAATCTAAAAACGAGTCTTGCTCAGATTCTCATTTTCCCGACAAGGTTTTATGAACAGTTTAGGGGCTCAGCAACTCCTGCAGCTCCTGATGAAATAATGTTGCATTTATTGTGGAGTTCTGCAGCTTAATGGATAGAGCACTCGCCTCACAAGCGAGAGGACTTGGGTTTGATTCCCGGGCAGGACCAAACATTGAGGAAGTTTCTTTACTCCACACACCACTGGAGACGTAGCAGTAAGTAGGAACCCAGTTATTAATAATAATAATAATTTGGTCATTCAATCCACAACTGTTTATGGGACACTTCTGGGCGCAATTGGCTGCCGTGTTCCGCCCACAAATTATTCAGTCAATACACTTTACAGTATATTCTGTAAAGCACTTTGAGATGTTTTCCTACATGAGCCACAGTGATTGAGCCTGAAGATAGCCTACAGCACCCACTGGACACACCAACCTGTACTGGTGGGCCTGTTAGTGGAATGCTGCCTTGACTCCGACCTTTTCCCTTCCAAATAAGTCCAAAGGCTGTCATGGTCAGCTTCAGTCCAAACCATAATGGCAGAGTTGGGATGTCTTCACCAAATCTCATGGACCAGCCAATATCTTTAGGTATCAACTGACTCCACTGCCCCATCATCGTTGGGTGATCCTTCAACCACCTTGCCTCCACTCTCTGTAATTCTCTCCCTAAATGTTCGCACTATGCCCCATCCCTCTTCATTTTTAAAAATCTTATGAAAACTTAACTTTGACTGTAAATTTGGTCATTTTCCTCTGACCTCTACCTCCAACTATCCCCCCGCCCCACCATCACCACCACTTAGGATCCTATTCCGCCACTGTAAAGTGATTTGAAATGGTTAACTACCTAAAAAAGGTGCTATATGAGTGCAAGTTGTTGACCAAATTGTTGACCAGATAGGCTGCATTCTTTGTCTTTCCAGCACAGAATACAAGAAGGAGCTTGACGTCTGCTCTGTTATCCTCTCAACCTGTCTCTTTCACTCTTTCTCTGTCTATTTATATGATTGCAAGGCTTTTCAAATAAGTAATTTTTCATCATGAATTTCAATTATGGGCAAATTGTTAAAAACGTGACTCACTTCAGTTCAGGATGAGCTTCTCTCCAACTCATGTTATCGAGCTCCCATTAAAATCACATCTCTCTTAAATTAAATCGACTGTGGATAGAGGTATCTAAACATGCTGCACAAATTGAGTTACCTGTTACAAATGCATCGTCGAACGTACAATAGCCAGTGTAGCTTTGAATGGATTGATCAATGGCAAGATGAAAAGAAAATCCACGAGCGCTGGAAATCTGAAATAAAGATACAAAGTGCTGGGGTTGCACAGATCAATGAGTGTCTGAAAGAGAAAGATAGCTTCACGTTCTGCTGTAACCCTTCCTCAGAATGTGAGCGATTATAGCTTGAACATGCCCCTATTATAATAATAAAATAATAATAATAATAATCCTTGCATTTGATATAGCGCCCTGTCATGTCTTCAAGATGTCTCAAAGCGCTTCGCAGAATATACTGTAAGTGAATTGACTATATATTTTGTGGGTGAAACACGGCAGCCAATTCCACACAGCAGCGTCCCACAAACAGTCGTGGATTGAGTGACCAATTTATTATTATTTTTATTTTTTTGAAGGAATTATAAGCCCCAGAAAAGCGATCCACCAATCGACTAACAACCGGGCTCCTATTACTTACTATTTACTGGGGAGAAAACCGCAGTGTTTGATGTGATAATTATCGCCAGTGAGAAAAGAAACCCACCCAGAGATGGTGAGTGAAAGGAGAACACGGAGAATGGAGACACACAGAACTTTTGGACTTCCGACCATGATAGATTGGTGATAAATCAGGTGCCTTTGATTGTCCGTAAACTTCCTTATTATTAAAAGCATCAGAAGTCAGCAGTGGATACGATTTCTCCATGTTCCTCACATTGTCAGTGAATTCTTTCCTCTGGCCGAAGTCACTTAAACACATCGTGAAATGGGATGTACACAGCCCCCGGTAAAACACAGGCTGTTAGAAGAATCGAGCTACACTCTAGATAGGTAGCATGTGTGCTAAAGGGGATGAATGTGGAATAAGAAGCATGGTGGATGGATTAGTTCCTTTCCAAGGGGCTAAGGCGAGCCAGACGACAAAAGCTCAAAGCCCCAAATCCCTTTCTGAGTGAGGACTAGTCAGGAAGCTTCCTGTACTGACTCCGAAGACTGCATATTGTGCTCTGTCTAAGAATCTGTGCAAAAGTTGAGCCTGGCAGGAAGAGAGGATAGTGTTTCTGGATCAGCGAGGAGAAGTGTGCTCAGCTAGCTGATGGTTCATGCTTATTAACCTTAAGACTTTGATACAGGTGTCAATGCAATGTGTTAAAAAAGCCCTGGGGGGCAGGTGGACACTCAGCAGTTTCAAGTGTTAGGTACAGACTGTCTCAAGGGAATTAAATCATCCAGTTTAATGCTGGGATCTGATTTCTAATATTGAAAACAAACCTAGACTCTCAAAATCCTCCTGCAAATGAATTTGTCTAGCTTCCATTATACTTCAGCTGGATTTTTACTTAAAATGAATGAATTCAATGCAAAACGTCTGGCTCAGTCAATGTCCCGCTGATGGCTCTTAAGTTGCTTAAGCCACGGCCTCGATCAAGAAGATCTCAGATCTGGGCTGAGTTATTCGATCCCAACTGGGGTAGCAGTGGTGATGGTATAGCCTCAGTATCTTTGGGCAACAGGGGAGAATACTCAACCAGGTTTCCTGCTCCTAATCACCAACTACTCAGCGCCCCTTGGAGATATTGTCTGAGGATAGTCCCAGTCTCAGCTGTGATGCCTCCCACCCCCAAATAAAAATTATCTTCTGACCTCCTCTCCCCCACCTTGTGTCTGAATACACTAATGAAGAATGTGCACTTGGACTGGAGAGAGCCACCCATGTGGAACCTTACCCCTGCTAACAGTTGGTGCTTTCAGGTAAGGAGAGGGGAAAAGCTCCACAAAACGTAGGGGGAATTGTGTACAAATAAGACCATTGCTTGAAAATGTAAGAATGTGCAGAACTTTGTAGACGAATGTCACTGCACTTTACAGTAATTCCTGTGAAGCAAATGGTTTTTCCTCCTGACCTTCGGCAGTCACCTACCGAGTATCCCAAGACTCTATGCTCAGTCCCCTCCTTTTTCTTATTTCCACGTATGCATTTCGCCCTCAATATATACAATCAATTCACTTCTACAGTATAATCTGGAAGCGCTTTGAGACGTCTCGAAGACGTGATAAGACCTATATCAATTGCAAGGATTATTATTATTATTATCCTCTCGGTGATGTCATCCGCAGACATGGGGTCAACCTCCACATGTCTGCGGATGACACCCAAATTTACTTTCCTCCTCCTGAAGTGACCCCAGGTCCACTGATGTTCTGTCCTCTTGCTCGTCAACCATCAAAGCCTGGAAAAGCCCTAACTTTCTTTAACTGAATGTAAGGTGAAGCCATGCTCCTCTGCTCCCAATAATGTCTTCTCACCTGTGGCCCCAACCTCCACAATCTCACTCAGGCTTACTGAACCTGTGCGTAACCTCGACCTCAGGTTCGATTTCCAGCTTATCCTTCATAGCTCACATCCAGTCCCTGACCAGGACCTTGAATATATATAGCACCCTTCATGCAGGGTATTGTCTCGGAGTGCTTAAAAGTGGCGGTCTCCCCTGCTCTACTATTTGTAAGATCCAAATGATTCAAAACTCCACACCCTAGCGCTTCCCTACCTCTCTAACCTGCTTACACCCCGCTCCTCCACCTGCCCCCTTCACTCAGCTGGTTCCAACCTCCTGCACATCCCTTGTCTCCTCCATCGTCCACTGTGCTTTCAGCCACTGCGTCCCCAAACTAGAAAACTCTCTGCCTCAATCCCTCTGCCTTGTCCAACTTCAGGTCAAACTAGAAGACCTTCCGCTTTGACCTTGTCACCTCTCTCTTGCTTACGGTCAGGTCCCGTCAGCGTTAAACACTCCGAGATACTACGCTACATGAAGGGTGCTATATAAATTATTATAATTGGAGTCCTGTAGCTCAGTGGTTAGAGCACTCGCTTTGCAAGTGAGAGACCTGAGTTCAATTCCAGGCAGGTCAGGGCGAAACCTTGGGCAAGTTTCCTTACTCCACACAGAGCCTAATAATAATCCCTCCAAATCCAAAAACAATAATAAATTGGTCATTTTCAATCTACGACTGTTTGTGGGACATTGCTGTGCGCAATTGGCTGCCGCGTTCGCCCACAAATATACAGTCAATTCACTTTACAGTGTGTTCTGTGAAGCGCTTTGGGACGTCCTTCTGACGTGAAAAGCGCTATATCAAATGCAAGGATTATTATTATTATTATTATTATTATAATGTTATTGCTGTTGAAGCGCTTTGAAACATTTCCTCCGACATTTAGGTGCTGCATGAAATGCAAAGGATTATTATCAGAATTATAATTTTGGAAAATTCGGAGGCTGCTTTTTAAGCAGTACTCTTAAAACCTTGTGCCAAGTCACCTGCCAAATCTAGACTGCATTTAAGGCTGAATGTCAAAATAACCCACAATCTAAACTTTTTAAAAGTGTTAAAGTTCTTAAGCCTAAAATCACTAGATATTTTGCTACTCAGATTTGTAAATATTAAAACTCGTCAGTGACTGAAATGAATGCCACCAACATGGGGGATCTTTGGTCCAAAGCAAACCAGTGCCGGAAATCTCCCTGGTGTTATTATTATTATTATTATTATTATTGTTATTGTTATTATTATTATTGTTATTCTATTGTGTTGTTGTAATGCAAATACTGGCAGTATTTACCAATCCTGTGTGAATCCAGGTTTCAAATATCGTGATTTGATCCCCGAAAAAAAGGACATTATATTTTAACACAAACCAGTGAAAAATGACCCCCGCATCACACTTTGTAGCTACTGTGCAGGATGTCCATTCAGGACACTGACAGCTCTCACTGATTCCAGCCGACTGCTTTGTTCCCCTCTCCAGACCACTGTTAAACACTTCTATATGGTGGAATCTCAACACTCAACTCAACACAAAATGCTCTTTGATTTCCTTTGCAGTTGTCTTTATCAACCCCTGGCTACACCAGCTTTGGAAATAAACACCGAAGGTTGCTCGTTTGTTCAGTATTAATGGAGCATTTTTGAGTGTCTTGCGAAAGTAGTGTCAAAGCGAAGGGAGGAAGTCTTTGCTCAGGCAATAGATGGTGATCCTTGGATCAATGTCAACGTGAAAAAAGACAGGGACATTTTCTCTCCCTTCTTCCTCTCCACAGGACGTCTGACTTTTTTCTTTCTGCTGCATTAAACGCTCCGAGGCGCTGTCGGCATAAAGGGCGTTATATAAACGCAAGTTGTTGTTGTAGTAATCTCCCTGGTTTCTCAGTCGAGCTCACAGAGCATAAGAAAGTAAGAATTTGCTGGCGAAAGAAGATCGAGGTCCATCTAGTTTGCCTTCCACCATCCTGACAGTCGCTTGACATGTCGTGTCCCAAAAAGATACACTACGTCCCCAGATATTATTTTCTAGCAGAAATCTATCTAATCTGTTCTTGAAACAAATGAGATTTTCTGCTTCCACTGCCTCCCTGGGGAACCTGTTCCATAAGTTTACTACACGCTCACTGAAATAGTGTTTCTGCAGATTTGTTCCGAATTTATCCTCCCTTCAATCACAGATTATTATTATTATTATTTATTATTAAGAGCCTTTAATAATAAGTAATAATAACCAATGCATTTAATGCAGCACCTTATCATGTCGTTGAGACATCTCAAAGCGCTTCACAGAATATACAGTAAAGTGGGCCAAACTGGTAATCAGACGCGCACAGCAATGTCCCACAGTCATGGATTGAGTGAACAAATTATTATTATTTTATGTGAATGGATTGTTACCCCTGGAAAGCGATCCACCAATCGACTAACAACGAGGTTCCTACTTAGAATATCTGTCACCAGAACTCAATTAGAGAATGGTCCATAATTCGCAATAAACGGAAGGACACGACAGCAGCAGACAATAACATGCCCCTCACATTTCAATAGGCAATAAACCATTCCATTGGGATTCGGGATTTCAATCCCGGCCTGTCTCAGTCAGTCAGTTAGTCAGCCCAATGCACCAAGTCATCTTAACATCCTGTGCATGCATTTGCAACCAGCTGATGCTCTGTGGACAGAGACGAGAGCTATTACTTAACACACGGGTAGAAATTTCACCTGGGTTTAGACTTCCTCTTTTTTGTTAGCGTCACAGAACATTTAGTATTTGGCAAATTCTTAAACGTTTTCTTCATTTTGAAGCCGTATTTCTGCCAGTTCTTGTGGAAAAACTTCACTTAACTTCACTTAAAGAAAAATCACTTAAACAGTTGGAAGCACTGAGTAAAGAACCGGTAGGAATCGAATCTAAACTATATTTTGAAAATGCCTCCAAATTGCGAGTGGAACATGCCTGAATGACCCTTTATTTAAAAAAAAGTTAATCGAAACCACACTATAAGATCTTAATAATAATAAGCCTTGCATTTTTTATATATAGCACCTTATAACTTGAGTAAGACGTCTTACAGGATTTCAACGTGAAATCTAACTGTGTTTTCGAAACCAAATGCAGCGGTGAATTTGCATACAGGAATGTCCCATAACCAACACTGAAGTCTTCTACATGTCCCTTGTCCCCTCAGCTGTATTGTCAGCCACTATACCTCAATCCCTCTGTCTTGTCCTCTCTTTGCCTGTCATCATATCACACCTGAAGACTTTCCTCCTTGACCCATGCCTTCGGTCACCTCCCCTCGCTTTCCAGCTCAGCGCCAACCACACCACTACTCAGGACTCGGAGACATTACCTGCGTAAAGGGTGCTAGGGGACTGTTGGTCAGGATGTCAGGAGAAACTCCCTTCTCCTTTCAAGTAGTAGTGGATTATCGTCCACCTGGACAGGAAATTGGGACCTTGGTTTCACATCTCATCAGAACGACAGCATCTCCAACAATGCAGCACTGGATTGGAGTGTCCAGATTATGAGACAAGCTTCTTCCTCAGAGATGAGATTGATACCAACTGAGCCAGTTCCAACAATATTTATATAGTGCCTTCTCTCATGTTAAAGTAACGTCTCGAAGTGCTTCACAAAATGAGATTAATTAGAAGTGAATGATGTTGTGGAGGCGAACACAGCAGTTAATTTTCTTCAAGCAACATTCTACAAAGATAAGAAAACAATTAATTCGATTTTTTTTGGTGAGGGGTGAATTTGAATGAGAAGAGAATATAACAATAATAATCCTTGCATTTGATATAGCTTATCATGTCTTCTAGACGTCTCAAAGTGCTTCACAGAATAAACTGTGAAGTGAAATGACTGTATATTCTGTGGATGAAACGCGGCAGCTAATTGTGCAAGGCAGTGTCGTGGATTTAGTGACCAAATTATTATTTTTTAGAAACAACACCACCTTATTGTGCAATACCTTGCCTTTATACATGCATTTATTATTTATATAGCGCCCTTCACGTAGGGTAACATCTTGAAGTGCTTCACGGAGATGGGAGATGGGAGAGGGGGAGAAAATCTCCAATTATCTTTGAAAAAGAGGCAGGTGGATCCCAGAGTGAATGAATCGGTCAGAAAAAGGATCAGAATCTAGAGATAGATGAACAAAAATAATAATACGATAAAAATCCTGGCTTCAGATTGTGTCTTGTCATATTGTTGAGACGTCTCAAAGCGTTTCAATTTTATAATTTTATACAACATGTATACTTCAGGTCGAATGTTACAAAGGCAAATTTCTCTTCCGTTGTCTCATAGTGTATTTTCTGGCGAAGACAACAGATCATTTGCAAAAGGGTTGAAAGGAAGGCTTAAGGCATGGTGCAGCAGCTACTGCCCCTGACCTTTGCAACCGACCAGAATCAGCAGGATTTGATCTGATGTGAATGCTAACAAGTCATGCTTCAGGCTCATTGACGTTTCCTGCTGTCTGAGGAATAACTTGGGAATAACAGGGGTGGGGAGAGGGGTGAGTGGGTGGGGGGGGGGGGGGGGGGGGGGAAGCCAACGGTTTCTGTGCAGTGTCTGTATATAAAGGAGGATGACATTCATGAAATATTTATCTGACATTCCCCATGAATCCGGGTGCATCGCTTACTGCTTTACGATAAGGTACATCCTTGCTCAGTGGATGCTATTGAAGCCATATCATCAAGATGTCTGGCAAGGCATTCCCTCTCCTGTAAACAGCCCTATTTATAGAGGTAACAAAGAGGATTCACATGAATCTTTCCAGGAGAATGGCTTGTATTTTTTTAAATCTTCCCCCCTCTCCTTTGTCACAGAAGTCGTTGGAGATTGCAGACCTGTGCCTTTGACCCCAATCTGGTAGAAAACACCTCAACGGCCATTAGGTTTATGGATGAGACATTAGTTCGCCCACAAAATATACAGTCAATTCACTTTACAGTATATTCTGTGAAGTGCTTTGAAACGTCTCGAAGATGTGATAAGGCACTATATCAAATGCAAGGATTATTATTATTGTTATTATAGAAATAAGGGATCACAGGAACAGGATAATCGGAGATAAATGACCACAGAACAACCAGAGTCTCAGATAAACAGACAACAACGACGACAACCTACATCTCTACAGCCCCCTTCACGTGAAGTAGCATCTTGGACAACACACATCAAACCCAAACACACACCGATGTAAGGCAGCATATGTCACACACGTAATGATAGCGGACAGCAAACGTCAGTCAGCCAGTCCAGTATAAATATGCCCTGTCTAGTATAAAGCTGTCCTCTTCAGTGTAAGCAGAATGTGGATTGTATTTGAATTCATTGTTCAGGCGGAGTAAATCCACTTTATTTGTGCTGACTGGATTTGAGAAAACAGATAAAGAAACCCTCATTAAATTGCTCCCTGATAATGCTGTGCTTTGTTTGTCATGTCCATATTAATAACACGGCTCCCGGCAAAGCTCCTTCTTTATAACACAGCTGGCCTTGTCGCAGGTCTTTATAGGCATAAACATACGCCTTTTCTTTTGTGACCAAAGATTGACCAAATATTTCTCATCTGCTCCGTAATTTAAAGCAGCCGTCACAGTGGGTAATGCAATTCTAGCAATGCCGGCAGCTCTGGGAGGAGATTTGAGGCTCGAGGCATTGAAGTTGCAGAAAAAAANGCCAAAACATCCAACATTAGCCAGTAAAATTGGCTGTCGAGTTTCGTCCACAAAATACACAGTCACTACACTTTACAGTATATCCTGTGAAACGCTTTGAGACGTCTCGAAAATGTGATAAGGCGTTAAATCAAATGCAAGGCTAATTATTGTTATATTATTATAACAGGGAACACAATACTGCTCAGATTTATACACAGTGATTGTTAATAATATTAAGAGCCATAATCTATGGGGAAGAAATAGGATTTTATATATCACTGCAGGAACCTTTGCCCTATCTTGTGCAGAAAATCAGGCACAACATTAGTGGAGACACTTCTTTAGGTCAGTAAAGTTCCAGCGATGAGATCAGTAATTTACCTTGCACGGTATGGAATTTCACACTGGTTATAATTATAGTGCATTTGATATAGTGCCTTATCGTGCTGTCGAAACATTCTCAAAGCTTTTCGCAGGATTTCACTAACCCACCCTACCTCTTCTCAAACCTTACAAACCCACCTGCTCCCTCCACTCAGTGGCCTGCTTCACATCCCTCGTACTGCCTGGACCACCCTTAGCGCCTATATTTGCCCCCACTCTCTGGAACTTTATCCTGGAATCCCTGATTCGCCCCTTGACTCGCTCCTTGAAGGTCAAACCTTCAGTCACCTTCCCCCTACACCCACTCAGCCCCACCCCTCACCTTGGCTCCCACCCCCAGATCGGGGCAAACCCTAACCTGTCTAGTGAATGTGAAAGACGTAGATGTGAAAGACGAAAGTAAATGTTAATTTATTGTGGTTGTAGTGAGGGCTCAAACATCAACTTGTCACACTTCTAAAGATCGCTGAGGATAAATATAATCCCCTTGGGTCTGAGCTGACTCCAAGGTGTCGTCTGACAATGAAATATTGGAATCAGTTCTATGTTTGGCTCGGTTATCCGATCTTGAGCGAGGCAGGTGCACAATTACATTTTAATGTCTCTTCACCTTTTCTCTTTTAGGCTTGATCTAAGCTCTAGAATTGTTGACTTTTTGTACATACTGCTTGCGCAATTGGCTGCCGCGTTTCGCCCTTAAAGTATACAGTCAATACAATATATTCCCTGAAGCGCTTTGAGATGTCTCAATAACGTGATAAGGCGCTACATCAAATGCAAGGATTATTATTATACTATTTTTAGGGTTCAATTGATCTCCACTTTTCTTGGACACTTCAATAAGATCCACCTCAGTCTTGCCTTCTCCAGTATGAATATTCCCAGGTACTTCAGCCTCTCCTGGCAACTTAGATACCTGAGTCCAGTCATAAATCTTGTTATCCTTCAATGTATTCTCTCCGACGCCAAGATGACTCACTCGTGATGTACTGACAGAAATGTACAAACATTGACATTGAAATCCGAGGAGATTTAATTTGCTATTGCATCAGAACTCTTATCATTTATGATATTAATCATTTACGTTCTGTGCAGGACAGTCTACACTGACCCCCGGAAACATTGTCTGGATTTTCATGCATTAAAGCTGACAATAACCGAGGCAATAAATGATTGTAACTATCCCAGGATCAGTTTAATTAATAAACAAGTATTCTTCATCTGCATAACACTGAAGTGAGATAAACAAGATTTACAACCTCTAACCAAAAAGATACAGACATCTCATACGCAGTTGTAGTTCACTCCGTGGCTATTTGTGGGACACTGCTGTGTGCAAACTGACTGCCGAATTCGCCCACAAAATACACAGTCAATCCCCTTTACAGTCTATTCTGTGAGGCGCTTTGAGACGTCTCAATGACGTGATAAGGCAAAACGCAAGGATTATTACTAGGTTGTGCTCAAGAGGATGCCTTTACCGGGCATCTGAGCAGCTGAAAGGGGCAAGTTCTTGATCCTCTCAGAAGTCATGTGAAAGAGCAGAAGAGATGAATCCGACAGTTTGCGTGCTACGTTGCTAGTTTTTTTTTAAAATGTAATGAGTCCAATTATTTTTCTACGTCTCTTCCCCTCTGGCAAACACCCACCTCTGCGCGCCCGACCTGACCTTCTCATCCTGAGCTCGACTTCCACAGGTGCAGGTTGCCTTCCAATGCTATGCCCAAGTGGTCATCGTTCGTGTGTGAACCTAGTCAGAGAGTGTTAGCAGAGGATATCACAGCAGGGCTGCAACTCTCTTCCCAGCTGCACACATATGCACGGCCTTTACCCAATACAGCATCGGGGCCAATTTAGCCAACCCCAGCTGAGATCACCAAACCTCAGAGCAGACCAGGATTTGTGGAGGCCCGTGGTTCAGTGGTTAGGTCGCTCGCCTCGCAAGCGAGAAGACCTGGGTTCGATTCCCGGCAGGGCGAAACGTTGGGAAAGTTTCTTTACTCCACACCCCTCTTTTTGCCTAGCAGTAAGTAAGAACCCGGCTGCTAGTTGATTGGCAGATCGCTTTTCCGGGGGTAATAATTCCTTCAAAAAAATTAAAATAATAATAATAAATTGGTCACTCAATCAACGACTGTTTGTGGGACGCTGCTGTGCCCAATGGGCTGCCGTGTTTCAACCACAAAATATACAGTCAAGTCACTTTACAGTGTGTTCTGTGAAGCGCTTTGGGACGTCCTCCCGACGTGAAAAGCGCTATATCAAATGCAAGGATTATTATTATTATTATTATTATGTGAAGCTTTGAGATGTCTCGAAGACGTGATAAGTGGCTATATCAAATGCCAGGATTATTATCTTTATTTGAACCAGTGAACACCTGGTTTGTAAACTGCAGTTCTATCCACTACACCACGGGAACTGCCCTTTTGCTTTCTTTTCTGACCTCTGACCAGCACTTTTCTTTCTTCAGACTATACCATTGTCTGTGCCACTTTGTCGTATCCCTTCCCACAGCGCGTTGAACACCTCAGAGGGTCTGCAGAGGGATGACCCTAACAGCTGTATCTTTTGAAAAAAAATACGATCTTTCAAAGTAAGATAACAGAATCATTTACCTCATCCAAAACATTTAAGCGGGATGATACTCCGAGTTCATTTCCAGGAGCTGCTAATGGGATTTTTGCCATCATAAAAATGCCCACTAAAAGTTACAAATGATAATAATAATCCTTGCATTTGATACAGCGCCTTATCACGTCTCTGAGACATCTCAAAGTGCTTCACAGCATATACTGTAAAGTGAATTTGCAGCATATTTTGTGGGCGAAACACAGCAGCCAATTGCGCACAAACAGTCGTGGATTGAATGACCAATTTTTCTTATCATTTTTTATTTTGAAGGAATTATTACCCCCGAATAAGCAATCTGCCCATCGACTAACAACCGGGTTGCTACTTACTGCTAAGCAAACAGAGGCACGTGGTGTAAGGAAACTTGCCCAATATTTTGTCTTGCCGGGAATCAAACCCAGGTCCGCTCGCTTGCTAGGTGAGTGTTCTTACCACCGAGCTACAGAACTCCACATATACACGTATATACAGATATATATGTGTACGTTCAGACAAATGGAGAGCAAGATGTTCTCTCCTGTCAAGTTTATTAATTACTCTGCTTCGGAGAACAAGCCCTACAATGCTTTGCACCAGGCAGTTCTTTATTAGTCCTGCAACGCAATGAAAGAACACAATCTGTCTTGCCTCTATCACAGGACAGTGCCCCCACACTCCCACTGTGCAGCTACTCATTGACTCTGGCCTCTTACAATTGCATCAAAATTTGTTCGAAAGCCCAGAATTAGGGTGGTGTTTCAGCTTCAGAGAATTACTTTATGTTAGAACGTATTTTCAAAGCTGGGATGGCAAAAAAAAAAGCATTTGAATTTTACTAACCCATTAAATTCAAACATGCCTTTTTGGCACCAAAAGAGCATTACTTGCAATAGAAGATTGAAAACCCTACATCTTTGTTGTTTGAAGAGTCATTTCGCTAAATTACTGTCTGCTGCATGACCTTTCTTTCCGCACGTCATTCATCTTTTATGGCTGCCCAGTTTCTTGTTCATTTGGGTAGGTCAAGTGACTGATATCCATTTGGTAACCATTCAACCAAGTTCAACAAGCAGCCAATTGGAAATATTAACTTACCTCTTAAGGTGTCTTGAAATGTAGTAAATTGGAAGATCTGGCAATGCATTATAATAATAAACCTTGCATTTGATACAACGCCTTTCATATCAGGAGGCAAATATCTCAAAGCACTTCACAGCATTTACTGTAATGTGTAGTGACTGGGTATTTTTTTTGTAAGTGAATAAATCAGGACGAACAGCTCAGGAGTAATTGAAGCTTGGATCTAAAATGCAATATTTATAACAGTCGCAAGCAGCATTTCCAAATTGCAAATAGTAAATCCTGATACAAACCAGAGGTCAAGACTTCTCAAATCCTCTCTGAAGTATAGCAACTGCATACTTGCAGGCAAACACGGCTGCCAATTTGTGCACAGCAGTGTCCCACAAACAGCCAACGAGTAAATGGACAAATTTTATCCAATTTTATGGAGTTTTGTTATAATAATAATAATCCTTGCACTTAATTTAGGACCTTTTCACGTCAAAACATCTCAAAGTCCTTTACAGAACTTTCTGTTAAATGTAATGCCTGTATTTGTCGGTGAATACTGCAGCCAATTTCTGCACAACAATAATAAAAATAATAATAATCTTTGCATTTGATATTGCGCATTATCACGTCTTCGAGATATCTCAAAGCGCTTCACAGAATATACTGTCAAGTGACTGTATCGTTTGTTGGTGGAACACCCAGAATAATATTGATTATTCACTTATGCACAAATTGGCTGCTGTGTTCTCCCACAAAATATACAATCACCTCAAGTTTTCGAATAGTACCAATGCATCTTTAACGTCCACCTGAATGAGCAGACGGGACCTCAAATTAATGTCTCATCCAACAGACGGCCCCTCCGACAATGCAACCCCCTTCCTCCCAGCATTACACTGGAGTGTCCACCTTAGACTATAGTGTTGACCCAAGCAACAGGAAGTTTGCCAGGAAGACTCTCAATGAGAAGCTGTGCAGTTTTAGTGGTTCAACTCCAGTAGTATTACAACCTGAACTCTGGCGTCCTCAAGCCTAGATTTTTACCAACCCTCACTTTATACTTTACACAGGGTGCATCCATCCAGGAAGAGAATACAATACAAAGTTACATTTGTGTAGCGTCTTTCACATCGGGAGAACGTCCCAAGGTGCAATGTTGGAGGTGCCCATCCATTGGATGGACGGGTTCAGGATTCAGTTAAACTGAAGTCCCGTCTGCCCATTCAGGTAGATGTTAAAGATCCCCTGACACTATTGCAGCGATTGTGTATTTTGTGCGAGGACATAGCAGCCAATACGCTCCATTCCAGACCAAGAGAAAATGTCATGCATAATGTGGAACTCTCAGGAGACTTTGTGATGTGTCACTGAGTGGGTTTACTTTTTAAAATTCAACAGCGTTCCAAAAGGTTGCCCTCACCAGACCTCGGAAATTTCCTGACAGTCATTAGGGTCGTGGTTAAGGATGGAGTTTGCTGAGCAAGTCACTCCTGGCAATTCTATGAATTGAAGCTGCTATAACATAGCAGCAGTTTCGTTCATTATTTTAATTTGTTACTCGATCAATTTGATCCGCTGAACTTTATGGGAGTGGTGTGGAGGAGGAAGGTCGTTGGAAACAAATGACGTGTTCACTCATCTACTGTCAGGAATGGAGGAATGGACAGCAATTACTCTCTTTCATTCAATCGCTTTGAATGTTTGGGATACAGTGAAACAGCTGTGGCAAGATAAGCCTCATCTTATTAACATGCAAAGCTTTGCAAATTATAACTTCCAATCTAGCATTTTGACTTCACAACAACAGCAACAACAACTTGTATTTATATAGCGTCTTTCACGCAGGGTAGGCTTCAAAACAACTCCGCTCAGAATAGTTTTCTTTTGCATTGCTGGGAAAAAATGACAATTCTACCATCTCCTAACGATGTATCATCAACATTTGATTAAGTTTGTCAACCACGCTGACTGAATACTAGGTTACATCTCAAAGTCGTTTGACTAGAAGTTGAATGAGGTTATGTTAACTTTGATCGCGATAGATCGCCAGTGAAGCCACGCAAGGAATTATAGAGTTCCCAAATTCCACCTAGTCTTGGCATGGAGCTCCATTTTGCCTTAGAAGTTTGGAAAGTGTTTAAATTCCATCATATTTGGAATCTGGGTCTTATTTAAAATCAATGGAAAACCAGCTCCCAAACAATGTGGACTGCACGTTCAGGCTGCGCGCTTTCACTTGTAGCGGTGTTGGCCACTGATGACATTTCCCATTATACACTTTGCCAAAGGCAGCACAAGTAAAGCTGAACAGAATTGTTCGCCCTTCGTGTCTGGCAGTACATCAGCAAGATTCCATTGGATCGACCTGAGAGACATCTGCGTACCCGCAGGATTGATGATTCACAAATCCTTTTGATTATCCCTCAAGTTAAAAAAAAGGCACCTTAGGTATTTGGGGTACTGAAGCTTCAAAAGGTTATTGAAGTGTTAAGAGGATTAAAACAGCAATGATGATGATTACAGGTTACAGAAGCGTAAGTCATTAGGAGGATGCAGTCAGAGACTAAAACAAATTACAATCCTGGCCTGTGTTGAGGTAGTTGATTTCAGCTTGGACAGTAGTTGTCAATTGGCCCCTAACACCTTAGGTTAGGAAAGGAAAATCAGCCAGGCATTCCCTCTCCTCATTGCTATCCAACACCCAACCCTCACCAATTTTTTGAGTTCAGCTGTTATCTCCCTTCCTGCCTTCCTTCCTTCCTTGTGCACACGTTCTAGATGATTTATTGGTTTGTAATTCAGTGCAAGCTATGCATTACCCTTTATGTGCTAAATCCTGCTCTCCTTTGTTGAACACGGTAACAATTTAAGCATCATCTTATCCACTATTTTCTAAAAAAAGAATCTAAGCAAAGAAAGAAAGACAGCAATTGGCTCCGTTCAAACTGGAATTGTAGAGTGTCAGTCTCTCCAGGTATCAGTTCACACCAAGGTGTGGAGGAAACTAGTTTGCTTACAGAAATATTTGTAGTTAAACAAAGTTCACGTGTTTCAGGATCAAAGGATAAATTTCTCTGAAATTTGAATGTTCTGTTTTACAGTTCAAAGAACGAGAAGAAATTGTGAGCGCGTGACAGTTGTCTAGAGAAAACGGTTCATTGTGAGGGGGAAACAAAACACATACACTTCAGATGCTTGGTAGGTCTGCACAGAATGATAGATCAAGAGACAGAGAGAGAGAGCAGAAGTAACCCATGACAGTGTCTTTCCTTTGAAGAGAGATGCTCTTTGAAATTATCTTTTGAAACTGGTAATCTTTTCTGTTATTTTATTTTACTTTTTTCACATCATTTAATTACATCGTTATTTTACATCTGTTACTCAATTTTATAGGCGCTGTATCAAATGCAAGGATCATTTACAGTATCTTATTTACCGTCATTAATTAATTCAATTGGTAGAATTGGAAAATGCCCAAGTGGTGACCTGCCTTTCACATCAGGAGGACATCTTAAAGCGCTTCACAGAATTTACTGTAAAGAATGATGACTTTGTATTTTGTAGACGAACAGGAGAAGTGTTATAATAATATAATAATAATATATAATAATAATCCTTGCATTTGATATAGCGCTTGTCACGTCTTCTCGACGTCTCAAAGCGCTTCACAGAATAGACTGTAAAGTGAATTGACTGTATATTTGTGGGCGAACGCGGCAGCCAATTGCGCACAGCAACGTCCCACAAACAGTTGTGGATTGGAAATAACCAATTTATTATTGTTTTTGGTTTTGGAGGGATTATTATTAGGCTCTGTGTGGAGTAAGGAAACTTGCCCAAGGTTTCGCCCTCTGCCTGGAATTGAACCCCGGTGTCTTGCTTGCAAGGCGAGTGCTCTAACCACTGAGCTACAGGACTCCACCAGTTTTGGACAGGACGTTTGGAAAAACTCTTTACTCTTTTCGAATTATACCATAGGATCTTTAACATCCAACTCAACAGCCAGATAGGGCCTTAGTTTAACAACTCATCCAAAGGACGGCACCTCTCACAACAGTACACCTGTAGCAATGTATTGCAGTGTCAGCTTCGACTGTGAGTTCAAGCCACAACCTCTGACTCAAAGGTGAGAGTGCTACCAACTCAGCCAGTTGATACTCAAGACATGATACTCTTCAAAGAAAAGGGAAATTCTGCAGTATTTTATTCAGAGAATAAAAGATACAGATTGATTGAGTTAACTCTACTTGTAACAGGGATTATTAGCTCAGGCCCCTTATTCCATGAAAACACTCATAAAATTGGGAGTTGATTTGCTTGGGCACTTTTATTCCACCTCTGATCTGACCTTCGTTAATTTATTAAATAAAAGTTCCAGCATAAGACTCCGGCTGCTTGCCAGGACATATTGTAATGATTTAAATCAGGAAGTTGTTACTTTCGAATATCTATCCCACCTGCTTGTCACTGGGATCTATTATGCACCAATATGTTGATGCAGGTTTATTGTGGTTTATTGTGCGCTGTAGGGGTAGAAATTTCAACTGGGTCTAGATTTCCTCTATTTTCTTAGAAGCTCAAATTGAGCAGAATTTATCAAATTGCTGAATTCAGCCTCAACTTCGAAGGTGCTTTTCGTTATTTCTTCAAAGAACTTACAGAAGAAACACAGATTCAAAATTACGACTATTTAAGAAGTTGACAAATTCTGGATGCTTCGAAATGCTTCACAGAATGAGTCAATCTCGACCCAAGGTGAAAATTCTGCCCACAAAGGGGCCTGAAATAATGTACTGGAGATAGTTTACGTAAATTGAGACAGTTGATGTAATTCGGCACGTGAATAGGGATACAAACACGAACTGTATAGCCTGCATTCCCGCAAGGTTTTTGTGCCGTATAGTGAAAATAAAGTGGTGAAAAACTCTAAAAGGTCTTCATTTTGGATGACATTTAAAGTTCAATCAGGAGCACTCCTGCCTCTGAACCAGAAGGTTGTGAGTTCAAACATCTCAAATTGGTACTTCAAGCTCACAGTATAGGCTGATGCTCCAGTACAGTACTGGGGATGTGGGCTGCATTGCTTGAAGTGCCATCTTTGAATGAGATGCTAAACTGAAGTCATGTCTCTGTCTGTTCAGCTGGATGTTAACAATCCCATGACATTATTTGAGAAGAAAAGGGAGTTTCTCCCGGCATCCTGGCCAACAATCCCCCAAGATAAAATTGTAGAGTCCTGTAGCTCAGTGGTTAGAGCACTCGCCTTGCAAGCGAGACAACTGGGTTCAATTCCAGGCAGAGGGCGAAACCTTGAGCAAGTTTCCATACTCCACACGCCTAATAATTATCTCTCCAAAAAACAAAACAATAATAAATTGGTCATTTCCAATCCACGACTGTTTGTGGGACACTGCTGTATGCAATTGGCTGCCGCGTTTCGCCCACAAATATACAGTCAATTCATTTTACAGCATATTCTGTGAAGCACTTTGAGACGTCTAGAAGACGTGAAAAGCGCTATAGCAAATGCAAGGATTATTATTATTATTATAAAATTGATTATTCACTTCTTGGCTGTCCGTTGGACATTCCTGTGTGCAAATTGGTTGCTGCATCTGCCCTCAAAATCTAGTCACTAGATATAACAGTAAATCCTATGAAGTGCTTTGAGATGTCTTCCCAATGTGAAAGGCGGTATATATCAAATGAAAGGATTGATATTATTATTTGTCCTTCAGAGATCAGATGCTTCCTCCTCCAGCTTCCCCACTCTCCTCCGCCCACGATGATATATGCTTCTATTTCCTGTTAAAAGTGGTGTTTAAATGCAAATTGCAAAGACTAATTTTGAAAATAGCTTCTGAATGGTTGTGTTCAACCATCAGAGTTTGACTCCGCCAGAAGCTAACACTGAAAAAGCATAACTTCCACCATTGACCATTTGGCGCCAACAATTACACAGAACCATCATCAACACCACTTTACTCAATCACCGCATATCTGACGGAATTGTGAACCAAGTGTGTAAATCATCATGTAAACACGTGTGCTGAAGGAATTACGGGTGCCATTAATTATGTACTTAACAGTCAATGAAAAGGATTTATTTTATCAAGCTTTCATCTGGCACTAGAACAAGCAGATAATGAGGATATTCACAGCTCTGCTCACTGTTAAATGAATTCCCTACAGGCCTGAAATTCCACATAGTCTTAGCACATAAGACCATTTTAACTTCAAATTTTAGATTGAGAAACACTCCTTCCATTTAATTTTAATTTGGAAGCCATATTCTTTTCTTGAAAACTGTGGAAATAATCCTTCCAAATTAAGATTGAGTTTAAGAATTTTCCACAGGTTAATACATTTTAAAACAAACAAAATGGTTTTACAGGGTAGGACTAGATGGAATTTCAGGCCCTTTAGGCACTCATCATGAAGGTTGTAAATGTGTGGAAGAGCAGAATACAAAGATTATAATATAATAATAATAATTGTTTCATTTGATATAGTGCTTTATCACGTAATTGAGACATCTCAAAGTGCTTCACAGATTATATATTGCAAAGTGGATTGACTGTATATTTTGTGGGCACCCAACTGTGCCCAGCAGGGTCCTATGAACAGTCGTGGATTGAGTGACCACATTTTGTTGGGGGGAGGGATTATTACCCCTGGAAAATGATCCAACAATCGACTATCAACCGGGATCTTACTTACTGCTAGGTAAACAGAAACATGTGGGGTAAGGAAACTTGCCAATGGTTTCGCCCTGCCTGGGTATTGAACCCAGGTCCTCTTGCTTGCGAGGCAATTGCGTTAACGATTACACTATGGGCCTCTGCATACTAAACTAACAACCTTCTGAGTCGGAAGCAAGAGCGTTGAAGTTCAAAATCCTCGTCCTTGCCTTCAAAGCCCTCCACGGCCTTGCTCCTTCCTACCTCTGTGACCTGTTAATCCCATATCAACCTGTCCGCGCTTTCCACTCAGCCGGCTTCGACCTACTCCACATCCTCCCGACGTGAAAGGCACTTTACAAATGCAATTTGCTGTTGTTATTGTTACAAACTGAGCCAGGGTGATATCTGTAATGATGTATTACTAGTTTTATGTTATACAGAATTTTTGTTTCACCCACAAAATATACAGTTAATTCGCTTTAATAATAATAATAAGCTGTGCATTTGAGATAGCGATTTTCACATCTTCTAGACGTCTCAAAGCGCTTTACAGTATATCCTGTGAAGCGCTTTGAGACGTCTCGAAGACGCGGTAAGGCGCTATATCAAATGCATGGATTATTATTATAATTTTTAATTATGGGACGTTCTATAACAGATTCAATTTGATCGAAGATGCGATAAGGCGCTATATCAAGTGTATGGATTATTATTATAATTTTGAATTATGGGACGTTCCATGACAGATTCAATTTGATCAAGTATTTGGTGAAAGGTCTCACTTTTAATCGGGAAAATAACTTGAGCGGATAGCTTGAATCTCCCAACTATGCAATCACTCTCTCATAGTAATCAATTCATTGAGATATTTAATTGGCAAAATGTACCGAACAGCAGTACATTTATAATATGACCTAATAATAATAACCTTTAGGCTTCTATGTCAGGAGGATGCCTTAAAGTGTTTCAAAAGATATAAAGTTGTAAAGTGACTGTGTACTTTGTAAGCAAACACTTCTAATTTAATTTTGAATAAAAAGACAAATTGAACTTAACTTTTTTTCCACAATTTATAGAATCTTGCTTTAGTTTCATGTGTCCATTTTATCAAGTGTCAGTGCCAACCCTCATGTGACAGTGCACTCAATCCTGTAAATGAACACTGATAATTCTGACCTGGTTTATTACTTCATAAAACATGCCATGAGTTGCTGTGAAATTCCACGTTCAGTGTGCATAATGAACTTGGTAATAATAGAACTGGAGTTTACAATGGTAAGCCCTTATTTAATGAATCATGGTGTGTTAAACTACAACACACACAGACAATTAATAAGATCAGTAGCTTTTGGAAAGGTGAGAATAAATGGCTGTGTTAGATGAGTTATGTTGTAATAATAATAATAATGTGTGCACTTGATATAATGCCTTTTCACATCAAAACATCTCAAAGTCCTTCACCCAATTTTCTGTCAAGTGGAGCTGAATGTGGCAGTCTGTGTGGGCACAACAATGTTCTACAAACAGCCTTCAAGTGAATGATCAATTTTGTTCTAGAGGTTGATTTGACCCTGGGAGAAACAGGCTTCTCTTTTTGAGTAGTCTGATTCCTTCTTCTCCACCCAAACACATTGAAACAGTAAAACGTGTACTGCCAGGAGTTAGGCAGATGCAGGATTTCCAGCGTACAGAGAGATTATAGCGATGAAAAATGTAGTCAATTCTCAGTATTTGTTCACTCTCATAAAATGCTGCATTGATGAAATGTAAAACCATGAACACAGAGCTAAATATGCATTGGGGTCCCCGTGAAGTGGATCGTGAAGCAATTAAAGTGACTGATGAGATGCCAAAAAAGACACGCAGACGGTTGCCAACATCCTGGAGTCCCGTCTGTGCCAGTCTGCTGACAATTCGATCACTTTGTGTGAGATGACAAGCCCAGGGATTCGGTAAATGGTGGATCTAGATGCGTGTGCTGTGGAGGGACCGGAGGGAGTTAGCAGATCTCACTGGAGGATGTTGAGGGCGAAGAGATAGGAATCTGAACGATCTTGTCTGAACATCTGGTCATTCTGCACTTACACTGGAGATCTTCTGATCTGTACATTGTTTTGATGTAACATGATGCGTATATAATATAATAATAATCCTTGCATTTCATGTAGCGCCTTATCACTTTGTTGAGACATCTCAAAGCTCTCCACAGAATATACTGCAAAGTGTTGTTACATTTTGTTATGACTTATATTGCAGCAAAGCCAGACACGATGGCTGTGGAGTGTGGCTATTTCATTTGGTGTCTGCAGTGCATCTTAAAAGGAGTTCAATTAAATGCTATAAGCCTCCTTTACTAAATATAGTTGCAGTAATCCCACCATGAATATTGCCATTGAGAATGGTGTATGTGTGTGTATATGGTGGTGGGTTGGAAGGGGGTGAATTCCTTCTACAGCACATCTTTGAGAATTGCTGTGTGCAAATTAACCACCGCATTTCACCTACAAAATATTTCTGCACTTTGCTATATGGTGTACGAACCAGTTTAAGATGTAATGTAAGGATTATGCTTATTCTTACTCTCCAACTACATTCAACAGGCTGAAGCAGCAATAAACAAAGTAAAAAGGATGCTGGGCTATATTGCTAAATAATTTAAATTTAGATTACCCAAATATCACACGCAGACTGTAAAGTGCTTCGGTCAGACCACACCTTGAATACTGCACACATTTCTGGCCACCACAACATAAGGGCCAGGCCTTAAAGACAGCGTAGAGAAGAGCAATGAGGATGATCCCCAGTGTTAGAGGAATGAGCTATGAGTTGGGACAATAGAAAAGTGCCAAAATATTTGCCCCAAATTGCGGGGTATTTGACAACTTTTACGCAAAAGTACAGAGGGTCAATTGGCAGTTATGTAGTTATGTTTAAATGTTAATGTGAATAATAAATCACTGATCAAGAATTTGTACGAGGCTATGAGAGTCAACTCAACAAGTTGGGATTGTTTCAGTTTTGACAAAAAGATGAATCATAGGGGATACAAGATATAGACGTTAATAAAATTTTAAATGGGATTGAAAAAATAAACCCAGATCAATACTTGAGGATGTATCAAGACATTGGAAGAGGAAATAGGTTTCGAGTTATAAAGGGCAATTTCAGGACTGACACCAGAAACATATTCTTTACGTAGAATGTAAACAACAACTGCAACAGGTTACCAGGAAAGGCAGCCTTCACATACAACAAGAAGAGATTACATTTGTATTGCGCCTTTCACATCAGGAGCAATACAAAGGCGCTGGATATATACAGAAAGGTGGGCGGGGGGGAGAGATGGTGTGATAGAGGAAGGGAATTCCAGAGGTTAGAGGCATAGGAACTGAAGGTTCGGCCAGCAATGGTGGTGTGGAGAGGAAAGAGGATTTGCAGCAAGCCTGAGGCAGCTGAGCAGTGAGGGTGGGCAGAGGAGTAATAATAATAATAATAATAATAATCCTTGCATTTGATATAGCGCTTTTCACGTCGGGAGGACATCCCAAAGCGCTTCACAGAACACACTGTAAAGTGAATTGACTATACCTGTGGGCGAACGCGGCAGCCAATTGCGCACAGCAATGTCCCACAAACAGTCGTGGATTGAAAATGACCAATTTATTATTGTTTTGGGTTTTGGAGGGATTAGGGATTAGAGATAGGGTAGAAGATTGGAGAAATAAGAGGGTGCCAGGAAGAGGACAGATTTGTGGTTGAAATCAAACCACTGGGAGACAGGGAGACAGTGGAGACTTGTGAGCACTGAGGTGGTGGGTGGTGGATGTGTGGAGTTTGGTGTGGATGAGTACGCGAGTAGTTGAGAAGGCTCCTGTGTGTCCCAGAGTGTCGGCTTACATCTCAGTGGGGCGGGCAATGAGCACCTGAGCAGCTGGCTAGCTGGGCTGCTCGCCTACAAGCCTGAATATTCACAAAGGGGGTGAAAATTGCAATGCCCGGCAGATCCAATGTGTTAAGAAACAGACCCTGCAATGTGGAAGGATGAATTCAAACTGACCAAAGGGACCTTCTTCATCCAAACCTCTTGTGATCTTGTGGGATCGCTGTTCGTATTTGATAAGTAAACATTAGATACCCCACTTCCCTCCCCTTTGAGCCTATATCCACTCTGAATATTTCAGCTCAGTCACTCTGGTGTTAGAACTGTGGGATAGCCCTTTAACTCGAGATTAGAATCATTAGAAATACTTGGAATGGGGTGGGGGGTGCGGAAGGGTTTCCAAACGAACCCACGACCCTATTTGAACCACACTGCTGGTATGTATTAATGGAAGAGAAGGCAGATGGAAATAATTGGGCCGAGCAGATGTTATTAACATCAGGCACCACCGCTGCAAAGACAGGCAGTAAAATCCCTGCCAGTGTGTCACGGTAGAATTCGACTCAGAACCAAGTTCTAAAGAGTTGGTGTGATGTCCCTGTGATTCCCAGCAGGCGTCCGACTCCATGTCCCAAGGCACTTTTCCTGTCACTGAGTCATTTCTTTCCATTTTTCCGATGAGCACATTTTTAACCCCAGTGTTTCCACATATACTCTTTTCAACAGTGGCCATAGGACATAAACCTCCAGACCTGGTTAAGCCCAGGCTATTTAATAATAAAAATAATAATAATAATCCTTGCATTTGATATCGCGCCCTATCACGTCTTCGAGACATCTCAAAGCGCTTCAAAGAATAGACTGTAAAGTGAATTGACTGTATAAACAACAACAACAACAACTTGGATTTATAGAGCGGACGGCGTCTCAGAGCGCTTCACAATAACGGATCCCGGGGCTGAGCCAGGGGGAGGAGGAGGAAGGTGACCAAAGGCGCAGTCGTAAAGAAAGATCTTCAGCAGAGACCTGAAAGTAGGAAAAGAGGGGACGAGGTGAAGGGAGTGAGGAAGGGAGTTCCAGAGCCTCGGGGCGCAGTGGCTGAAGGCACGGCCACCGAGGGTGGAATGGAGGACAAGAAGGAGGCCAGACCCGGAGGAACAAAGGCAACGGGCACTGCTTTGAGGAGAGAGGAGGTCAGAGAAGTCAGGGGGTGCAGAGGAGTGGAGGGATTTGAAGACAAGGGTGAGGACCTTGAAGTCGATCCTCTCTGGGATAGGAGCCAGTGCAGTCTGGCAAGGACTGGGGTGATTGGTGAGCGGAGTTTGGTGCGGGTGAGAATGCAGACGGCAGAGTTTTGAATGATCTGGATTTTATGGATGGTAGTGAAGGGGTGACCGGCCAGGAGGGTGTTAGAGTAGTCCAGCCGAGAGGTGACAAAGGCATGGACCAGGGTTTCAGCGGTTTTCGGAGAGAGGTATCGGCGGAGACGGGCGATGCGTCGGAGGTGGAAGAAGGCGGTGCTGGTGAGAGACCGGATGTGGGGGAGGAATGATAATTGGGGGTCGAACCTGACGCCTAGGTTGCGTACGGGTTCCGAGAGTTTTACGGGGAGGTGCATTTTGTGGGTGAAACACGGCAGCCAATTGCATACTGCAGTGTCCCATAAGCAGACGGATTGAGTGACCAATTTATTATTATTTATTGTTTGAAGGAATTATTACTCCCAGAGAACCAATCCGCCAATCGACTAACAACCGGGTTCCTACTCACTGCTAGGTAAACAGAGGTGTGTGGAGTAAAGAAACTTGCCCAATGTTTCGTCCTGCCGGGAATCGAACCCAGGTCTCTCGCTTGCGAGGCGAGTGCTCTAACCACTGTACTGAAGAGCTCCTACTGGGACAAACAGGCTCAACAACAACAACAACTTGCATTTATATAGCGCCCTCCACGCCAGGTGGCGTCTCAGAGCGCTTAACACTGGCGGAGCCCGAGGCCAAGCCAGGGTGAGGGGCAAGGTCACCATCTTGAAGCCAATCCGCTCTGTGACAGGGAGCCAGTGGAGTTTGGCAAGGACTGGAGTAATCAGGGTATGGAGTTTGGTGCGGGTGAGAATGCGGGCGGCGGAGTTTTGAATGAGCTGAATTTTGTGAATATGGAGCAGGGGAGACCAGCGAGGAGGGCGTTAGAGTAATCCAGCCCAGAGGTGACAAAGGCACGGACAAGGGTTTCGGCAGCTTTTGGGATGAGGTATAATCGGAGACAAAATGTAGCAGAGGTGGAAGAAAGCGGTGCTGGTCAGGGACCGGATGTGAGGGAGGAATGACAACTGGGGATCAAACCTGACTCGTAAGTTGTGCACGGGTTCTAAGAGTTTTAAGGACAGGTTGGGTAGGTTGAGCAGGTCAGTTCCGTGGGACAGAAGACATCGACTGGAGCCAAAGAGCATGGCTTCCGTTTTGTCGACATTTAGCTGCAGGGAATGCACGCTCATCCAGCTCTTGATGTCTGTCAGACAAGCTGACAGAACATTTGGCGTGACTCAGCACTTATTAGCTTGGGATCAGCACACAAATGAAGGCACATGTGCAAATGTTTTCCAAGTACTTTCTGCAGGTGTAGCACACTGAACCCAAATCTTACAGCTGCTATAACCCAAACTCTATGGCATAATCACTAAAAGGCATGATCATGTTTACTAATAACCCTTGCATTTGTTTAGTCCCTACAATGTCAAAACTTCTCAAAAGCAACTTCACTGAATATTCTGTAAGCTTGTGATGAGTGTTGGAAAATTCTTAACGACAGCCCTTAACTTTGAAACCGGTGTTCTTCAGTTCTTAGAATCACAGGATTTTACTTTAAAGTATAGCTACTGTGGATTTGTAAGCAAATTCAGCAGCCAATTTGTGGACAGCAATATCCCATAAAGAGCCATGAAGTGAAGAACCAGTACTTATAAATAATAAACCTTGCATTTGATACAGCGCCTTATCACAGCTTCGAGAAGTCTCAAAGCGCTTCACAAAATATACTGTAAAGTGAATTAACTGTATATTTTATCAGGGGGATCTATCGGCCAAGACACCGGGAAAACTCACTACTCTTTTCAAATAGTGCCATGGAGTCAGACACCCAAATCGTGCCATTTAACTGAATAGACAAGCAGATTCAAACGTGTTTCATCGTTTAATCTGAAGGGCGGCAGCTTGAACACCAACAACGGCTCCCGAGCACTGCACTGGATTGTCAGTCTTGACTGTGAGTTCAAATTTCCCAACATGGGGCTTGAACCCACAACTGTCTGACTCGAAGGCCTGAGTGTTACCAGATAAGACAAGCTGGCTTCTAATTAGGTGAGGGGTCAAAATTTTGAACTATCTGAAATGCTACATTAATCGAGAACGAGGTGGAATTTTACCGCCATCTGTTCACAAATCGATTGTAAAGATCTAGTTGATGAGTTTACTTCAGACTAAGAGAGAGAGAGAGAGAGCAAGAGAGCTTCACTCAGAAGTTAAGTGCCAACCTTGAAATCATTTCCATGTACATTGCCTTTAACAATACGCCGAGGATGTTACGGAGTAGTTAGTTTCCAGTTTAGAATCACTTTTTGTTGGTGGGTTTAAATGACAAAACAAAGACATTGATTGTCCGATGGTAATTCAAAGCACAAAGAAGGGCCCAGGATAATATAGTGCGCTGTCCATAAATAGATCCGTTGGAAACATACCACTGGGTTTTGCATTGGACGGGAATGGAATGTCAGCTGCCTAACAAAGCCAGAAAGGATGAGTTGGCCACAAAATAAAAACGCCAAGAGCTAACAATAAATCTATTTCTATTGCCTGAATCTCTAGTATATTCCATAGCTGACTTTGCTGGAAGGAAGAAGTCAGATAGACACATTTCTGATTTATTTCAACGTGATGCTGCAATTTACCATGTGCCATTAACCCCCGGAGTAGCGAGTTCTCCCAGTGCTGTGTTTTTTCCAAAAACACTTCACGGTTTAAGCACTGGGTGAACAGTGCAATTGTATATATCCAGGATACTGAAAATCACTAAAACAGAATTATAGAAATTATTCAAACTGGTTTAGTTTATTTACTCCACTTATCTGCTGGATAAATTGCTACCAATTTCCTTACATTATTACATTATACATGCTATGGTGTTTTCTTTAGTTTGGCGTATTAAGACTAGTGCTGTGGCTTTGGCACTGATCGCTCAGCCCAAAGCACTGGGCAGAAAAGACTGCGGACGTCAGTGTGGGCGCAGGCATTGAGCTGGCTGTGTGCTGCTTTGCTGTTGCCCCCAAAAGGTGGGATGAAATGGAAGACCACCTCCAGAAGCAACAGGACCATCTCATTCTTCTTACATCAAAGGCTCCAAAGTCAGAGCAGCTGCTGGACATAGCACTGTGAGCTCAATGGAGTTCAACACATTCCTTGTCTCATGGGATGGTGCTGTTGCTGCTAATGGACTGAACCACAGGAGTGGCAAGATATTACAACAACAACTTGCTTTATATAGCACCCCTTCATGCAGGATAGTGTCCCAGAGCGCAAGATATGGAATTCACCTCTACAGGGGAGAGAGAAAAGTTTCAGAGGACAAGTTAGTCAACAGCTCACAGTAGCTGTTTGCACAGCAGCAGATTGCCTGGGATCTAGTTGTCTACCTGTCCTCTTGGATAGGAAATAGAAGGATGGAAACGAACAATAATATGTTTCAGAAATAGGGGAGAAAGATAAACCAATATAAGATATTCCAATTCATTATACGGAGTGCACAAAACACATATTGTATCTATCCAACTCCACTAATACTGTAGTGTAAATGCCATCTGCTCTCCTTTCCTTCACCACCTCTGCTCAGCTGTAATAGATTCAATTTATTTGTTGCAAAACTGGCTACAAGCCTCATCCGACATTCATCAGGGTATTGTTCTCCATCTGGGTTCATTTTTTTCTTCTGGGCTCTGCTCATGTTTCAGCAAGTGTTTCATTCCCTCCAATGGAGATGTTCATGTTGTGGACTCAGTTCCATTGGGAACCAGATGATATCATGTCACTGAGGTTGACATTGTTCAATGTCTAAAGCCACTGCATTGTTTGGTTTGGCCGGCGAGGTTTCAGGTGTGATCTATGGTCTGCACAGAGGTAATTCAAGGGCATTGTAACTGGGCTTCAGTGGAGGGGAAAATCCTGAGCTCTATAATCATATAACCTAAGACAGATTCACCCCACATCTAGTTCTCGCAGCCACAATACCCTGTGTTATTCCTATTTGGACCTACGAAAGTTATATTGGTTGGGACCATTGGTGAATGTTATATGTATTGTGAAATGAGATGTTTTAAAGTTATGGACACTATAAAGAATAAAGGCAAGTTCTTTCTGTATGTATGACAGCCTGGCACAGTGGAAGCACTATCACATCTGAGTCAAAAAGTTGTGGGATCAGTTCCCACATCAGGACTTGGATCACGAATCTAAGATGACGCTCCAATGCAGTGCTAAGGTTGTGTTGCATTGTCAGAGGTGCCGGCCTTCGGATGAGATATTAAACCAAAGTTCTGTCTGCCTGTGCAGGTGGACATTAAAGATCCCATTGCACTAGTTGGAAAGAGAAAGGAGTTTCTCTCCGTGTCCTGACCAGCAATCCCCCAAATAAAAATGATCGTTCACTCCAATGGCTGTTGGTGGGACATTGCTGTGCGCAAATGGCTGCCATGTTTTGCTCACAAAATACAATCAATCCACTTTACAGTATATCCTATGAAGCACTTTGAGACATCCTGACAAGTGAAAGGCATTATATCAATGCAAGGATTATCATTATTTATGATCCTTCACAGCAGTTATATTGTGCAGGACCGCTAAGCTATTGCAGCTGTGACTTTTATACAGGGGTCACAGCAGTATTGGTGCAGTGTGTATTGACCCAGACCCTGAACCACAACATGTCTCCAGATAATAAGGAGTGCTCGGTGGTGTGATATAATCACAGAGCTGCCCTCCCCCAGCCTGTGCCTGATTATGCTCTGTATCCTAATGTTAAACCTGGCTTCTTACTCAACCGTGAACAAGAAGGAGCTGCACGTACACAGACGGACAACGAGACACACAATCAAATGCTCAAATACACATATGCACAAACATACATCTAACACATACTGTTGTAGAATATACCATTGCTTGATTCTACCCCCACAACCCCCACCCCCCCCCCCCCCACCACCTCTTGGATCATGTCAAGTGAAAATCTCATTATCTTTTACGGCCGGTCGCATTGAAAAGACTTGTGACTGGTTAGGAATTATTTAGTTCATTAATTCACCATACTTCCCACTTATTCAATAAGCACTCATTAATTATGCATGTACCACTTCAGCCTGGCTGCATAAAATTGAATCAGTATGATCTCCTCTAACAAGAGTTGTTTGGTGCTCGTCTAATGTGGCAGAATCAAGATTCTGAACTCATAGTCCCTTGCGAACAACCACATCCCCTCATAGCGACACGTCTGTATCCGTCTTCTATCCCGTTCTGATTATTTGAATTTGTAATGACCAGAAGAATTGTTCAAACCCATGATTGGTATTCCTCCAAAGTCATTCCTGTTACACAGTGGGCCAGTTCATCTTTGAATTTTAGGCCCATGGAGGAAATATCCTGATATGAAATACTGATGAATTGTTTTTCACATCCAGCTCAGGTAATGTACATTAATCCAGAGATGGAGTCAGCAATGAAAAACATTAATGTTCTGCATTATTTATTCATGGAATCTTCCACCATCAAACCAGCTGTCTATTGCCTGGTAATCTCTTTATGTATTCCTCACACGAGTTTATAGATGGATCAATGCAGTTATCTGGACACCTCTAAATGGATTAAGCAAATTTGCACAGTTTGATTATTACCCTGAAATTTCTCCTCGTTTTAGCCTGTAAGGACTATTTTGTCCTAAAATGCCACATTGTGCAGAATTGTGGAGAATTCTTCAATTTCATTTTTTTTGCAATTCTCAAAAAAGGGCTTCTACATTAAGATCAAATCGAATAACTTTCCACAGTTCTTCACAAGCTTAAATTTTAAGACGAAACGATCTTACGAGCTAAGGCTAAGTGGAATTTGAGGCCTTATATTTCTGAGGCGGGAGGTTAAATGGTGGAAATACTGGACTGACATAATAATAATAATAATAATAATAATAATAATAATAATAATAATAATAATAATAATAATAATAATAATAATAATAATAATAAAAAAAATAATAAAAATAATAATAATAAAACTTGCATTTGATTTATCACATTTCACTTCTGGAGGACGTGTCAAGTGCTCCATATGAGGGCTATTGCTTAAGGCTAGATGAGCCTGCAGTGCAAAAAAAACATAGTAAGCTGAGCAGGACCTCCTGAAGATCACAACATGCACACTGCAATGTCCTGATCTTTAGATTAAGAGATTACCAGGCATTGCGCAGCTGGTTCAGTGGTGGAAGATCTATGAATAAATGATGCAGAGCATTAATGTTTTGCATTGCCTCAATGCCCATTGTTGGAATGCGCTGAGAAAACTTTCAGTGTCAACAAAGTGGTCCAGTTTTCTTCCTTTGTCTCGATTGCTCAATGCAGGCGAATTATTCCCCATAATAGGCACTTGTTAAGTAGGCCTGTCAATTGAGATAGCGCTAAATAAGATTCTAAAATTTCCGAACATGTTCATCTGTCTATCAGATTATTTTTCTCTGAAGTTCATTGCATTAATAACTAGGATTATTTAGCTCCTGTGAGGAAATCAGTATACACCGGAGAATAGCCCTGAATTGGCTGTAATACTGGGAAAGCAAATGGGGTGGGGGAAATCCAGATTAAATAAACATCAATTTGGGCTGGAAAATGCAGTGACTGTATAAAATAACATAAAAACAATCCCTGCATTTGTTATAGCGCCTTATCAAACATCTCAAAGGACTTCACCAGGTTTATTGTAAATAATAATAATAATAATTCTTATATTTGATATAGTGCTTTTCACATCTTCTGGACGTCTCAAAGCGCTTCATAGAAAAGACTGTAAAATGAATTGACTGTATATTTGTGGGCAAAATGCGGCAGCCAATTGCGGACAGCAGTGTCCCACAAACAGTCGTGGATTGAAATGACCAATTTATCATTGTGTTTTTTGAGGGATTATTATTAGGCTCTGTGTGGAGTAAGGAAACTTGTCCAAGGTTTCACCCTCTGCCAGGAATCGAACCAAGGTCTCTCGCTTGCAAAGCGGGTGCTCTAACCACTGAGCTACAGGACTCCACTAAAATACTGATAAAATATTGATTGTGTATTTTGTAGGCAAACGTGGCAGTCAATTTACACACAGCAATGTCCATACAAACAGCCATGAAGTGAATGATCATTTTATCAAGCGGATTCTTGGGCCAGGACACCGAAAGAAACTGAACAGTTTGCAGCAATAATGAAACTCTATTCTACTCTGGACGTCTTAGACATGTGTATAAATAGGTCAAGTTTTAATATCAGTTTAGAATTGGAACAACTGTTTATTAAAAGTTTGGTTCTTTTTTAATAGAAACTCAGACTATAAGATGAATATAGAGCCAACCATTTGCTAAGGAGCCAAAGTACAATTGTTGACAAGACGCCCTTTGCGTCCTTCCAGAAGCCAAGGCCAAGACTAACAATGATTTCGGTGGGCTACCAAATCTGCAGGAGAAAATCTGCTATTGTATCAAATGTTCTCTTAAAATGCACTTCCTTACAACCACATCAAAGAATGGCATTGATGGCTGCAGCTCACCCTCATTCTTGGTCGCCTGTTCGAGAGATTCACCCAAGGATGTGGTCAAATCAGATTTGTCAGGTCAAGGGCACTTGAGTGTGAAACAAAATGAGTCTTTTGCACCAGTTAAGCTAGAGCGTTTAAAGACCCGGCTGTGGCATCAGGGAATGGTAGCTCGCAGTCAAGAAATAATAATAATAATAATCCTTGCATTTGATATAGCGCCTTATCACGTCTTTGAGACTTCTCAAAGCGCTTCACAGAATATACTGTAAAGCGTAGTGACTGTATATTTTGTGGGCGAAACGCGACAGCCAATTGCGCACAGCAGCGTCCCACAAACAGTCGTGACCAATTTTGTTATTAGTTTTGAAGTGACCAATTTTGTTATTAGTTTTTTTGAAGGAATTTCTGTTAAGCGTAGTGACTTGTGTGTTTCGACGGCAGCACAGCCCGTGGCTGTGTTTACACAGGACAATCCAGAGGTGCAACATCAAAGGCAACAGCGGGAAGGAATATTCACGGTAAGGTTTTACGATATGAATGATCCTGGACTATATTCAGTAGGGGATTCTTCACGTAAGAACCGGTTTCCGAGCTTGGCATGGCATTTGTAACAGCGTTCTACATTTCAATCACTAGCATTGCTATGTTGTCCACGCTCACCCAAACCCAGACCGCCCCTCTCCTCCAGTGGGATTTCATGGAGCTTTTAATAGCCTGTCACCTATTCCGCATTGTGAACAATGGTATTCAGTATCAGAGCTGCCATATATCACAGTACATTTTCATGATTTTGTCAGTGCTTATTTAATGCAGCATTCCATCATCAATGCGTGCAGCAGATCTAATTCAAACACAGGACTAGACAATATTGCACGAGAACAATTCTCAGCACAATCTTATTTTACCTCCACATATTCCAAAGGGCACTGTTGCCATACGAAGCCTGAAATTCCACCCGGTCTTAGCCTGTAAGGCGATTCTGTCTTAAAATTTCAGATGGGCCAGGACTGCAGAACATTCTTACAATCTGGTTTTTACTTGGAATCTATAATAATAATACTATTAATAATCCTTGCATTTGATATAGCGCCTTATTGCATCTTCGAGATGTCACAAATTGCTTCACAGAATAATGTAAAGTAAATTGACTGTATATTCTGTGGGCGAAATCTGGTTCCTTTTAAGAACTGCTGAAAAGAAAACTGAATATAAGAATTTTCCACAATTCTGTCGTCTCCAAGGGATTGGGTCAGATATTTTACATGACCCAAAACTCTTTCAGACCCACTGCAAAGCTTCCCCCGTCCCCATAACTTAGTCAGTCATCACATTGCTGGACAGTCCGTTATAATCCGTTTTGAGGGGAGAGTTGAATTAGGATCTAACACTGAACTTAACACTAAGTGAGAACACACAACATAATGAGGAACTCCACACTGCATTAGTTTAATATGAAATGGCATTTCATTATATTTTATTTATCGTCAGTGGCTACATCAGTAGATATTTCCTTGTTTTTCCTGGCTAATCAATGTTGTGATACAATGTGTTTTTTGGAATCCGATGTTTATAGGGGGATGAAAAAATGCAAAAAACGTTCATCACAGATTGAATGTGAAAAAAAACAGGCCCCATGTGATATTACCACATTGAATCTGCTTTGAAACCATCACATTTTTAAAATCCTCACATTTGCGACAGCACCTTTCATGTCGGGAGGACGTTTCAAAGCGCTTCACAGCACTTACTGTAAAGTGGAGTGTTCCTTGTGAGGTGATCACAGCAGCTATGTGCACACGACAATCTCCCACAAATAGCCATGGAGTGAGTGAACAATTTTATTGGTGGGGGAGGGGGGATTGTTAGCCAAGACACGGGGAGAAATTCCCTTCTCTTTTCGAATTAGTGCCATGGGATCTTTAACATCCACCTGAACAGATAGGAGGGCCTCAATTAATGTCCTGTGCCTTCCAATAATGCAGCACACCCCCAGCACTGCACTAGACCTCACCCTTGTCTTCAAATCGCTACCCTCCTCTGCACCCCCCGACCTCTCTGACCTCCTCTCTCCTCACAACAGTGCCCGTTGCCTTCTCTCCACTGGGTCTGGCCTCCTCCTCGTCCCCCGAGTCCTCCGCTCCACCCTCGGCGGCCGTGCCTTCAGCCACTATGCCCCGAGGCTCAGGAACTCCCTTCTTCACTCCCTCTCTTCCTATTTTCAAGTCTCGGCTGAAGACCTTTCTTTTCGACCACCCCTTTGGTCACCTTCCTCCCCCTCCCCCTGGCTCAGCCCTGGGATCTGTTACTGTGAAGCGCTCTGAGACGCCGTCCGTGGTGGAGGGCGCTACGGAGGGCAAAATTATCCCTGGAAGAACCATCGAGTTGCTCATCCCAATGAGTATCTCTTTCATAAAATCCATCCCTATGTCCAATCACCAAACATGCTGCACATATGGTGTAGCATGTTTGCACCATATGTTTACCTAGCAGTAAGTAGAAACCTCGTTGTTAGTCGATTGGCGGATCGCTTTTCCGGAGGTAATAATGCTTTCAAAAAAACTATTGGTCACTCAATCCACGACTGTTTGTGGGACACTGCTGTGTGCAATTGGCTGCTGCGTTTCACCCACAAAATATACGGTCAATTCACTTTACAGTATATTCTGTGAAGCACTTTGAGACGTCTCGAAGACGTGATAAGGCGCTATACCAAATGCAAGATTTATTATATTATTATTATTATTAGGCAGGGCGAAACCTTGGGCATGTTTCCTTACTCCACATGCCTAATAATAATCCCTCCAAAAACAAAACAATAATAAATTGGTCATTTTCAATCCACGACTGTTTGTGGGACGCTGCTGTGCACAATCGGCTGCCGCGTTTCGCCCACAAATATACGGTCAATTCACTTTACAGTATATTCTGTGAAGCGCTTTGAGATGTCTAGAAGATGTGAAAAAGCCCTATATCAAATGCAAGGATTATTATTATTATTATTAATATATACTCGTCTCTCCACACATCTCCATCAGGGTGTGAGGGTGAACCACTGAAACGTTACCGGAAACCTTCTGCTCTGTGTGTCATAGCTTGACTCTAAGACAATGGCTTCACCAACAGGCATTGGAGGAGTGAAATGCATTACAGTTCTGCTTTAGTTTCAAAGAATTTATTATTGCTGAGAATTGGCAATGTACAAAAACAAGTAAATTTATACAGTGCCTGGCGATAAAGAAAATACACAAGAGCCTCTCTCGGAGAGCAAGACGTGACCCTCCATCATATGTTGTATCATAGAGGAAGCAGTGATTGCAAAATAAATCATTTAATCCATGTTCTGATGACTATGCAATGCCACAGCTTTACTTTCTGCAGTCTAGGATGACATCAGAAATCCTCAATTTCCTTTAACTCATTCCAACCCAGTTATGGTCAGTGAAGTATAGATAAGATAATAATAATAATAATCCTTGCATTTGATATAGTGTCTTATCACGCCTTCGAGACGTCTCAAAGCGCCTCACAGAATATACTGTAAAGTGAATTGAATGTGTATTTTGTGGGTAAAATGGGACAGCCAATTGCGCAAAGCAGTTGCCACAAACAGTCATGGGTTGAAGTGATCAATTCTTTTTAAAAAAGGAATTATTACCCCCGGAAAACTAACAACCAGGAACTAACTACTAGGTGGTTAGGAGGCACTAACTACCAGGTGGTTAGTAGCTATGAACTACTAGGTAGATGAGTGTGAAGTAAGGAAACTTGTCCAACATTTCACCCTGCCAGGAATTGAACCCAGGTCTCTTGCTTGTGAGGCGAGTGCTCTAGATCTGCACACACGCAATATAAGTTGGGTGCATGTAGAATCAAACTCAAATGTAATGTTCCCCATCGTTCAATAGCCTCTGGTGCTCACTTTGCTCCCACACTTGAAAAATGCTGCTTGGATAAGCCACAGACTTGGCTTTGGGATCTGTTGAATGCCTAGAAGCCTTAGAAAGTAACACCTCATCAGTCAGGAATGCTAAGGGGAAGTGAGAGGCTATTAGCGGGTCCAACAACTCCCTCAGAAACCCAGCGAAAAGCTGTCAAACACATGAGGGAGCAAGTCACAGACCCCTGGAAGAAATTTCACACACTCCTGAGGAAACCAATTCATCGTGTGGAGTCTTCAGTGCGCAGGAAAAGCTCTCTTTCAGCAGCACTCATATAGCACTGAGATATTGGTCTAGTTCTTGAAGAGAACTTTTAGAGCAGCTTTCCCACAAAAAGGGAGGTTTCATTTTAGGTTACTCTAATGTATCCCTGCAAGATTGGCTAAAAGTACATCAGAGGAGACCTGGAAGCAGATTTCCAACCCATCCTCTCAATCAGTGAAGCTGCTTGAGGTGGGAAGGTATGGGGAAGAAGTCAGACATCAATCTTGAAATCACTTAACAATACCTTGTCTATGGCTTAGATGTAACCTAAAAAATGGATCATTCACTTCTTGGCTGTTTATGGGAATGGAGTCCTGTAGCTCAGTGGTTAGAGCAACTCACCTCGCAAGCGAGAGGACCTTGGTTCGATTCCCAGGCAGGGCAAAACGTTGGGCGAGTTTCCTTAATCCACACGCCACTGTTTACCTGGCAGTAAGTAGGAACCCAGTTGTTAGGCGGATCCCTTTTCCGGGAGAAATAATCCCTTTTCAAAAAAAAAATCCCCGACTGTTTGTGGGACGCTGCTGTGTGCAATTGGCTGCTGTTATTTGCTCACAAAATAAACAGTCAATTCACTTCACAGTATATTCTGTGAAGCGTTTTGAGACGTCGCGAAGACCTGATAAGGCGCTACATCAAATGCAAGGATTGTTATTATTATTTATATTGCTGTGCTCAAATTAACAGTGCGTTTGCCTACAAAGTACACAATCACTATACTTTACAGCACCTGCCGGCCACAGGCCTCGTCCAGCCCAAACGGATGATTTCCAGTCCCTTGCACTGCTTCGTTCCTCAGGGCTCTGTTCTTGGTCCCCTCCTCTTCAACATCTATGCGCTCCCTCTTGGTGACATCATCCGCAGACATGGGGTCAACTTCCACATGTATGTGGATGACACCCAACTCTATCTCTCTGCCTCCATCCTTGACTCGAGGACCACTGCTGTCCTGACAGAATGTCTGTCAAACAAGTCCTGGATGAGAGCTAACTTTCTACAGTTGAAGGTCAGCAAGACCGAGGCTCTCCTGACGCTGACAGCATCACCATCTATGGGTGCACACTCCACCTCACTAAGCCCATGTGGAACCTTGGTATTGTGTTTGACCCACAACTGCTCTTCCTACCCTACATCCGTGCCTTTCCCCACTTCCGCAACATCACCCGGTTCCCCCACTGCCTCTCCCCTCAGGCCATCGAGACCCTCATTCATGTTTCGCATTAAGGGCGGGAGGCACATTATGTCTGTGCTGGTTGCTCCCCCTTCCCCCACTCGAACTGTCTACTCAAATCCCATTCCCCTGCTATTTCTCTTTAGCATTATTTTTCGTAGCTTCTTGTGATTTATACCTCATATCTGACACCAAAATAACTCAGTCTCATAACTCATTCAGTCATCCATAAGTTATCAGGTCAGTCTGCTTAACCACTTAAATGATACCCTACAGCTCTTCATCTCAGCATCTCATCACAATATAAACCTGGAGACATGTTTCTAAACCTACAATAACTCCGGGGGGTATATTCTAGCAAAATGAACACTTCCAGTTTTATATTTCCGTTTCATGCATATTGAATACCCACCGGATAAAATTTACAATGTAAAAAATACAAGAAATACTGAATCACAAAACAGAACGGTTCACTCACCAGTAAATTAGTGCATTTTGCTTGTGGGAACTTCTAAGCGTTGTTATCTGTTGGTTGAAATATCTGACTTGCTTCTTAGATGTTACGTTCTCCTTTTTCCAGGCTGACATTCCAGTGCAGTGCTGGGCAAGTTACACGCTGCTTTGTTAGAGATGCCGTGCTTCGGATGAGATGTTAGCGATCTGCCAATCGACTAACAACTGGGTTCCTACTAGGTGAACAGAGGCTTGTGGAATAAAGAAATTTGCCCAACATTTTGCCCTGCCAGGAATCAAACCCAGGTCTCTCGCTTGCGAGGCAAGTGCCTTAACCACTGAGCTACAGGACTCCACTAATAATTTGCCTCTTCTTTGGGGGCGGGAGGAACAAATTCTGCTTTCTGATATGACAATTATGACCAGTAATACTTATCAGAAGGACAGAATCTGGGATCTTGCGTATTTAATGACAAAGTATGAGTTGAACATTGCTCAGATTTCCAGCGAATGGTTTGATCACCACTATCTTGAATTTTAACCTCCTATTGAGTGATTTGTTTTTTTAAACCCTCACAACAAGAATGGCTTTTTTTTAACTTTCGATTTTCTTATATAACTTTAGAATTATCTACATTTTCTGTGGGTGACCAGGCTGTTAGTCGATTGGTGGATCGCTTTTCTGGAGGTAATAATCCCTTAAATTTTTTTAAAAAAATAATAATAATTTGGTCACTTCAATCCACGACTGTTTGTGGGACGCTGCTGTGCGCAATTGGCTGCCGCATTTCTCCCACAAAATGTACAGTCAATTCACTTTACAGTATATTCTGTGAAGCGCTTTGAGATGTCTCGAAGACGTGATAAGGAGCTATATCAAATGCAAGGATTATTATTATTATTATTATTATGAAATCCACACTCCCCAAAGCCCTGATTCAAGATTTTTTCAAACTGTCCCAGGCGTTAAACATTTGACAAAAATGGATGACCCCATCAAAACGTTAGTAACAGAAAGCAGCAAATTTGTCACCTAGTTGCTTTGGTGTCAGATAACGTCCAGTTTTTCTATAAACAACATAACATAATAACACCACTGTATTGATGAGTAACGAGTAAAAGTTTAGAACATTTTTGTTTTGTAGACAAAACCCAACAGAGGGTTTCATTATTGCTCTTAAAATTGACTGAGAGCATTTCGGGGTCTGAGTGGTCAGAACACTCTGTGAAGAATTTCCACCTGGACTTGGATTTACACGATTTACGTAGCATTTCAGAATGGCCAGGATTTGGCCGCTTGTTGGATTGAGTCTTAACTTTGGATTTGGTTTTCTGTAGTTCTTAAAAAAAAACTTACAGAAAATCAGCTTCAACATTAAGGCTGTATTTAAGAATTTGCTAAATTCTAGAAGTTCTAAAACACTCCATAAATAGAGATCTAGACTCTTCATCTGTTCTCCCTGCTGGACAGTGTTTCGAGATGCTATCCTACATGAAAGATATGATTTACAAGTTGTTGTTGCTCTTCTCTAATTTTTCTTCACTTTATCTTTGCTTCTTCCTTCAACTTCCAGAGTAGGTCTTCACACTGGCACCGTTCAAATCGAGATCACAGTAAACATCACTGTCTCTGCTTCTCATTGCTTTGCTGTTATAGTAATAATAATAATAATAATCCTTGCATTTGATATAACGCTTTTCACGTCGGGAGGACGTCCCAAAGCGCTTCACAGAACACACTGTAAAGTGAATTGACTGTATATTTGTGGGCGAACGCGGCAGCCAATTGCGCACAGCAATGTCCCACAAACAGTCGTAGATTGAAAATGACCAATTTATTATTGTTTTTGGTTTTGGAGGGATTATTATTAGGCTCTGTGTGGAGTAAGGAAACTTGCCCAAGGTTTCGCCCTCTGCCTGGAATTGAACTAAGGTCTCTCGCTTGCAAAGCGAGTGCTCTAACCACTGAGCTACAGGACTCCAGCAGGACTGTTGTTTGATGTGACCTCTTTCCATGCCTTTCGCTTAGCTGTGATTGTAGCTGCTCCAAACATACATTCTGAAGAAACCGCAGAGAGCATATTACAGACTGAAACATAATGGGATGTAATTTACAGTGTTAAAAATAGTAATCTTTTCATTATGTCAAATGATCCTTAGCAGGTGAAAGTTCAGGCCGTGGACGTCTGCACAAGCATATCTTCCAGTAAAGCTTCGGCCACAAATTATACAGTCAATTCACTTAACAGTATATTCTGTGAAACGCTTTGAGACATCTCAAAGAAGTGATAAGGCGCTATATCAAATGCAAGGATTATTATTAAAGGATTTTTTTTCGTACTGAAAGGATTACTCTTTTTACTGGCACATATAGCCACTGTCTTTGATTGTCAAAACAGTATCTACACACGACAGTAATCATTTGTGAAACATTTTAATGTGATAAGGCACAATAAAAATGCAAGTTCTTAGCAAAACATTTTTTTTAAAATCACATTTACGGCAGAAACATTTCAAGCAGGTAGTGCAATCAATTCTCTCCCTCTTTTCACTCCTACTCTTGCGAAGGTCCTGTCTCTTGTTGGGGTATTGCTTCACAGGTCATCATTTGACCTTGAAATTCACCAGGTCTTAGCCTTAAGACCATCATCTTAAAATTGATGATGGTGCAGCATTTTGGAAATTGCTTAAATCCAGTCTCAATTTGGAAGCTGGTTTACATGGGTTTCCAAATTACATTGAAGAATTTTCAAAATTGGGCATAAATCTTAACATTTAAGGTGAAGACCCGGTGAAATTCCACAAATACCTTTCAGATGAATGAGACGGTAATCTGGGGCGGGGTGGGAGAGAATCCTCTCCCTGTTCAGATAGGCCATGGGATACTTCACATCCACCTGAATAGAATGATCATACTTTGGCTTAAAATCTCAAACAAAGGACGGCACAGCTGACAATGCAGCACTCGTCCAGCACAACACTGAAACATCAGCGAGACGAGGAGCTCAAATCCTGAATACGGGTCTTGATTGCATAATGTCTACTCCTTTTTCTTCATATTAAAATAGCAGTTTTTTCTGTTCCAAAACTCCTCGATAGATTCCATCTATCTCACCTCCAACTAATGGTTCCTGCTAAGAATGTTTCATTTATTTCACAATTTGCGTGAAGCTTTGCTAACTGAATGTCAGGGATGCAAGTGGCCAGGTACAGAAGAGCAAAACAATAGAGTTATTTCAGGTTAGGATTATTCATATTTAACACCAACAAATTACATTTAGAACTCTTCACGTGGGTTAGAATCTCAGATCGCATTTCAGAGAGTGGCTGCAGTCTTGGATAATAAAACCCATGCGAGATGGCTTTGGTGGCTCACAAGTAAATGCCACCGAGTCAGTGACATTTTATAACTGAACACGTGGCCAAGATTGGGCTCTGTGAGGAAAACAAATCGCTCTCATTTCTTAGCTTCCAAACTTTCAGATAGAGCTAATTGTTTTAGTTAGCAAAGCTTTTATTTCAACTGCTCTCGAGGTCTTAACCGTATTGTGCAAACTAATTTCATTTGGGCGGATTAAATGGTCCTTCGAGGGCAACAGCCAAACACATCTTCTCGGCTTTTCAGTAGAGAACAGCTGTACAAGTGTTATCTGAAAATACAAACAATAAATAGTTACAGGCGCCAAGTCATGTATGTCAGGGCAATCTCAGGCTCCATCCTTGGTCTGTGCTGAGTTGGATGAACTTAGTATTTGGCAGCAATTGGCCTCAGTGTCTCCAGGCTGGGAAGGGGACAAAATTAAACAAGCAATCGAGAGCCATCCTGCAATGTCTGTTGGAAATTGGGCACGTTTGAATATAGGGTGAAGACAGAGTCAGACTCAGCTGTAATGTCTCCCCTGTTAAATGATTTATCATCATCACAGCAACAACAACTTGCATTTATATGGCGCCCTTCACGCAGGGTAGTGTCCCGGAGCGCTTGACAGTGGCGGGGTCTGACCCCGAACCAGGGGGAGAGGGAGGGGGGAGTTGACCGTAAGCACGATCTGAAAGGAAGGTCTTTAGTCAGGATTTGAAGGTGGAGAGGGAGGGGGGCAAGGCGGAGGGATTAGACCATAGACCGTTTGTAGCTTTATGATGCTATTTGTGGTAAGTTGCTGTCACTGTTTCATGTTGCAACCGTGAATAATTTACGATAAAATATCATCAAAAATTCAATATTCCACTGTGACATGAATTGCAGCGAATCTAGGGAGGAGGAACCTGAGATGCGTAGTGAATTTGCTGTACGTGATGCACTGTACTGAAATGATACGAACACGTTGGGGAACTGGTCTGCAAATTACCAGTAAAGTTAAAAGGCAGCCGTGAAGAAAACACCTTCACAGTTCTGTCCGAAATCACATTTCTTTCCAAGAGCACCAACTCAGAGCAGCTCTGTCTAAAATATGTATGGGTCGTAATGTTCGAAACTGAGGCAATTCCTATCGACTTTCAGACTACCTCATCGTTCAGATCTCCCCCACCCACACACACCCACCCACACACACACCCACACACACACATCTATTTAGAAATTCACACATACGAATTAATCAATCACACTTTGATTTAACTGCTGCAAAGAGCTGACTGCTGTTTTACTTTAGTACCAGTGATGCGCTTTTAAGTTAAAATCCCATATGGCAGTAATCAGTTATGATGATGGATGATTGTGCAAGAACAGAACAGCAGAGTGCGAGCTGAGAGAAGAAACACAAAGCTTCACTGAGCTGAGCTGATATTCAGTCTGAGCCGTTAGAAAAGCTTCACAAAGATGGCAGACACTGAATCATAACGATAATCCTTGTGGTTGATAAAGTGCCTTATCATGGCTTCGAGACGACTCAAAGCATTCCACAGTATTAGTGATTATGTATTTTGTAGGCAAACGCGGCAACCAATTTGGGCACAACAATGTCACCCAAACAGCCATGAAGTGAATGAGCATTTTTTTTGTTGGTGGTGGGGGCGAGGGAGAGGGAGAGGGGGCGATTGCTGGTCAGTATGCTGGGAGAAACTCCCTTCTCTTTTCAAATAGTGCCATGAGATCTTTAACGTCCACCCGACCAGGCAGATCGATAGGTTGATTTATAACAACAACATAAACAAAATTACATTTGTATAACGCCTTTCACGTCGGGAGGACGCCCCAAGGCACTGGACAGTCAGTGTTTCGGACCCGAGCTGGGGGTCGGGATTGGGGAAGATGGAGGGCAGCAGTGGGGGGGGAAGCAAGGTGAGCGAAAGCACGGTCGAAGAGGAGGGTCTTGAGATTGGTCTTGAAGGAGGCAAGGGAGGGGGTGAGGCGGAGGGACTGCGGGATGGAGTTCCAGAGGGTGGGGGCAGAACGGCTGAAAGCCCACCAATGGTTTAACGTCTCATCCAAAAGACGGCATTTCCAACAATGCAGCCCCAGGCCCAGTACTGCATCAGCCGAGATCATGTAAGTTCAGAGAACCAGTGAACTCACAACCTTCTCCCCTTACCAACTGACTCATGTACTCCGGTGGCTTGGAATCAGTGAGGAAAAATAAAATGTGAATATCAGTTGTTGTTTCGGAGGGGTACAGCACAATACGATGCCAGGAGCATGCAAGTCAATTTCTGCAGCTTCGCCGTTCCCCTGAGATCAGCTAATTCAGCAGATAGAACAGATTGAACCTGGCTCCTTCCTAACTGTCTGGCTCAGTTTCAGATCAGGTAAGCTATGCTGCCTCAAACTACAGTGGAAATATGGAGACGTGGAGATATGGATTGAACTTTAAATTGGTAATTTCACCGAGAAATGAAATGTGTCAGCTGTTCAAGTTGATACAGATTTTTTTTGCGGCAGATGAAGTCGATTGTTTTAGCATTGAACCGAACAGACAAAATATTCAAATAGAATTGTAATGCCAAGGCTGGTGTCTCCACTTGGTCTCTGTTCCATTTCCAGTTCACGCAGGGCTGGCCAGACTGGTGAGGTAGATTGACTCCAGGATGGTGAGTATATAGAAGACAGGGCTGGTGGGTATACAGAAGGGCAGAGCCATCAGCCTCTCATTTTAAATGGTGCCCTGGAACTTTTAAAGTCCACCTGAACAGGCAGGAGGGACCTCCTTATGCCTTATCCAAAGTGATGGCATCTCCAGCACTGCATGAGAACCTCAGCCTTGAGCAGCTAAAATGCCTGTCTCCTTGGCCAATTCTTATCGATTTTCAAAACCTGTCTAAAGGCCTATGTTTGGCCTTTAGCCAACTGGCCCCACACCCCACCCCCATGTCTCTCTCAGCTCAAGCTCCCACTCTGTCTTTGTGAAGCACTTTAAGACTGTCTTCCTATGTGGGAGGCAAGGTATAAGCACAATTTGTTGTTGTTACAGTACATTGCATTGGATCACAATACCCCCAAGTCTTTCTTTTTAAGAATAAAATAATGTTGGTGCCTGGCTGCAGGTTCTTCTGTAGGGCTGCTGATCAATAACATCTCCTTTAGATCCTTTCCTGCTTAGAAAACCAACTGTGCCCTTTGATCTTCCAACACCAGATGCCTAGTTATCAGAAGATCAAAAGAAGCGGTTGAGATCAAACCAACAGGAGCATTATAAATGAGATAGCTTTGGAGACTACAGAAAGGAGCCGTGCAGTATTGCCTAGACATTTTTTGTTCCTTTTATCATTCTGCTTTAAATCCGCAAAATGTTTTGTCCAAAAATACACAGTCAGTTCGCTCCACAGTATATTCTGTGAAGCGCTTTGAGACGTCTCGAAGACGTAATAAGGTGCTGTATCAAATGCAAGGATTATTATTATTATTAATAACCCTTGCATTTGATATAGCGCTTTTGATATTATTATAAACTGACACAGAACACAGTATTAGACAAACGTCTGCAGTGCTGGAAGCTAAATGCAATATCATTGTCGATATCAGTGTTTTATGCTTCACTTCCCTCCAAATTACTTCTATCCTGAAGGTGTTTTCTACGGCTCTAGCATTTTGCCCAAGTAGTCATTTTTGATGTACGTGTCTAGATTGCAAGTGTCTGTAAGCTATTCAACCGCTCCTTCTCCCGAGGCAAGAGGCACAAAGCCAATTGGAGCAGTCCTAGCGTTGCTGTAGCTGAGATCAGAGAACTCAGGCTGGGACCTAACTAGAGTGGCATGGTTCAGTGTTACTCTGGACAGTGGCTTTAAGACTGAGGGGGAACCTTTAGCCCCAAATTTCACAATAGCACATATTTAGGGTCTAATTCAAGTATTTGTTTCCAACTCCTCAATAGGATTTTTTTGTAATTTATGAATTTCTAGATTGCCAAGCTCACATCGAACATCAAAATATATTCTTCCGCCCTGTCAATAAAAATATAAACATAAAAATTGTAATACTTTCGTGTCTAGAAATCGGTCAAGAAGCAACACAAAGGTATACAACATGTAATGTCCTGGTCAATAGTAATGGGCTGTAATTGTTCAATGGTTCTCGAGGTCCGTATGACATTGACTCGAGCTTCCCTGTGAATATCTGGCTTTACCCGCAGAATATATTACAGGCAAATTATTCACACTCAGCCATCTGGGATTGTACCTGCAACACCAGGACTGTTTAACTGGGACACAACACAGGAGAGAATTGCATTATGCTACTTTCAAAATTACATGATGAGATTTTGACTGAACAGTGTTATGCATTTACATACAGAGTAGTGGAGCAAGTCTGGGGTGAAACCGTTTAAAGCTGCTCTATCCGATGAAGCTTGTTCTGTTGGTTTTAATGGAGTCGTGCCTCTTGATTAATTGGACACATATGCGTAGGACGACAGATGCATGCACAAAAGACGGCAAGGACGCTGAACAAAGTGGGTCAGTGGTTGCTAAGAGCAAATACATGTATAACCCTGGAAGCTAAACAAGAGGTGGTTTGGCCAAGAATGAAGAGTGCACTAACTGCATCAGGAATCGCAAGATACATTTTGGAAAAAAGTGTACAAAGCTCTAGAGAAAACCGTACGGAACAAGGATGTAAAGACGGCAATTGCACTCGTACAGCACTTTCGCCCACAAAATATACAGTCAATTCACTTTACAGTATAATTCTCTGAGGCGCTTTGAGACGTCTCGAAGACGTGATAAGGCGCTATGTTCATGACTGAGATTGATAGATTTCTTGTGGATAAAGGGATTAAGGGATATGGGGATAAGGCGGGTAGGTGGAGTTAGAATAGATCAGCCATGATCTTATTGAATGGCGGGTCAGGCTGGAGGGGCTGAATGGCCTACTCCTGCTCCTAATTCTTATGTTCTTATGCAAAGATTATTATTATTGTTATATATTGAATCATGTTATATTATTATCATGTCAGAATATCACGGAGGCGGTGGTGGTGGGGGGGGTGGGGTGGGATGGGGGAGAACCCAGTTGTTTTGTATTAAAACAACCCACGTTATTCAGTTGAAATATACTGAAAAACGTTTTTGGAGAAGTCAAAGATGACTCGCCAACACCATTTGCCCTGGCAGGAAAGGAATAGAATAGCGACATGATTTTTTTTCAAGTAAAATGCAGTCCCCCCCCCCCCCGCCACTGCCCCAGGACTTCAAACCAAATCTCGAGTAAACAGTAGGATGATTTCCAAAGAAAATGCAATTGCCTTAAAACAGCAAACAGTGTAAGGAAGGGAATTCACAGACTGTTCTGTTTGGCTCAGCACAGCTGTCTTTGAAGGAAAGTGAAAGTCAGACTTCTAAATAATGAACTCCAAAAACGCTGAGCTACTGGTTTTGTTTGGCAAGTATAATGCACTCATTCTGAGTCATAAAACTACGCCCGTTAACCAGACACCACCCTGCATTTATTTCCTATCAGTGCCAGAATTCGGTCATTTTGTTGCCAAGATCAGTGACTTCTTTCAAACACGTTTGATTCAACCTTAGGAGGCAGTTTGACCTGAAGCAAATCAGACTCACTTATTGACCCCTTTCACGTCGGGAAAACATGCCAAAGCGTGTCACGTGCCATGACATGCCGTAAAGTGGTGTGACGTGTTCTGTGGGAAAACGCAGCAGACATTTGAGCACAGCATTAAGCCACGGATTTGGGGGCTTGTTGGCCTTCTCTTTTGAAATAGCGCCATAGGATCTTTAGTCCACCGGAACAGCAGATGGGGAGAATTTAACTTTGAAATAATTTATTGCTGAGATAATTAACGATTAACTTTTATGCACTTCACAGAAGATGATTGAGAGCCCAAGCCGGGGGAGGGGCGGTGGTAGGTGGGGGGGCAGTGGGGCGGTGTGGAAAGAAGGTGAGGGACTAAAAGTGCAGTCAAAAAAGTAGGTAATGAGGTGGGTATTGAAGGTTGGGGGTTGAGTGGGGGAGAGGGTCGAGGCAGCGAGACACTGACCTGGGCAGTGGCTGAAAAAAGCACCTTATTATTTAATGCATGATACTGCTTTTTAAAATACTTGTTGTTAAAATGCTCATAATATACTTTTTAAAAAATATATAGCCACCGGTTGGCTTGTACTGTCTTATCCAATGACCATTCTTCCAACTGTGAATCTAGACAGTGAACATTGCCAGTATATTTGACGGTGGCTGGGGATAATCACACCCAATCCTGCTACTGTCCTCACTTAGTCCACTTTCGAGTAGGGAACAGTGGATAAAGCAGATGACCTGGCAGATATATCAGAAAAGGTTGCTGATGGAGAGTCGTAATCAGACTGTGACTGTATCCAACTTTATATTTCTAGGCTTAATACTCTTGACTTGGCACCTCCGTTGAGTGTGGGAGCCAAAGGGGTTGGGGAGGGGTAAGATAACCGAAGCCGCGGTCAAAGAGGTACGTCTTGAGACGGATGTTGAAAAAACTGAGGGAGGGAGGGACCGAGTCAAACCAACTCCAGGATTGAGTTCCAGAGAGTGGAGGCAAACCGGCTGAGAGACCCACAGCAGGGTGGGGGACACGAAGCAGGCCAATGCCCTCAGAGCGAAGTGAGTCAGTATAGTTAAGGAGGTCACAGAGGTAAGGTGAAGTGGGGCTGTGGAGTGATTTAAAGGTTAGGACGGGGATCTTGAACTCGATCCACTGGAGGATGGGAAGCCAATATAGCTGGGTGCTGATGGAGGTAGGAGGGTGACCGAAGGGGTCTTGAGATGTGTCTTGAAGGAGGCAAGGGAGGGGTCGAGATGAAGGGACTGTGGGATAGAGGTCCAAAGGGTGGGGACAGAGAGGCTGAAGCCCTGACCTCCGATGGTGGGGTGGGCTGGGGAGATGGAGCAGGCTGGAACTTGCTGAGCGGAGAGGTGGATATGGACTACTTGTATTAATGCACCAAAATACAGTCCCATTCTGGTCTGACAGCGATTTGCACATGCCATTCAAGCCATGATCCAATACTTGTTCAATTAAAGTCAATCTGCTGAAAAGCAAATATATTTATTAAGCACTTTAATATACATAAGGAATTTTTGCTCAATATAATACAAGAAATAAAATAAAATCTTACAATGCAAAGTTCAATGTACATTAACGCTATTTACAACCAAATATAGAAACAAAATGATTTGAAAGTGTAAGTCTAACTAACTGAAATGCAGATAAGTGACTATTTGAATAAACAAAATAGATTTGCAGAGCAAAAAAATAAACTGATGGAGAACAGAAACACATGGAATTCAAATACTGCTTGGAGATAAAGGTAGGAGGTTGCACTCGGAAGAAAAGCCCACCTCCCACAATCTTCCTTGCTTGCTCTTCTTTCAACTGAACGAATGATTTACTTTGGGTATTTTCAGTTTAAAAAGTAAGAGTTGGTGTTTTTTTTGGGGGGGGGGTGGGGGGATAATCATAACAAGGCAAACCAGATATTCACAGACAAGCCCCAACCAACAGGCCCAAGTCACGAACAGAGGTGTGTTTTTTGTTCCCCCGTTTGCTCGGCACTACCAAATCTCTCTCTCACCACCCCCCTCCCCTTCCTGGGGGGGATTTGAAATGTAGCCTCTGAAACTGATACTCGCTCCTTACACAGGTCTGAGAGTCTTCTCTTTACAATATTTACACTGCAGGGATGTTAAACAAATGACATTTCTAGCATGTGTTTAAACCAAAATATTGCCTCCCACAACACTTCAAGCAGGAACCCGCCCTCGGAAATGTCAGCCTCTTGCGAAACTGTTGTCTGATCAGTTCGAAAATCCAAAAGGGAAAAGGTCTCGGTAAAAGATCCTAAACAAGAGTTCGTAGAGAAGGGGGTGAGGAGAGGGGTATGGGGGAGGAAAGAGATGTAAAACTTCAATCATATCCCTGCTCACATCATAAAAGCACAAACCATGACCATGATGGAGCTCTGCGTGTTTATTACTGCTGTGCTATAACCTGGGGCTCGCTTTTGAATTCTGGGGCGTACTGCCACATGATCAAGCCTGCAGAGGCAAAGTCAACACTCTTAAATCAGAAACTGTGATCTTTTATCTTAATCTGTCAGTCACAGACAAAAGAGTCCCACAGGGACAAAATACTGTAGTCGATGGTATATGCTTCTCCAACTGCTCCCATAAGAAGAGGATATAAGCCTAACACACTCACACACGGGACAATGAATGGATCTGGCACTTCAATCAGCTCATTCTCTACGTATGAACATGCACTACATCACAGTCCTGCCATCTAGACCTTCCAACAAGTTACACATGATACAACAGTTTTCTCAAAAACGCACAAATAAAAGAATCACAAACGTACAGCAAACACAGAGGTTACACAGCCAGGTGGTCTCTCTCCCTCCTGCACCATGGAAGAAAAGGACACAAACAAAACTGCGCTGCATATTCTTGTACGCCACCAAATTGTGGGTCTCGAATTGTCCCCAGTACAAGACGAGCGATTCTCGCCCTGCAGGGAAAAAAACATTCGATTTTAATGTTTCTTTTGTTTTTTTTTTTGAAACGCATTTTTGTGTGCGTGATCTTTTACGAATAAAAGGCAGAATAAATGCTCCCCTGAAAAAGAAAGAAAAAGTCTCAGAACCAAATGAATATTTTCGTTTTAATATGGTCTGGGGAAAGTGGGTGGAGGAGAGATGAAAGAGAGAAAGCAGTCTGGAAACTCACCAAAATTATTCCGAAGCAGGGAGGAAAAAAGCTCCACCCACTGCGTTACCCATTCTGCAAATACATGTGGATTTTTGAAAACTTTTAATGAAAGCCGCAGTAATATTTTGCCACAATCTTGAGATCACAGTTTCAGCTCCAGGCCATCCGTAACTCCTTGCCTGCGACAATGCTAAGTTCATTCTTCCCGCTGATCTGGACCGAGCCTTGAGCTTAAGGCGTTCTGATTCACATTCTGCGCACACACACGATTTCTCTCCCATTGCGTTATTTCAACAACGACTGCAGTTGAGCTGTAATATACTGTTTTGTCTTTATGAAAAAGTGCATACAATGTGTATTAAATACAAAGTACACAAAACAAATATATAAAGCAAAAGAGGGTTACACTTGAAAGGCAGCCTTTAGACATAGGCACTGTTTTTTTTCGTATGCGACCTGTGTGCAGCCGTTAAAGTCTCTTTCCCTCCGTCATTTTCAGGGAGTGGAGGCACCGTCTAGGCTGGGGTCCATCAGTCAGGCTCATGTTCCATTGAGGCTGTCCCTTGGATTCAGTACCTTCTGAGAACTGGCAGCAAAGAACGATGGGAATGAAATTCTGCACTTCTTCAACGAAGGTCCTTAACATTGCTCTGAAGGAAAAAAGAAAAACATCTCGAATTTCATGCACGTTAAGACAGCTTTATCCACACCGCCCGTCACAGAAGGCACCACAGGAGCCAGATGACCCATTGGTACCTCGCTCAAGCACACATTTTTCCTGTGTTATAATAGTAATAATCCTTGCAATAGATACAGCGCCTTATCATGTCTTGAGACGTCTCAAAGCGCTTCACAGGATACACTGTAAAGTGAATTGACTGTATATTTTGTGGGTGAAACGCGGCAGCCAATTGTGCACAGCAGCGTCCCACAAACAGTCGTGGATTCAAGTGACCAATTATTTTTTTGAAAGAATTATTACCCCCAGGAAAGCGATCCGCCAATTGACTAACAACTGGGTTCCTACATAATGCGAGGTAAACAGAGGCGTGAGGAGTAAGGAAACTTGCCCAACCCTTAGCCCTGCTGGGAATCGAACCCAGGTCTCTCACTTGCGAGGCGAATGCTCTAACCACTGAGCTACAGGACTCCACGTGTTGAATGTCAGCAGGTTGCTCGACTGAAGGTGTGAGCCACCACGGCAGAGTCCAAGCCCACTCTCACCCGACCAACATCCTCGCCTGTGTGGCGGAAGTCAATGAATGATGGTTAACAGAGTAAAAAAAAGCTATTTCATAACAGCCAGCTCAGCACAAAGCAGGTTTCAAGTCACCCCCAAGTTATGAACGTTCCAGCGCAACACTGGGCATTACTTTCCTTTTGCCAACAGTAAGGGGAAAGTGAGGGGAAATGGAGAGGTAGAACCCGCAGGTTATTATAGGCGACTGTGACATTTCTGCATTTGAATAAAATTAGTGCCAAAGGACTACTGGCTCCAACTGCAACAGCTCACCATACGACAGATGCAGTTCTTTGTGAAGCACACAGACTCAGTGTTCTCACCACTTAAACAAATCAGATTGGTTTCCCCTGAATAGGTTGTAATTCTGACACTTTGGTTTCTCATGCATAAGATTCAAACCCAATGATCTTCTTGAAAAAATTAAAGACTTTGCAAGTCATGAACCAAAATTGCATTTCAAGCAACAGTTCACCCAAATGTCTTTTCACCTCTGTCCAGTACAACTCAAATGATAATAATCAATCGGGTCAAAACTCAAAATTACTGCAGATGCTGGAAATCTGAAACAAAAACAGAAGTCGCTGGGAACACTCAGCAGGTCAGGCATCCTCTAGGGAGAAAGGAAAGTGAGTCAACGTTTCGAGTCCATGGCCCTTCGGCAGAACTGGGGCGTGTTGGGAGGGAGAGGCTTTTACCATCATCCCATCTTTAACAACAACAACAACAAATTACATTTGTAAAGCGTCTTTCACGATGGGAGGACGTCCTAAGGTGCTGGACGTCCTAAGAGTTACGGACCCGAGCTGGGGGTCGGGGAGGGTGGAGGGCATCGGGGGAAGCAGTAACCCATCATCCCCTGTCCTCTACCCCATTTTCTCCTTTGTTTTCCTTGCCCTGCCTTCCCACCTCTGTTCGTCCGTAAAAGCCTCTCCCTCCCAACATGTCCCGACTCTGACGAAGGGTCGTGGACCCGAAACGTTGACTCACTTTCCTTTCTCCATAGATGCTGCCTGACCTGTTGAATGTTTCCAGCGACTTCTGTTTTTATAATCAATCGGGTGCTGTCTTTGGTAAACAAAACCCGAAGATTTGGAATAGCCATTTGAACAGTATCATTCGGAGAAATGTTTGGGTCCACTGAATTTAACAATTGCATGAGAAAAATGGTCCCAATCATTTCCTTTCGTGCACTCTCTCCATCACAGCACTTCCAATTAACAGCGGCTTTAGATCTCCTTTTGATTTATGAGAAGCGACAGACTATCAAACAAAAAGCTATCAGCAGAACATTGCCAGTCACAGTAGTTACCTACGATGCATCCACCTGGAATGCACTGCAATACGTTTCTTTTAATTCTACCACTGTCTTCCCCACAACCTGAAAGCAAATTTGACGCTGGGTTTGCAATGTTTACAACATCATAATAATAATAATTATTTATGGTGTTGAGAAGGTGACCGTAAGCAAAGTGGATAAAGAAGGTTTTCAGGCGGGACTTGAAAGAGGGGAGAGAGGGGACAAGGCAGAGGGATTGAGGGAGAGTGTTCCAGAGTTTCAGGCCGTAGTGGCTGAAAGTGCGACCTCTGATGGTGGTCCAGCGGGTGCGAGGGTTGAGCAGGAGGCCAGTGCAGGTCGAGCGGAGGCACTGGGTGGTGGATTGGGGAGTGAGAAGGTCGGAGAGGGAGGAAGGTGCCGGGGAGTGAAGGGATTTGAACACGAGTGTGAGAGGATCTTGAAGTCGATCTGTTTGGTCACGAGGAGCCAGTGGAGCCTGGGCCAGAACTGGTGAGACGGATGCACGGAGTTTGCTCCGGATTAAGTATGCGAAGTAACTCCACACATTTTGACGGAAGAAAAACTCCACACATCCTTTCTAAAAGATCTTACAGTAAGATCAGCATATTCAGAAATTTGCTTTGTTGAGGTCTGTTGCTGAGGCTCTACGAAGAGCTGCTTTTGTGTCAAAACAGAGGAGCTGGCTCTGCCCTGGAAGCAGACAAGCTGGTCTGATCTCAGCAGCTTTCGTTAAGAAATGGCCTCTACCGGAAGCTTTGAGGTTGAAGCGAGAGCAAATATCCACCGAGATTGTTAAATTTTCGTAAAACGGAACTTAACTGAACTCGTGTCCTACAGTTGAATAAACTACAATTTGTTGAGTTCAGAAACGTCATCAATAGTATCAACAGGGCTGTTAGACGTTACTCCTCCAAACCTATCCCTTCTGAAGGCTGGTTAAGAAAGTGTCAGCAGAAAGATGTCTGGCCAAAGGAAGATCTCATCAGAGGTGGTGTAACATCTGTGAACGGACTTTTGTCTAACACAACTTTTGCTGTGTTTCGCCCACAAAATATACAGTCAATTCACTTTACAGTATATTTGTGAAGCGCTTTGGAACGTCTCGAAGACGTGATAAGGATCTATATCAAATGCAAGTTATTATTATTATATATTATTATAACTGATGTCAACTAATGTTAATTTAAAGGAACATGGTCCCCTCTGTACCCATGGTCCAATACACCATGTTGATCCTTTTCATAAGCCTGGTGTGTCTTCTACCAACATATAACAGCTGTAAATCACCAGCGGGTCTTAAAACTATGTTAAATTCCAGAACTCCCCGAGTAAACTAATACTTCTCTCTACCGTACCGGATAATGAGGGCTGATTATGCTAATAACGTGGCAATGTTTAGGCGAAACAAAAGACCCACCGAACTTGAGATTTTAGCACAGACTGTGTTATTTTACTGTCCGAATTCAGGAATTACGTCTACAAATGTCTGGTGGGAATTCCTCCCACAAGTGAGGGCAGCATTGTGCTATCTATGATGATCGTTGCCATTTGATAAGTTAGTGTCACATCTCATAGACTAATCTGGTACCCGTAGCACATCAGTGTAAAAAGGAAAAAGATTTAAAGTGCTTTTGGTAGAGGAGGTGTTGAGAAAATTGGCAAGAGGTGAAACAAAGCGCTGACTGTTAATTCCTTCATTGTAGTCTTCAGAAAATGGAAAGTGTATCTTATTCACAGACCTTCTTTCCATTGAAGGTTCTCTTTTTAAAAATAAACATTTCAATAACAAGGAAAGGGCAAAATTATTCCTGAATTCAGAGCACTCTGCATCAGCAACGTTTCCAGCCTGTGACACCCAAAAAAAGGGAACTGTAGAAGAATTGCTGCTCTAACATATTAAACGCAAATATAATAATAATCCTTGCATTTGATATCGGGCCTTATCACGCCTTCGAGATGTCTCAAAGCGCTTCACAGAATATACTGTAAAGTGAATCGACTGTATATTTTGTGGGCGAAATGATGTCAATATTATAGTTTCTCCTTACCTGCCAATCGCACCTACGCATCAGTTTTCTAGTTGGGCGACTATTTATTCTGAAGTTTGGAAATCGTAAGACCGGAAAACGGTTTGAAGTCAGCAAACGACCCGTTGAGTACCAGCATTCCTCCGGAAACACAGATTGCTTGTGCAGCATCGCTATGCTACATCAGTGCCTTTCTCGCCGGTGCTGACCTCAGTTCTTTTATTTGTTGAACAACAACTCATCGGCCAGAGCTTCCCTCCCCCCACCACCCACCGCCTCACCAGCAGAAATTCTTTTCCGTACATAAGACCTCCTCAAATGCTCCAGGTCTTCTCTTTTAAACAAAAGAATAAGCAAGGTTTAAAACTGCTGCAGTACTGGGATGTGTAACTGCTGTATGTGGAGTCCTGTAGCTCAGTGGTTAGAGCACTCGCCTCGCAAGCGAGAGACCTGGGTTTGATTCCCGGCAGGTCAGGGCGAAACCTTGGACAAGTTTCCTTACTCCACACACCTGATAATAATCCCTCGAGAAAAAAAATAATCCATTGGTCACTTCAATCCACGACTGTTTGTGGGACGCTGCTGTGCGCAATTGATTGCCGCGTTTCACCCACAAATGTACAGTCAATTCACTTTACAGTATATTCTGTAATGCACTTTGAGACGTCTAGAATACTTGAAAAATGCTATATCAAATGCAAGGATTATTCATGTTAGTGTTGGGTTACAAAAAACTGTACGAAATCTGTAAATTTATGCAAAAATGTATCTCGATTTGATCTCTCTTCGGTTGATGATACAACAGAGTACGGCAACAGTTTTCCCCGATGAGACCCCTTATTCCCTGTGTACATTGCAGGGTAATTCATGTTGTTCATTCAGTGCCTTGGGACGTCCTCGCCGACGTGCTATACAAAAGTAAATTTGTATTGTATTTGTTTCACTTCATTTGTTTGTAGGAGTTTGCTGTGCATAAATTGTCTGTCCCGTTTGTTTACAAATAATCAGTCATTACAATTTAGAACAAAATCCTATGAAGTGTTTCGTGACATCGCAACGATTTAATAAGGCTCTATATCAAAAGCAAAGATTGTTGTTGTTATCATTATTGTTATAATAAACAAAACAGATATTGGACCCTCTGAAACAAAGACCTTGGGCTGTTCGTGAAGTGGAATCCCATGCCCTTTGGGGTCTTGGTCTGCAAACTGGTTTCTTCTCTGTAGTCCTTGCAAAATTTGCTGGGAGCTTCCATGAAGAGCAGTTCATGTCAGACCCACAACATTACTGTACCAGGCATAAGAAGCACATGACAGCCAGCGATAGCTGGGTGGACCTTATATTTTACTGTGTATTAATAATAATAATCCTTGCATTTGGTACGGCGCCTTATCACGTCTTCGAAATGTCTCAAAGTGCTTTGCAGGCTATACTGTAAAGTGAATTGACTGTATATATTTTGGGCGAAACGTGGCAGCCAATAGCGCACAGCAGCGTCCCACAAACAGTCGTGGATTGAGTGACCAATTTGATCCAAATTGGTCACTCAATCCACGACTGTTTGTGGGACGCTGCTGTGCGCAATTGGCTGGCGGGTTTCGACCACAAAATATATACAGTCAATTCACTTTACAGTATTTTCCGTGAAGCGCTTTGAGACGTCTCGAAGACGAGATAAGGCGCTACATCAAATTATTATCGTTACATTATTATCATCAGGGTAGGCACACCTTCCACAGGAACTGGAATAAGACAATCTCAAAGTGATATAGATGGGATAGAGACTTTTGCAAATCTTCCTTCCTCCAGTTATTGGCGGGTGTGCACGCGCCTCAAACCTCAAAGGCGGTTTTAAGCATTCTAGATTCCATTTCAGGCTGCACAAAAACCAGGTGAAAGGTTATGGTTTGGATTTACACATGGGGAAAAGTCCTGTGCACAGGACTGTAGATAAACCGGGGGGGGGGGATGTCCTACTTGCAACACTGTAAGTAAACCAGGGGAAGTGTCTTATATACGTGAACATGGAGAAAACTTGCACACGACTGGGATTAACACGCATCAGAAATAAGCACAAACAAGGGTCACCGTACCTACTACAATGGTGTCTCCTTCTTACAGTTATAGCTGGGGTCTGTCCCCTCAATTTGCAGTTTGAGGGCTTGATTGAGGCTCAGTTCTGTTTCCGTGAGTGGATAACCTTCCAAACATTCGTTGTGTCCCCGCTCTGTTCCGCTCCTTGGAACAGCTACCCTGCCCAGGTACACCGGATTCCCCTGCAGGTAGTTAGGGTTGGTCATGATGCCGTTCCTTTTCTTTTGCTCCACGTGCTGCTGGATGAGGAATTGCTGCTGGGACCTCACGGTTTCCTGCGGGCTGTGTGGTATCAGTATTTTACACTGCGACTCGGTGGACGCTTGTTTCAGCGAGGCGGGCTGATTTGGCGAGGCTTTAGTGGCGGCCGTGCGCTTGTCCAGCTGCGTCATTTCGTATTCGGGAACCTTGGGCTGAGAGGAACTGCCCGGTTTGCCCTGAGATGTCCTCTTGCCAGAGGAGCCGGCTTTGTTGGAGCCCTCGCTGGGCTCATTGCGTACCCCCCCTTTGCTACCTTTACCGGACCTGGCATTGGGCTTCCCCACCCCCCATTCACACTCACTGCCGGGGGAGCCCGGGTACTGTCCTATCGAACGGGTGGTCGACGAGGGCGACACGATGGACTGCCTGCTCCGGCTGCGAGGCAGCGAGTGCTGCTGTATCTGCTCCGTGAAGGACATGCCGTGGAAACTGTCCATCGGCACGGTTTGCGCCGTGGCGGTGGACGAGGTCGTGCGGAGGGAAGAGTTCTTGGAGCTCTTGAGCGAGTTGTTGGACAGCGAGGACTTCTGCCGGTCGACCGTGGAGTCCGGGGATTCGGAAGGCGAGCTGAAGGGGTGCTGCGGGCCGTTGGTCAGCCCGCGCATGGCGGCCTGCAGGTCCCCCCCGCCGCCGCCGCCCGTGCTGCCTGAGCTGTTGGACTTGATGGTGAGCGAGCGCGTCTTCGTGGCGACGGACTGAGGGCCGGTCTGCTCCATGGTGTGAACCGGGGAGGGGCTGCACCCGTTCAGGCTGCTGGCCCCGTACTTCTCCAGCAGCTTGATGATCTGGGTGTGGCCGCCCTTGGCCGCCACCCGCATGGCGGTGCGGCCGAACTGGTCCGCGTGGTTGGGGTCAGCCCCGTGCTCCAGGAGCGTCTGCACCACCACGGCGTGGCCCTCTTGGGCGGCGATGCACAGGGCCGTGGCCCCTTGGTTGCACGTGTGATCCACCAGGGCTGCGTGGTCGATCAGCAGCTGCACCACCCGGGCGTGGCCCTGCCAAGCCGAGCTCTGCAGGGCTGACCGTCTCTCGTTGTCCGCGGCGTTCACGTCAGCCCGGTCGCTCAGCAGCAGCCGCGCCATCTCCAGGTGGCCCTGCCAGCAGGACACATGCAGGGCCGTCCGGCCCTCGGCGTCGGTGCTCTCCACGTCGGCCCCGTTCTCCAGCAGGTACTCGGCCATGGCCAGCTGGTTCTCCAGGGCCAGGATGTACAGCGTGGGCCGGCCGTCCGCGTCCTTGCAGTCGACGTCAGCCCCGTGGCTCAGGAGCAGCTCCACGACGTCGCGGTGGCTCTCCAGCGAGGCCGCCCGCAGCGCGTTCCTCCCGTCGTAGCCGCGCTGGTCCACGTTGGACTTGTTCTCCAGCACGACCTGCACGCAGTCGTAGTGGCCCTCCTGGGCGGCCAGGATCAGGGGGATCCTGCCGTCGTTGTCCACCTCGTTGGTCCGGGCCCCCTGCTCGATCAGCGCCTCGCACACCAGCCGGTGGCCCTCGAAGGCCGCCATGTGCAGCGGCGTCCAGCCGGCGTCGTCCCTGTGGTTCTCGTCCAGGCCTCTGTCCAGCAGAGTGCGCACCACTTCCACGTTGCCCTGGGCGGAGGCTATGCTCAGCACGGTTCTGCCCTCGCTGTCGATGGTGTCCACGGCCGCCCCCCAGAACAGCAGCGTATTCACCACCGACGCATGGCCCATGGAGGCGGCCGCCAGGAGCGGGGTGCGGCCATTGTTGTCCGTGTGGTCCACGTCCGCCCCTCCTTCCAGGAGCAGGTCAACGACGTCCACGTGGCCCTCGTAGGCGGCCACCAGGAGCGGGGTCATCCCGTCCTTGTCGCAGTGATCCACCTCGGCCCCCCGGTCGATCAGCAAGCTGACCACCGAGGCATGGCCCTTGCTGGCGGGCACGCAGAGCGCGGCCACCGACAGCGCCGTCCTGCCGTCCACGTCCTCGTGGTTGATCTCCGCCCCGTGGTCCACCAGGTGCTCCACGATCTCCCTGTGGCCCATGTAGGCCGCGGCAATGAGCGCGGTCCTCCCTTCGTTATCCGCCTTGTTCACCTCCGCTCCATGCTGGAGCAGGTTCAGCACGATGTCCTCGTGGCCCCCCCAGGCCGCGGCCCGCAGCGCGGTGCGGCTGTCCGCGTCCGCGCAATCCACCTTGGCCCCCGCGTAGAGAAGGGCGGACACCACCTCCGTGTGGCCCCCCCAAGCGGCCGACCTCAGGGCCGTCCAGCCGTCCTGGTCGTTGTGGTTGATGTTGGCGCCGTGTCCAATCAGGCAGTTCACGACCTTGGTGTGTCCCTGCCTGGAGGCAAGCGTAAGTGCTGTCTGCCCGTGACTGTCTTCAATCTCCAGGTCAGCGTCCCTGGATATCAGCAAGTTCACGACGTCCAAATTGCCGCTGTAGGCCGCGCTCGCCAAGAGCGTTCGTCCATTGGAGTCGCTCTGGTTGACAGAGGCGCCGTTGTCCAGCAGGGTTCGAATGGAGTCCTCCCTTTCCAGCGCCTGCCGGACGATGCAAGACGTGCGGTCGTCCTCGCTGTTGACGTGAGCTCCCGCTTTGACGAGCAGCTGCAGTATCTCCTGCTCTTTCGGGATCATGGTAGACAAAGCCCCCTTCACGGGAGTGTTGTTCCAGACCATCCACAGGGCCAGGTGATGGGGTTCCAGCTGCAGGTTAGAATTGAGCAGGTGCAGCGCAAATTCCTGAACCTCCAACGGTGAGAGCTCTTTGGCCCGGCACGTGTAGCTCATGGCCAGCATCCTGTGCCCCTCCGCCGCGTTGCACAAGTACTTCTGGGTGCAGTGCTTCACGTCGAGCAACCACTCCGCAAAGCTGTAGTGGAAAAGAATTTTAGTGTTCCCCAGGCCATCTCTGAGAACCTTGGACAAGATGTCCAATTTCCTTTGAAATTCCTCCATGGTCAAGCTCATGTTTTTCGTCCAGACTGCGTGGTACAGCTCCAAGATAGTCAACGGCCTGCAAGCAGCCAGGATCACGTTCAAAATAGGCTGGACCTTTGCAAACTGTTTTCGCACGAAAAGCCTCTGGCACAGCCAGAGGTAGAGCCCGTTCAGCGTCCCGGGAATGTCCCGAATCTCGCGCAGCATGATGAAACTCTCCACCACCCCGTCCAGCACCCGCTCCAGATACAGGAAGCAGCCGCTGCTTTTGATGTGAAGCTGGTTCAGCATCTCGGCCGTTTCCTTCGTCAGGTGCTGCCTCAGTGCCTCCTCCTGGTCTAGACGATACAGGATATACTGCTGTACATCTTTCACGATGTAGGCTTTGCGCAGATCATCCAAGCTAATTTTTCGGAAGCCTGCAATGAGGGGAAAAAAAAAGAATGAGCTCAGGTAATGTGATCAACGGGAGTTTTGTAATGCTTGCATTTCTTATAAAGGAGTTAAAAGGTTACAGACTGGCTCCTCTTGATCTATGCATTTAAAAATAACAATCTCATATATTACTGGGCAAAGAAAAGTCAGGATCCAATTAAAGCACTGTCCTTCAAACCATCTTATTCAAAACTAAAAAAGACAATTATTCACGGAGCTCAAGTTGAAATATTTGATGAGCATTTTGAATTGATCACTGCTGCTTTTCAAGGCTACATCAATATCTACCTGTAAAGTGAAACCATTCCACCTGTTGCATTTTTGATATGGAAGTTAGAAAGTTAAACATAAGCCAATCTCTTTGAACACGTAAAAAATACAAAGGGGATCTTGCAGTTTAAATCAAACAATACTTGTCACAGAAAAGGAATTCCATATGTTGTATTCATTATTCTCATCCCTCTTTTTAAAATCCAGCATTCTCATGTTTCTAAACATAACCCCGTAGGCACTGGATAATAAAAAACAGGCTCTTTGTTCAATGTGCCAGTGATATACTGGCTGCACAAAAGCTCAAATCGAGTGTGCTCTATAGCATCAAACTTGTTCCTCCTACACTCCAATAGCAGATCGCTTGGACTGCAAAGGAGCTGCACTGTAAGCACATTAACAGAAAAGGCTTTGTAAAATGTAATGTATTAACACAATGCGCACTCCATTGTAATACCAGGCAGCCGACTTTAAAAAGGTACAGGGATTTTTTATTCCATAAACCAATGAGAATAGTTAACAACAGTAGTGATTACAACCTTCAAATTAATTCAAGGCAGATATCGTTTGGATAGTCACATTGATGAAGGTTATTGAGTTTGGGATTGTGCTTGCTGACCTTGTTGTTGTCATTGTGGTGTCCTGCTGTTACCTAGTCCAGATCAGCTCAGACACAGGATCAAACTAGACGCAGACCACCTTAGCATTCAGCTACCCATTCCGTGCCTGGACAAATAGTTGTTGACACCTCATGTAAGGGTAGAATTGAGTTCGGGAATTGAGCCCGGGAATAGCTCACTAACACCATCGGCAAGGCTCACAGAGTTTCAGAGGCAATAAGTCACATAAAAATGCATTCATCACACCATGTAAGCGTCACGATAGCAAACAATTGCTCTCAGTGACACTAAGTCATAAAAGCTTGAACGTCACAGCATCTTTCAATTATGTAATGGAGATTGTATGATATCATTTCAGCCTTATATTTTTGTCTGCTTGGAATATAAAGCACTCCCCTCACCCCTCCCACCCAACTTGAAAAGGCAGCTCTGGAGACAGCTGTTTCCTGGACCGAGCAAGCTTTGCGATGTCAATCAGCAATTAGTGTACATGGAGTCTGCTCCACTCGGTCATTCACTGAGGTCTAAAAGCACAGCAAGCCACTGCAAGCAGCCAAACCCAAAAAGAGTGGTGCATTGTAAACAGTGACCAGCAGCAATTATATCCTGAAGTGTTCATCACAGTAAATGCGCTTTCCTGCCGATGTTACATTCTTTAGCACTTGAGTACTGACAAACTGTGCAATGTGAGCGGTGTGTAGTACACAGCAATATAATGGGCTGAAGTGGGGCTAGTACTGCAGGGGAGAACTCGCCTCTCATTCCTGTGCTAGCAACGGCAAAAAAATGCAATGTTGGGCAGGCTCTACGCTTTGTATGATATGACACCGATTACCATAAAAGCTGGTTCTGTTTATGCCGCATTCGCATATTTCTGCACTGTAATTGTAAAGGGAGCCCAAAACATTCCTGCTGCCTTGGTGCACTGATTGCCTCTCGTCTCAGAAAATTATTTTTAGACTTTGTGGTGTGTGTGCCAATGGGCCATAAATAGATGATACAGAAACGAAAAGTATCATTTTGCAGATTTGCTTACAGATAGAGGTTGCCTTTAGGGGAAAGGGAGGGTGTGGGGGGAGAGCGGATAATGATCTGATTCTGGACATTCTTACAAGGAATCGTATTGCAAATTCAAGCAATTTGATTGCTGGGGGTGGGAGGGGTGAAGCTTTTATTAAAGAAGGTGTTTCATCCATTCTTCGGGGAAATGAAACAAACCTACTGAAGCAGCTACAACGTCAACCCATTCAAACCGCTAAGCAGAAACGACCACAACAAGCTCTGGTCGTCTCAGCCCCAGCGCCTCCCATCCTTGGACAGGAACATATTTAATAATCAATATACAGTGAAACCGGTCTGTAATGACCACCCTGGGGACTGGCAGTCACTTTGTCTTTCTAGACAGATGGTCTCCTAGGAAAGGTTCGAGTCTGCCCGGTTCATTTATATTGTCGCAAAGACCGGTAACTGCTCATTAGACGTTTTCCACAAGCGGTTCCGTCTTTTGTTCCCACTCCTTTTTGCTGCTCCTTAATCCCCCGAGTGCACTCTCCAAACATAAGAAAGTGTTTGAATAAAGCTAGATGTGGTGCATAATTGTTAAGGTGCACAGTGGCCAAGCTCTATCCTGTCCTCATCAGACATGTCTGGTTTTCAGGGATTATTTGGCCACTGGAGGCAGAATCCTGGTTGAGTTTTCACCTCCAGTTCAGAGCCACAAGATCAAGTTAATAATAATAATCCTTATATTTGATACAGCGTCCTATCACGTCTTCGAGACAACAACCACTTCCAAGTATATAGCGCCCTCCACGCAGGGTAATGTCTCAACAGCACTTAACAATGGTGGAGCCTGACATCTTAATGCGTGAATTAAGTAGTGAATTGAAGTGACCAATTTATTATTATTTGTTTTTGAAGGAATTGTTACCTCCGGAAAAGCGATCCGTCAATCGACCAACAACCGGTTCCTACTTACTGCGAGGTAAACGGAGGCGTGTGGAGTAAGGAAACTTGCCAACCCTGAGCCCTGCAGGGAATCGAACACAGGTCTCTCACTTGCGAGGTGAGTGCTCTAACCACTGAGCTACAGGACTCCTAGCATCTCCTGCTGAAATTTGCTAATTGAGTGCAGACCAGGAACCTGCTTGCACCCAGCTTTGTACCCTGGATGGTGCCTTTATCAAGCGAACCCATCATTGGGCAAAACCCTCAGTTTAACGTATTTTAAAATGATTATTCATCACAGGGGTCTAGAACAACCAAAGAGTCAACTTGAACTTAAACTGCACATTTATTATTGGACAACATTCACAAAGTTTGAATGGGAGCTTGAGCCTAGGGGGAAGTGTTGGAGGAATATGGGGGGATGGGGGTACAATAAAAGAGGTAAGTTTTTAAAGTTGTTTTTGAAAGCAAAGCAAGACGGAGCAAGGTGAACAGATTTCAGAAGAGAGTTCCACGGAGCAGAGGGCCATGTCTGAAAGCTCCCCTGCCGATGGTGGGGCAGAGCAGGCAAGGGGACACACAGGAGGAATGGTGGAGCGGAGGGGGTGGGCTGGCAAGTAGGATCGCTAGAGACCACAGAGGTTAGGAAGAAAATCTTAAAGTCTGTCCACTTTGGGGATAGGGAGCCAGGCAGTGTGATGAGCTTGTGCAGTTTCATGCAGGAGAGAATGCTGGTGACAGAGTTCTGGATAATCTCAAGCTTATGGTTGGTAGAGCGAGGAAGCCAGAACAGCAAGGAGTTAAGATAAGTCAAAAGTCCTGTGTTGGCAAAGAAATGGATGAGGGTTTCATCCGAGAGTTGGGCGAGGATAGGGTGATGAGAAGGGCAAAGCTGTGAAGCATGTGGAGGTAGGGAAGCAGGGGTAGGAAGAGAAAACAGAGGCAACGGAGTGGGTTTGGGCAATTTTAGAAACTAGCTCGCTCACTTTTGCTCCACAAGATGTTCTTGGAATAGAGAGAGATTTGCCTGAGGATAGGGAGAGATGGTAGGTTTCGATGGAAGTCTAGCAGATCTAGTAACGGACTACAAGACAAGAATTGAGCCACATTCGCTGTGATGCATGGACGATGGATTTTAACAAGTAGAAGTGACAATTGGACCAACAACAACAACAACAACAACTTGCATTTATGAAGTGCCCTTCACTCTGGATGGCGTCTCAGAATGCTCAATTGGACCTGGGACAATTGAGTGGATGGGAAGCAGTTTGAGATTAGATAGAAGCAGGAAAATTGAGTGTGGAGGTGAGGGAGTTATTGAGCAGCTCGATAAATATGTGAGGTTAATACAAGTGGAAAGCCTGAGGGGGAGGAGTTCAGAACACTTTAGAGCTGTTGAGAGGGAATGAGGAGATGGTGGATCTCTTGGCAGCAGGAAGAAGGATATGGGAAATGAGGGAGATGAAGAAAGGTCAGAGATAGTCTTGTCAGAGATGGGAGATCTCGGTAGACAGACCTTGGGTGATGACACGATCAAGGGGATGGCTGTGGATGTGGGTAATATATGTAGAGGCTAAGAGAAGAGTGGAGTTGGGACAAGTAGGGGTGAAGTGGAGCTTGAAATCACCTATAATGAGGCAGTGATTGGAGCAGAAGCTGAGAGGAGGAGGAGGAAGGTTTGGTGTCATGGTCAAGGCTGACACTTGTAACATGAAAGGCAAAATATCAACTAACAATAATAATAATCCTTGCCTTTGATATAGCGCCTTAACGCATTGTTGAGACGTCTTAAAGTGCTTCACACAATATGTTGCAAAGTGAATTGACTGTATTTTGTGGGAGAAACGCGGCAGCCAATTGCGCACAGCAGTGTCCCACAAACATTCGTGGATTGAGTGACTCAATTATTATTATAAGTAAAAAAGGTAAATCTTGGCAAGAAATGTGTAGGGAGATTTGAAAGGCCGTTAGATAAGGAGGATCTTGAAGGAGAGGTTAGAGGAATGGGGGAGAATGAGGTGTTTAGAGAAGAAAGACTTGGTAGGTAGGATTATAGGGACAAACTGAAAAGGATTTGGAAATAAGTGCCACGCCACTGCCAAAACAATAAGGCAAGAAGAGTAATGGAGCAACGTGTACCCTGCCTTAGTGAGTGGGAAGGAGTTACGAGAGGTCAACAGAATTGTGTGCTCTTATCCCATTATCAAAGTTAAATGTCCCATCTTAACCAAGGATTGGAGTTCACATTTTAATTATTTATCCAGTCTCCTCACCAGCCAGTGAAGTCGCTTTAGAGACACAGAGAAGCACTTGTAAAGTTCATAGCGGAGCTCATTAACACACTGCTGAAGTGTGGCCTGTAATACTTCACAAACAGAAGAAACATGCAGAGGCACTGTAAGACTGGCTTTTTATACCTTTACCAAGGGCATGTCATTGCAGCAGCCCTAAATAGAGATAATAGCATACCACAAGTGCAAAGGATTGATCTATGGAGTAAAAATAATTACTGGCTGGAAATGAGCTATACACTCTGCACTTGTGAAATTGAGAAAGACATTTTCGACTCAAAAATACAACTTGAGTGCAATGTATTAACATACTGTCCATTTACCACTTGCATCATGTCCAACTCAGACTGATGGCCGCAATCAGTTTGGTTAGATAGCTTAGGATAGCTCCTGTGGTCCACAGGACAAACTTGACTGAGTGCAAGTGAGGAGTCACATTCCTGCAGGTCAATGGATGGACGCTGAGGGGAATGGAATGCCACATCGATGAGGTATGAAGTTGCTTTTGAGGCTCATGCACAGTCCTCGCATTCAAAATAATCCTAGCTTATGATATTACACTGATAACATTGAAAATGTCTCAATTGCCTTTGGTTATCTTTCCCTCTCCAACCCACTTGGTTCCCACCCCAGCTCGGGTGCCAAGCCAGGTCCGTCACACGCCATCCTTTGTACGTCTCCAGACATGAAAGGCACTACATGAATGTAAATTTGTATTGTATTGTACTGTAAACAGCGAATGACCATTTATTATTATTTTGGGGGGATTGTTGGCCAGGATATGGAGAGAGACTCCTTTCTATTTTTCGAAAAGTGCCATGGGATCTTAATGTCCACCTAAACAGACGGATTGGACCTCGGAGCTGCAGAAACACTGTATTGGAATATCAGCCAAGACTGAGCTCAAAGTCATCAACATGGGCCTTGAACCCACGATCATCTGGCTCAGAGGCGAGAGTGGTACAATCCACGACAGTTTGTGGGACACTGCTGAGTGTAATTGGCTGCTGCGTTTCACCTACAAAATATACAGTCAATTCACTTTACAGTATATTCTGTGAAGCGCTTTGAGACGTCTCAAAGCCATGATAAGGCGCAATATCAAATTGGCTGTTGCATTTGTCTACGAAATACACAGTACTTACACTTTACAATCATTCCCTTTGAGACATGATAAGGCACTGTAACAAATACGAGGATTATTATTAACACTATTATAAGGAAATGTGCACTACCGCTGGGTCAAAGTGTTTGAAAATATTCATGTAAATAGTACATGGCATATTCCCTCGATCTGCTGTTCACTACATGTTCACCACTCACCTCCAATGGCATTTTGAAAGTGAAATTGGAGATCGCATCAATCTTACATACAAGTGCATACTGAGAGTGACTGATAGAGATCAACTTACTACAATGCATGTTTTGATCTCACATTGTAGAAGGCAGTAAATTTGGAAAATCAGAGACCTGGCCTTGAATTAGAAGTATTCATTCGAGCTTTTAGCTTAAAGATCAGATAGCTTTAAAATATCAACATGAAATGCCAATCTTATCTTACTTTGGAATGTCCCACTGTAAGTGTACGGGGATACTCTGCAGTGCCAGGCATCTCAAAATTGAGTGTAAGGAGCACGTGCCTGCCTTGTGGCTCGATCAAACCCAAATGCAAATGGAGGGGGATGGGAAACTCAGCAATACAAAAGCCTCCAATTTTCCACTGCCAGTTTCAAGGACATAATGACAGACATTACTTAAACGTCGGGACTGGCACGGTGCTCACACATCCACACTTGGCCTTCGCTGGTCGTTGCAACATGAACTGGTGTTTATAGACGGGATGGAGATTAACGCACACATCAAAAGGGAATACCTTTTTCACCTCAGTTGGCCCTTGAGTGGTGACCTCCTCACAACCCCATAGGTAGACAGGAATGAAGCCTGCAACTCAATTCCTTTGCATCCCAAATTGCTTCTGCTTTTGCCTGGAGCCGTCCAACTCGCTGACAATCAGTAATTACGATCGTGCCTTTCATTCCTGTTTTATAGCTGTGGTGATGGTGGGGGGAGCTTATAAATCCAATACACTGTGCATCTAAGATGCCTTAATAAGCAGACTCAGCAATAAAAGTATACCAGTCCCTCACTTGCACATGATTACAAAGCATTGCAGCCTCTTAATGGAACACACATCAATTTTGACTCATTAACAGATAAATATATCTTTTCATGGCACTGAAGTAATTAGCGGGTTGCACTGGGTGTACTGTGCCTGCATCTTTCAATAGGTCAAACTTATCCTATCACCCTGCACTGTGAAACTTGCCCAACATCTTCGCCCTGCTGGGAATCGAACCCAGGACTCTCGTTTGCGAGGCGAGCGCTCGAACCACGAAGTTGCAGGAATCCATTCATTTCCCTCATTGCACTCACTGTGCATTCACCTCCTCCCACCACACACACTACACTGTAGTAAATTTACCTCCCGCCAACCACCATCCATTCATCTGCAACCCCTTCACTGCACTTTACAATTACCCCCCCACCCCCCACCCCTACCCCACTGCGCACTCCCCCTCAGACTCCGCCACATTCCAGCGCTCCGGGACCCTACCTCGCGAGACGGGCTCTGTATAAACGCAAGTTGTTGTGTTGTTGTTGTACATTTTTTACCCCTGGAGAATTCAGTCACAAAGGGTGCTGAGACTGCACCAGCTGCACTTCAAAATAAATATTAGATACGGTAATAACAGCACGTTTATTTTGTATTGCAACTGTACAACGCATGCGCTTGCACGGAACTTGAAAGACTGCAAGGCAAACCCCATGTAAACAAAGAGTTAAGCCACGAGGATATTCAAAACCACGACACTCCAGCTGCGGCACTATCTTGTGTCGTAACTGAGAAATGGTCCTCATTCAGATTCCATTGAATATACCAGCGGAATATTAGCTCGCTGCATGCCGTAGTCCACTTGATTTATGCATCGCTGTATTTGTATACACTTTGTAAATGAGATCTAAACTGTTACAACAATTAAGTCCCTCGGCTTTTGCTGGCGGTAAATCTTGAAGCGCCCACCGGAGCCACAATCACAATATACTGTTCCTTAATACTGTTCCCTTCACCACATTTAGCTGCATTCCACAAATGGATTCCTAGTTCGTTCATTCCTTTGATGACATTTTAAAAGGAAGCTTCACAGTAACAGTAACCCTTCACAGGCCACACTCACGGTAATTCTCCCATTACAGAGCTGACACCTGCACCCGGCCAAGATATGGGCGCCACCCAGAGTCCTGCTCAGACAAAGTCTGAGGCTGTAGCAGTTTTAAATGGGAGTCTTCAATAAAACCACTATCAGAACTATAGGATGGGCGAGATAGAATCATGTCCAACAGAAGAAGGCCATTCAGCCCATTGTGTCAATGCCACCTCACTGAAAGAGCAATCCATACAGTCCTACTTCTCTGCCCTTTCTTATATTTTTTCAAATATCTGTCTAGTCCCATATTAACATCTATCAGGATTCTGCGTCAACCTCCAGATGGTGTGAGCCTGACTTGCTTGATAGCCAATGGAGGAGTGGGGGGGGGGGGGAGAGTGAGGAAGGCTTTTACAACCCCCAATCACTTTGAGGTCGACCAAAGTCAACCCAAAACGATTGTTTACAACCGCCCACAGCCCACCCGCTGACTGAATGGCAGCTCAATCTGCCAATCACAGTCCCTCATCCCTTCCCCTGACCTCGAAAGTTTGTGGGTTCAAACCCCACATCACGACTTGGAACTAATAGTTAGGCTGCCACTACAATGTAGTGCTGGGAGTGTAGTGTGTTGTCGGAGGTGCTGTCCTTTGGGATGAGATGTTAAACCAATGTCCCACCGGCCTCTTCAGGTGACTTTTAAAGAACCCAAGGAACTATTCGAAAAGAGCAGGAAGTTTCTCCTGACGTCCTGGCCAACAATCCTCGAGGAGGTAGTGGTCCAGGAACAAGAGACAGATTGCATCTCCTCTATTGCTCTGTGAGACAAGTACCCAGGAGCAATGACATCACTAATCTTCACACATACAGCAACAACAAAACCAATTGCACGAGAGCCTGTGAGGGGTGGGGAGGGGGTGGGGGAATGGGAGAGAGCTCACGGTGAGAACTGAGATACATGCATTCCCCTGCTGTGGACAGCTATTGACAAATGCAGCATTAATAACAAAGCAGCAATCACGTGATAGCGAATTCTCCCAAGACATAAAACCCAAGCAGCTAATGAGCATCACCTGAACCCTGAGATTAGTTTACGGTCTTGAAATCGCTCATTTCTTGAGGATTAAAAGCAATTTTGGAACACCCAGTTGCTAACATTGTGAGGGCTTTGCAGAGGCGGTTTCGTTCATTTGAGATTGAGAAACAATTTTGCAGCCTCTTGCCAAGCAATACTAAAACCTGCATATGTACTTCGCAATTGATCAGCACAGCACAGAGCAGCACTAAAGTCAGGCCTCTGGGCTTGGTTTACGTACTGAATTTCATAGAAGGCTTCTTGTACACTTTCAGCACATGGAGTAAGACCCCTCTCTCAAAACCAACAGCATTCCTTTATTACCGGACAATCCCATTTATTACAGGAAGTGGGAGATGTCTCCTTACCCAGTGCGCATAACGGTGCCTAAGGGAGAGAAAAAAANGTGCTTTATTGTGATAAAACGTCTATTCATTTGAGAAGAGTTCCCATGGCTGTCTGAAGCTGAGCAGACACAGTCATAGGTAGCTTACAGCTCTGTGCCCTCTACATCAGTGCTGTGATTTTTTTCATTACCAACATCAATTTCTAGATTCAAAAGGGATCAGTGTGCTGGCTTCTTTGATTGATGAATTTTCACATACTTCTCCTTAATAATTATCCAAATATATTTCCTGGATTCTGACTGGGACCCTGGGTCATTTTAGGAATGTCTCCAGCCACAGAACGTCCCAAGGCAAGGCGAACATCCCACCAGGGACTTGGCTCCCTGTGCTCGCCACAGAACAAATCCAATTACAACAGTATAATTACCGGCTATATCTTACCCCACTTCCTTCCCCCTCCCCCACCTCCAACCACCACGTTATCTTTTATTGAGAAAAGGTATAAAATTACAGCTTACGTTAACTTCTCTCCCCCCGAATAGTTATACAATAGCGTAATTAGTGCAGTTCAAAGATATCTGGTAGAGTAGTCTAACTGATAGATACCATATGCTGCACAGTATTTAACCGGTTCTAAGACTCAAGGCAGACGGGTGATAGACTAGCAGGAGCAGAAATGTTATCTCATTGACAGAAACAGACCAGCAGTGAGTAGAAGAAGAAAATTAAATTACCAGGCAGCACTTGTCTTTATCCTCTCTTTGTCTCACTGGATTTGTTTTGCATTGCTCCGAAATTTTCTTTTCGCTTCATAAGAGTCACTAACCCTGGGATATGGTTTCCTTGGCCCCAGGCATCCATACGTCCATGTGTGAGCCCAGACACAGAGCCCTGGCAGACCATTCGACCAGGGGGACAGGACATTGCCAAGCCTGAGGCCGTCACCACCTCACACACACACACACACACACACACGCACGCAGACATGCAGACTATAGCCAGGGGTGTCTTGCGCCACAGCATTCTGATCAGATTCAGAAACATGGATTGTTGTCCTGTCTAAATCAGGGGCATCTGAGGTCAACTGTACAGTATCCACTGATGCCCTGGCTAATATCAGATAATTTAGCACAGAATGCAGATCAAACTGGAATTTCACTCGTCTGTATAGCTCAGCCGCACACCAGGTATTTCAACTATATACCGAGGGGGGAAAGATTGGCCGAGGTCACCATAAACTGAATGGTGGTCTAAAACCTTTCTTGAATTTACTATAGTTCAGTTGTGGTGGAGAGGGGGTAGGGAGGGAGGGAGGGAGGGAGGGGGAGAGGGAACAGAGAGAAGGAATTTGGCTTGCGATAATTATCATGTCACATTCTTTCCCCTGCCTCCACGTTTTAACACTTGGGTGACATTACAGAGAGCGTATTTTGCATTTGAGAATTTACATGGTTTGTCATGTCTATTAACAGGTGAGTTTCGATTCACTAAACCCGAGGCGGCTGTCAATCCAACTTCTGTCAGTGCAAACCTTCATCGTGAGCAGATAGCGGAGTGCACTAGTTGCTGGCGTCTGCCATGGAGAGCCGACTAACAAAACCAGACTCCGAACTGAATAAAAGCAACGTCTAAATTTCACAGCACCCATTATAAAGGATGTAGTCAGCTGTAATCTCATCTTGAGGTTCAAATGACAACCATAAAGCAAACAAGAGCTAGGCTCCCATGGCTGAGAGAGAGAGAGAGAGAACGAGCGAGCGTCTCCCTCGTGTAACCACTCCTAGCCAGCCATCTGCATTCTCTATTTTGCGATTCAAATTCGGAAATTCAAATGCAAATGAATTTGGGACCAATTCAGTCCAGGATACACAGCACAGTAAAGGCAGCGCAAAGGTTGCAATATCATATAGCTTTTCACGGCCTCTTTACTGGCAATTGATGCTTTATAAAACGCTGTAATCTATTATTGATTTTTTTCCAGGAAATTCAACAGTTCTCAACAACTTGATTTCAAATCCAATTGATTTGAATTTAAAATGTGGAAATACTCAAGACCTCAATTTCACCCTGTTAAAATCAAGGAAAACTCTGCACTAAATCCTTCATTTTCCGTTGGGATTACAGTCGAAAGAGGTTCATGAAGAGTAATGTACTGACTGATAGAACAACCAACAACATACTGTGTGATTGAGTTATTCAGTATACTCAGAATACTCAGGTATTCAGCCAGAGCAGAACCCAAGTATTATCATTTCCCATCGCATCTGGGTTTAGACCACAAATGCTTTATGTTTTCCACTGGCTTCCCTTCCCCCAGAAGATTGAATTCCAGATCCTTGTCCTCACTTTCAAAGATGTGATAAGGCGCTATATCAAATGCAAGGATTATTATTAGAACAATAATTGTTACAATTAACTGTAGTACCTCAAGGTTATATGGACTAAAATCAATCAGTGTCTCCAGTACATATCTTTGTCAGCTGATCCCCTGATAAGAGATCTGTGTACCTGGGCAAGAACAGTTTCTGTCAGTCATATAACCTGCCGAGACTCACTATCCAGGTTCACATTGTAGCCGGTTGAGCAAGGTAACTGGAACCTGTAGAACTGCACTCCCTCCAATTGAGGAGAAAAACAAGTCAAACACTTTCAGGAGAAAGAAAAACTGTCAACGAAAAGTGCAGAGATCAGGATTTTAATAAAACTGGTTTCGTCGAAGACAAAAGGTTGGATTGACCTAACTCCCATTGATTAGAATACTCTTGGCTCTTGGCTTGCTGGTTCGAACAAGCTTGTCAGGCTGGGCTGGGCAGCCTTTGCTATTCTGCACTGCATTCCTCTGTAATAAATTGCAGGCAACACACAAAAATACCAGGTTTTGTAGCGGTCAGGAATTCGACAAAAGCACATTCAAACCAAATCTGAACAGGTTCCACGTGCAGTCAGCACAAGCTCAGTCATTCCTGTGGCACCCAACTCTGGTTACACCACCTGCAATTATCTGCTCCGAACTATTGTCCTCACACAGCAACGGGTTCAGTGATTGAAACAGTGAGAATCTCTGGCCAAACCTGCAGGATTCTTTTGAGTGAAAATGAAGCTTGCAAATGAGGTTTTTTTTGGAAAGAACCTTCGTTAATACCGACCGCCGACTTGCTAATGCTCTGTACTTACACACGGCCATAAGGATGCCCAGTGTCTACAGAGGTCAGTGCTGGGAGCTGCAACCCAGGTCTCTGTTCGCGCACACATACTGGGAAGGTTTATCTGTGTACAATTCATCATTTCAGAAATGGTTTTCTGAGTGGTGTTTCGAGGGGCGGGGTGGGGAGGGTGGAGGGGAAGACAGATTACAACTTCAACCATAACTTCCATAGTGCAGGGACAATGAAACATGTCTTGTAGACTTTCTGAGCACCGCAATGTCAAGGTGTTGATGGGACAGACTGTGTGTGTCAGGGTGTGAGGGACAGGCTGTATGTGTCAGGGTTGGCCCGGGCAGGGTGTTGACCCACAAAATATAGTCAATTCACTTTGCGGTATATTCTGTGAAGGGCTTTAGGACGCCTTGACGATGATGTGATAAGGCGTTATCTCAAATGCAAGGATTATAATTATTATTACTGATGGGAAAACTATTAGAAGTTGATCAATTTTCTCCTCTTTTCTTCTGAAAATGCTGAAATATGCTGAGATATAGTTCCACAGCAGCTCTGAGATACCCTAGAGGGGGTGAGAGGGGCAGAGTGGGGGGAATCTCACAATTCTGAAGCAGCTGAAGCAATGAAGCACGAGCTGTGCCTTGGGGCCTCGACACAGAATGTAGTAGTCAACATGCACTGCCCTGTTGTGCCATCTGTTCAGGACCTCTCAAGTACTCCTGTGGTTACTGTCTGTGGTACATTAGGATATCACTATATGCTCGAAATTCATCTGTTGCACACGCACTTCAATCATAGAGTGTCACGCCGATAGCAATACAACAGCTCGTGCAGTAAATAGGCAACAGAACACACAAAGAAACAAAGGGCTCAGGTGATCAGCCTTCTGTTCAACCCCAAATTCTCCTGAAGGCAGTAACTCATGCTGGGCTACTTAGATACATAGACATAGAAACAGGAGTAGGCTATTCAGCCTCTCAAGCCTGTTCCGCCATTTGAAAGATCATAACTGAGCTACACCTCAAGTCCAGTTACCTGCCCTTGCCCCGCATCCCTTAATATCTTGACGTAACATTCACCTCCATCTGAAAATCTTGAGAGTGAACTCCCTCGCCCCCCCATCCTTTATGTTGCGATTTAAAAAAACACACATTTCTCTTCCGATTATCCTGGCTGATACTCCCTCCCCTCACCTACAATTTCCCTCCCCAAATTCTAATTATTAAACTGCTCATTGAGTAGTTTGCATGATATTGCTGGCACAAATTAGCTGTGTGTACCTACATTGCAATAGCACTTCACTTTTCCCACTTGTTGGCGAGCTCAAAACAAGAGGGCAGAAATGTAAGCGAGCCACCAGCAGCAACAACAACAAAAAATTACATTTGTATAGCGCCTTTCACATCAGGAGGACGTCCCAAGATCTTAGGAGATGTCAGAGAGAGCTTAGGACAAACCTTTTTAAGCAGATCGTGGTGAGAATGTAGGACTCAAGTGTCAGAAGTTGTGGTTAAAGCAGAAAGCCGCAATACATTCAAGGGAACTTGATACACACATAAGGGAGAAGCGAATACAGGGGTGTGGGAAAGGGGAATAGGAGGGGTGGAGACTGGTGTGAAGTACAAACATCGGCACGTCTAGTTGAGCTAAATGGTCTGCTTCGGAGCTGTAGATTCTGTGTAATTCATTTGTAATTATTCTCATTCCGTAAAGCATTTTTAACAAATTTTCATACAGGTGAAAGTGCTTTATAAATTGGTTTGACTTAAAAGGGAGAGGATGGAGGGAGGTTTTGCACAAGGAGCCTGCCCGCATTCCCGAACCACATTCACATGTCACTGCTCAAAACGTCCTCGCCAACAGGTGTACAGTGACCCCAATTCGGGTGGAAAAGTTGGTTCATCTTAAAATAGAGTTCTCTATTTAAAAACAGATTGGGTCATTGTTTTTGCGAGGCGAGTTCAATCTCAAACAAAGCATCTCTCTCAAGAATATTGCTGTATATGCTACAGGCACTTTCTGCTGTCTTTCACTTCAGCTTTCTCTTGCTCTGGTAAGACTGGGATCGGCAGCTTCATAATTAATCTCTTAGAAGTATCGGATTCAAGGTTGAAACAGCTTTATTGTTTTCTTGGCACAAAATTAAAAAGTTTCACAAGTTCGGGCCTTTTTTGTGCTGAAGAGAAGAATGTTAAGCTCAATAAATTGATTCTTTGTTCTCTCCCCCGTTTCTTCCCCAGAGACAGGCTCCTACAGCCATCAGTAACCCTCTCGTCCTCTGCCCAAGTGGCTATTTTTCATGTGTGAGCTAAGTTACTGAGTATTGACAGGGTATTCACAAGATCATCTTGGATCCAAATCCCTGACTGTCCAGCGCCTTGGGACGTCTTCCTGCCATGAAAAGCATGGTGTAAATGTCATTTGTTGTTGTTGTCGAAGAAGGCCTTTTAGCACATTTGATCTGATTATTATTATTATTATTATCATCATCTCTCCAGAATGCCTGCCTTACGTCCTTCCATCACAGCATCAAGGCTGCTTTTCAAATGTTCAACCATAGAGGCAGATTCTCACCCCCTTCCTCAATGTGATCCTCGGCTCCTAAGAATCAGAGGGAATTTGTGCCCTAAAACTCAATATTTGGGTCAAATAGTGGGGTTTCAATATCATGCACTAAAATCAATTAAAGTTCCCTGCAAATTTTAAAATAAATATCTGTCTCCATCAAGGCAGGTTTGACCCCGACGGACATTGGGGTGTGGGGGAGAAACCAGCTGGCGTCCCGAGTTTCCATTGCACTGTTAAGGAACGTTAACTGACAGGTGAGTGAAGCCTCGTGACAATTAAAGAATGAGAAGTAATCCACAGAGCTAAGAAAACATTCCTTGTAACATTATCACAAAATATTTCATAAAATGCTGCAGATTTTACCCCTCATGGGTATGTGTGCGCACATGCCTCTCGGTGAAGTTACAATCAGTAAACCTACCTTCGGCTTCGGCTGACTTTACAAACTGCAAAAGGAAAACTCAAAACAGTGACTGTCCAATATAAATATACATATAGTACATATTTCTTGTCAATCAACACGTACAGTGGAAGCACGTTAAGCCCGACACATCGGGGCCGGCCCTTGCGTCCGGCTTAAGCGGCGTCCGATGTTAACCAAAGTTCCATTACATCTTCCCGCCCAGCAGAAGGGCGGTGGCGGAAACTCTGCCCTCCCACTGGATGGGAAGGGGACCGATTAGCGACGGCTCCAAGGTGATTGACAGCCTTGGAGCCGTTTGTGAATGATTGGGCTCTCCAGCAAATCATAAGTGGCTCCGCTCCAGCCGTCAATCAATCGAGATTTGACTCCTGTCTCGGGTCGGGAGCAGCCTCCTCTGATCTCCGAGACCTGCTGCTTCTCGCGAGTGTGGTCTGCTGAATCACTTGGGTTGGAAAGAGCTGCTGACCCACTTTATGATGAACGGTGCTGCTTACGCTTTGCCAAGATCACTAATAACTAAAGAAAAGCAGGCTGGCTCTGTGATGACTCCTGGAGCCGGGTAATGAAAGAGAGGAAACGCTGCTCAATCAGATAGCTGGGGCTCCAGGAAGTTCACTTCAGATGTTTTAAGGTCAAGGAATCAAGCGTTTCAGAAGAGAGTTGGGAATTTAGACCCATCGCCCACAAAATATAGTCAATTCACTTTACAGTCGATTGTGAGAAGCACTTTGAGACGTCTCGAAGACGTGATAAGGGGCTATATCGAAGGTAAGAATTATTATTATTATTACTTTAGTTAAAATCAGTTCACAGAACAGGATTAGAAATTAGTTGGTCATACACTGCCTTGGTTTATGAAAACAGTTTATATTTAAGTTGTTCTTTCTGCCATCTGAGGTCTCCTCTCCGCTCCTGTGGAGATGAAGAGCCATTGAAGGGATGGTTCCCCAACTCTCCATTATCTCTCCTTCATCTGACAGCTTAACTGGTGTGGTGTGGGGAGAGGCCACTCAATGAGTCAACGTAGCCAGGCTATCCTGTGATGGGAGAGTGAGGGACGTGACATAGCCATGGTGTTATTGTTTGTGATGGTGTACGGTTCTGTTGCTGCGAAAGGTCCAGCATTATCATCCTAATAAACATAATAATAATCCTTACAGTTGACATCATGAGGACCTCTCAAATCATGAGCACTTCACATGATATACTGTAAAGTGTATTTTGTAGGTGAACATCTCCCGCTGCCAGATGACACTTATTCTCTGCTGCTTTCGACACCATCGACCACTCTCTCCTCATTCACCACATCTCCTCTCATCCCAATCTCCACAATGCTGTCCTTGATTGGTTCAGATTGTACCTCTCACACCGCCTGCACTTCATCTCCTCAAACGGCTTCTCCTCCAGCCCCCAGACCGTTTTGTGCGGCGTTCCTCAGGGCTCTGTCCTTGGTCGCCTTCTCTTCAACATCGAAATGCTCCCTCTTGGTGACATCATCTGCAGACATGAGGTCAACTTCCACATGTATGCGGATGACACCCAACTCTACCTCTCTGCCTCCACCCTTGATTCCAGGACCACTGCTGTGCTGACAGAATGTCTGTCGGACATCAAGTCCTTCAGTTGAACGTCATCCAGAACTCTGCAGCCCGTGTCCTCTCCCGCACTAGACTCCACAACCCTAACACCCCATCCTTGCCCAACTCCACTGGCTTCCCATCACACAGAGGATACAGTTCAAGACCCTGGTCCTCACCTTCAAAGCCTTCCACGTTCCTCCTCCCCCCTACCTCTGCGACTTTCTAACCCCCTACCATCCTGCTCACTCCCTCCACTCAGCGGGCTCTGGCCTGCTTCACATCCCCCACCTCACTCGCCCCATTATTGGCAGGTGGGCCTTCCGCCACTCTGTGCCCCCCTCTGAAACTTCATCCATCTCGCCCCCTCCCTCGCCATCTTCAAGACCCACCTCAAGACCCTCCTCTTTGACCGTGTTTTCGATCTCCCTGCTTTCCCCCCTGCCCTCCCTCCTCCCCCACCCCGAACCTCAGCTCGGGTTCGTAGCTCTGTCTGTCCAGCGCCTTGGGACGTCCTCCTGATGTGAAAGGCGTGATACAAATGTCATTTTGTGGTTGTTGTTATTCTATCCCACCCAGCACAACAGTCAGTGGTGCTATGCCTTATAGTGAAGGTGCCCACACCATAGAGATGAGACTTTGTCGTTCCAATGCTACATTTGGTAACTGAGCTGTTCACTAGGGGACTGAAACCAGACAATTGTAACTGATAGACACTGGAGCGTGCACTTTTTTTTATGGTAATTACAGTATAATGAACGTCTGCTTCGGTTGAGTTGAACATCCATAATTTCACAACCAGTTAAGGTGACAGCTCTTTACAGACGGATTCATCTGCAGTTTCAGTTCTCAGGCGATGACGGAGAGAAAGCTTTTGACTAACACCGGTGACCAATTTTTCGTGAAATTGTATTGAAATACCAAAAAATCTATTGAGTGTTTCTTCACCCCTAAAAAAGCTATACAGTTCTGCTCTGACACTAGATTCTACACACTGTAGACAAAGAACAAAGTGGTGTTATCCGAATATTTTAGGGCAACCAAAATATTATATTGTACAATGTATACATCAGAATAAGCTGTAACTAAAATACCATACACAGTGTATACACATGACTGAGCTTATAAGCAGAATAGTGTACACAGAGTATATATTTATGTACACACACACACAAGACTGAGCTGTAAATAAAATGCCATATAACACACAGCGCACACTCAGTATACAGCTGTCCCGTGTTAACCAGAGGAAAAGCATGTAAACCACATCAGAAGTGCCAGCACCGAAAAGATCTGTCACAGCCATTGCCCCACTTCAGCCAAACAATCTGAGCTTCACTCCAGAACAATTGCTGGGTTTTCAAGAGCTGGATGACTGCCAATGATCGCCAAAGCACAATGTCAAACCCGCACAAAACAAATACCATGTTTCTCAGCTAATTCATCTTCCAAATAATAAGGGGCATGTGATGTGGGATTTTACAGTAATAAGCTTCATTCACTTCCACCCACTGCAACATGATCTGAGCATACCTCACTACTATTTCATTCGAATGATGTTACCAGGCCCTCATACATGTAGCCAGACCCCTAGTGCAGAGCAAGGCAACAGCTACATTCTCAAATGCTGAACAGATGTTTTGTTCCATGGAGGTGGGCGGGCAGTGCTAGCGAAGAGGGGGGCGAATTCGTAACTGGCTCAACTTTCTTTCCAAGGCCTTAGCTGTAATGGACAGCCAACTGCAATGATAAGAAGGGAGCGAGCATTTTGTACCTCAGTGGATTTAGGTATCATCAGCACCTAGATTTTCAACACTAGAACAAATCAAACACATGGATACGTATTATTTTACGTTGCAACTAGGGGAACAGATGTTCCAAAATTGCAAACAGCTCCGTTCAAGTCTTCCCACTATATCATGCAAGACAGCTGAAATAACTGAGTTTTAGGGCTGGAACAGTTACCTCTTTTTAACATCTATTATTAACAAACTATAACTAATGGATTGGGAATGTTATGTATGAATTATTTCAAAGGCAAAGCATGGAGGTAAATCTGATAATTATGGAAATTACAGCACAGAAGGAGACCATTAAGACACACTGAGCCCATGTTGAAACTATCTAAAGCCCACAAAATATACAGTCAATTCATTTTACGGTACATTCTGTGAAGCGCTTTGAGACTTCTCGACAGCACGACAAGGCGCTATATCAAATGCAAGGATTATTATTATTATCTACTCTATCGCTACCTACTCCGGTTTTACCAGCAAGAGGGAGGGACATGTGATGGTTGCAAAACCCTCCCAGTTGTGGTGATGCGGTAATTTTGCCAACATTTACCAGCAGGGCACTTCAGCCAACCATTCTAAAGATGTATTAGGAAAAAACAGGTTTTATAATCAAGAAAAACTCTGCATACACAAACTTCATATCAAAAGGCCCAGTGAGGTGGTGGTGGGTAGTGGGTAGTGGAAAAATCTAAAATAAATGAATTGTTGTGAAGCCCTTCCGGTTTATCCACCAACACCCGAAAGGTTATCCTTACTCAAAGAGAAACGAGGCTTCAACCCACTGAATGTTTTTGTTTGCTGTTGGGACTGATTTTGAAGGCGTTCTGTGCTAAAGTCCAAATCGATTTGGTAACTTCAGTGTTGCATGTTCAGCAGGGTATGTTCCAGTGAGTTATTTGAGTAAGCACTGAGCCAAACAGACCAGAAGGTCCAAGCTCAAACCCTCGTCAGTGCTGAGTTAGCTAACTTCAGCTGGAATGATGGGAGTCAAGGTTAGCGAGGGTTTAGAAAAGAGCAAGAGTTCCTATTCTTTTCAGTGACCCCTGGCTGCAAAGTGCACAATGCATGGGTGTCTAGCGAGGACAGGGTCAAGCTCTGTGATGCTGCCCTTTGTGCTTCAATACCCTGTTAACAATCGGCTTGCACACAAAGATCTTTTACCACGGGAAAGATGCTAAAGGGCTGCGGACACTTGTGGAGGTTTACTCCTGTACGAAACACTGCTTTCAGAAGAGAAGGGAAGGGGAAAAGGTGTCTTGGGACTGTTGCATTGCTTTGAATTGAACAGAACGCGCTTGCTCCTGCTGTTAAAACAAGGGATGCAAACAGAAGCATGTGAACGACTTACTGCTCATCCGCAACACTGCTGCAGACAGTGTTTACAGAGATGGATATCTCTGTAAATACTGAAGTGCTGTTCTTGCGGCAGAGCATGAGTGACGGGTAATGCGGCATTAACTTCTCAGCACTGTTTCAAAGGGTGGCCGGCAATGAGGGCACCAAGTGCTGACTGGAAGGTAATTCAGAAGCGCAGAGCAGGTGGAGGCATGTCAGCAACATTCCTGCGTGGATTGCCTTCATCACGGGTTCAAAAACCGGACCGGGAGGTTTCAACAGACAACAACGAAAGGGGGAATAGGGATAGAGGAGAAAAGATGAGACAGAGGCAGAGCAAGACGGCTGAATTCCGGAGTCAGCACAGCAAACGGGAATGTAGCAGGAGCATACAGAAATCAAATGATAGGAACAATAATAATAATAATCCTTACATCTGATATAGCGCCTTTCATGTCGGCAGGACATACAAAAGCACTTCACAAGATGTGCTACAAAGTGTGGTGGACGTATTGATGTCCACCCGAAAGGCCAGGACCTCTGACAATACAGCACACTCAACGCTGTATTGGAGCGTCAGCAAAGACTATACGAGTTCCAAATCCTGACGCGGGGCATGAACTCACAACCGTCTGACTCAGAGGCAAGTGAGAGTGCTACCACCTAAGTCAGGCTGAGATTTACAGTAGTATTTACTGTAATAGTATTCTAGGGGGGGGGGGGTGTGGGAGGGTGGAAAATGTCCTAAAGTACTTCATAGGATATGCTGCAAAGTGCAATCAATTTCTCCCACAAAATATACAATCTCGCCCCAAAAATATAAACTTACAGTATATTCTGTGAAGTGCTTTGAGACGTGATAAGGCGCTATATCAAATGGAAGGATTATTATTGTTGTTTTCCTATCATCATCGTTTCAGTAGAATGGGGGGTGGGGAGGGGGGGGTGGAAGGAGGAGGATAGGAACACCCAGGTAGCTCAACCTATCTGTGGAAGGAACAAGCCCAGCTGCCAGCGCCACCTCCAGCGGAGAACCCATCTCGAAGTGAGGTGGATTAAGGCTTCCCGCGTGGCAGCGCCTCCTCATTTTTACCGCAGCACCATCGACAAAGACAGGACTGTTATATAAGCCCAGCATAACATCAACGCTTCAGCCTCATTCAGTGCGCTGATTCCCAGTTATTTAGATTGAAAGCAAATGCAAAAATAAATCACTCTGAACTTGTAACCCTAAGGAAACAAAGCCAGCGTTTGGAAATCATAGGATTAGACTCTGAAAAACGGGAGACTTGTTTCAGTTCCTCAGCCATTTTTTGTAATGGGTTTAAAATAGCAAATCACTCGAGTTCCCATTTCCTGTTACCTCAAATAAATGGTGTTTAAGCCGCGAAATGCAATTAAACTCGTTCACTTAGTGGGACGCAACATCACCGGGTCAGCGTGCACTGCATTGATTTGGAGGAGAACTGAGAAAGAATGACAGCAACTTCCTTTCAAATCACAGTGGGAACTTTCATGAGGTACTTTTACAACAAAAGTAGAACGAGGAGAATATAGCACAGTAGCTGTATTGAATTGATGCTAACTGAGGTGCAACGCGACTTTCAGACGCTGCTAACCTGATTCAGGGAAACAGATCTCACGCTGCTGTCTTTGATTTCTCCAATGCCCTCCTCGACGTTCTCCCCCTGCTCCACCGCTCATCAAATCCAATTCATTCAAAATTCCGTCACCGTTATCCCCATCCGTACCGATCTCTGCCCGACACAAACCCCCAGTCCTTTGCAGGCTCTACTGGTTACCCTCTTCCAGAACACATCGATTTCAAGACCCTCACATTCATGCAAAAATCACTTCATGCCCTGGAACTTCCCTACTTCTCCAACCTGCTTAAATCATATTGGTTCACCCACTCCCTTCACTCACTTAGCTCCAGCCTCCTGCAAATCCCTCATCCCTTCCGCTCCACCATCGGAGGCCATGCTTTCAGCTACAACGCCCTGAAACCGTGGACATCTCTCTTGCCTCAATTCTTCCGCCTGCCTTGCCCCCTTCTTGTCCATCTTCAGATCATATATGAAGACCTTTGTCTTCGACCGCCGTGCAAACAGTGAGATAGTCACCTCCTCTCCCTCCCTGTCTTGGCATCAAGCTCCACACTGTTCAGCGATCCAAGACAGTACCCCATAGGAAGGGCGCTATATAAATGCAAGTAGTCGTCGTTGTTGTTGTTGATATTTTCTACCTGGATTACTTAAACAGTAACATTAAAGATACCTAGTTAGTCTATTGTGGTGTCCTATGGCTCAGTGGTTAGAGCACTTGCCTCGCAAGTGGGTTCGATTCCAGGCAGGGCACAACGTTTGGCAAGTTTCCTTACTCCACACGCCTGTTTACCTAGCAGTAAGTAGGTAAACCCCGTTGTTAATCGATCACTGGTGGATCACTTTTCCGGGGGTAATAATCCCTTCAACAAATATATAAATAATTTGGTCACTTAATCCACGACTGTTGTGGGTCGCTGCTGTGTGCAATTGTCTGCTGTATTTCGCCCACAAAATATACAGTCAATTCACTTTACAGTATATCTTGTGAAGCGCTTTGAGACGCCTCGAAGACGTGATGAGGTGCTGTATCAAATGCAAGGATTATTATTATTATTATTGGAGCACGCTCAAATTTTCAGTTTAAAAAGTAAGAACCAGTTGCATTGTCAGGTTTGAAATGAACCAACATTGACTATCGGTTCAGCAAAGCTCCGGACATGGCAGATAAAAGAGGACAACAAACCATAACATTGATTCCAAATAAAGTAATCATTGGATTAGGATAGTGAATACTTTTTTTGGTGGAGAGGGGGGAAAGGTGGAAGAGGAAAAACACTTCACTTTGTATATTTTAAAATGTATTGCATAATGCGTCCATTTCCTAGGCCTCCATGCGAGTCCCACTCATATTAATTGGATGAATGTCTTTTTCAAACAACTTGTTTCACAGGTTTCTGTGTGAAATGAGTTTGTGCAGTCTTGTTGCAGTTATAACTGCAGTACTGCAGTACCTTAATTTAGGCGCATGTTGGTAGTTTCGCTCAGACAGATATAAAAATGGCTACAAACCAAATCTCCGGGGACAAGGAAGTTCAACATTTCAACATCCTAAAAGAAAGGCTGTCAGCCAAACCTAACTGTAATAACCATGTCTTTTCACACCTCACAAATTAGCTTGGGGGTAATTCATGTCATTCAATGCATTGATTAGATTGTACATTTCACAATCTTCTCAGCTTTCTATTCACTCTCAAAATCAGTATACGCCAATGTCAAAATTGGTTACTATGCCCACAGCATTTATTCACAGACAGTGCGTTCAAATGCACTGTACTTCCTTTTTAAAAAAAAACTAACGCTCTCAACACATTGACATTGGCGGCTAAATGTCATGAATACAATCCTCAGCGGTTCTGAATACGGTGTCAAATAGTATACGATCTTCACTGCCAGCAAAACAACTTAGCCTAAAATGTGCCAAGCGAAATGTCTACCATCAAATTAAAATGCTATGATAAGTGTTGATGATAACAATAGGAAAACCTTACACTTGATAATAGTGCCTTTCATGTTCAGGAGTGGGGGGGCAGGAGGGGATGTCCTAAAGTGTTTCACATGATATAAAGTACAATCAATTTCACCCACAAGCCACAGTCAATTCACTTTGCAGTATCTTCTGTGAAGCGCTTTGAGACGTCCCGAATCCATGATAAGGTGCCATATCAAATGTAAGGATTATTATTATTATTATTATCCTCATCAATGACTCTGTATTTTGTGGGCAATCAAATCATATACAGTCACTGTTTCCACCAATTGTCTTTCTTACAAAGGAGTTGAACTCATTCCATCAACTGGGACTCGGTGTTCTCCTGTACCTCACACAGCATTATTTACACACAAACCTCAACAGCATTACTAGACTATTTAAGTTGTGCAAATTATCCAGCAGAGTCAGATCCTGTCTAACATCATGGCCCTCCAGCAACGAGGAATCAGGAGAGGGAACTGTGACTTGTTTTTCTTTTCCTAACCCAAGCAACAGAGGCCAAACATTGTACTCCTGAATATCACTCTTGGGAAGATCAGATGAGACCGAGGATCAAACTGGAGCCTTTCCTGTATGATTCAGCTACTTCACTGAATAAACTCACTAAACCACTAAGGGAGTGGACTCTTTGTTTTGAAATGAACTTTGTTTTTGAAAATGTAGTTGGGGTTGGAAAACCTTCGACTAAAAATAGCAACTGGACGATAAGAGTCAGGGCACAAAAGCCGACATAAAAGTGATGTGTGACTTTTGTACTGTTTTGTCTATTTTGATCAGCCGGGTGTCTGCCACATGCAGAAATCCATTACCAGGCTTAAGAGTATCCAAACCAAGCTGAGATTTCCATGCATCCCACCTTCAGGACTAAGACAGATCAACAAGAACAACTTGCACTTATATAGCATCCACCACGCAGTGTAGCGACTCAGAGCGCTTAACAGTGGCGGCGCCTGACTCGTTCAAGGTGGTTTACAATTCAACACAATATAGTTTACAATTATATAGCGCATTTCGTGTCAAGAGGACGTTGCAAAGAGCTTGACAATTCTGCCTGGGTACCATAGCCAAGGGTGAGAGCTGAAAAGTGTAAGGAGTGCAAAGACGACTGAAAGCTCAGTCAAAGAGTTGTGAGATCATTGAAACGCTGAAATACAAAATGTCATATAGACTCAGGGTGTATTTATGTCTTCAGTGGCCATCTCACTGTAGTATTTTGTTAGAATTTAGCCAAATTAACGCAGCCAATTTATAAAAGTTCCAGAAATAGTTTTACAAAATCGAAATCCCCTTCTTAATATTGATGTATTAAGATACAGAACCTGTAAACTGAAGTAAAATAATGAAAGATTTTGGAGGTACTTTTGAGTGCATGTAAATAATAATAGTCCTTGCATTTGATTTTGTGCCTTATCATATTTTCCAGACGTATCAAAGCGCTTCACGAAATATACTGTAAAGCGAATTGACTGTATATTTTGTGGGCGAAACGCGGCAGCCAATTGCGCACAGCGGCGTCCCACAAACAGTCGTGGATTGAAGAGACCAATTTATTATTATTTTTTTGAAGGAATTATTATCCCTGGAAAAGCGATCCGCCAATCGACTAACAAACGGGTTCCAATTACTGCTAGGAAACACGCACGTGGGGTAACGAAAATTACCTAAGGTTTCGCCCTGCCTGGGAATCAGGCCCAAGTCCTCTCGCTTGCGAAGCGAGTGCTCTAACCACTAAGCTACAGGACTCCATTGAATATGAGGAGGGCTTGAAGGGGTACGGGGATAAGGTGGGGGGGGGGGGTGGGCAGCGGGACTGAATGGATCTTCTTGTTTTGAGAGCCTGTGCAGGCTTGAAGGGCCAAATGGCCTCCTTCTGTGCTGTAGATTTCTATGGTTCTAATGAGTGCACTCTTTGACAGCACAGATTGCAGGACCTGGTTGATCAGGGCACATCAGCTGCTACCCAGTGCATTTGTGCTGTAAGCAGAACAGATTGATTCCTGATGCATACATACATCGCAGAATCAATTTGGACAAAACAAACTAGCCTCGAATTTAAAAAGAGATAGTCTCGTGACCTCCCGCCACAGTTACAGCAGAGCTGCCAACACCGGCTTTGTCATGTCGCTGCCAGGACCCACCTAATCCATGTGCTTTGGCAAAGGTCACTACATTTTTGACATTTTTATTTTCTTTTTACAACCCCCACCCCCTCCAACCCTCCCTTTTTTTCTGGCGAACAGACAATTCACAGAGAGTCTGCGAGATCTGGCAATCTGACAACTAAAACACTGCAATAAATTGCTCCAGATTGTTCCTTTCTCCATGGGTCAGGCAGACTGAAAAATGGTTCCACTGCTAAATGACGGAAACAGTACAGCAGCAACAGCCCAGCCTGGCTTCAAAAACTCGAGCATAATCAGATAATTCCAAGGGTCCTATTTCAATGATTGGCTCCCAAGATCACAGTTTCTACTGTTAGGAGTAAATTTAATGTAATGTCACTGCTGACATCCCTAAGCTCCTTTATAAATTATTGGCCTATCTGGACTTATGTGCGTGCATGTGCGCTCACAGTGTGTGTTGCAGTCTAAACGTTGGGCAAATTTTCTTACTCCACACACCTCTGTTCACCGAGCAGTAAGTAGGTTGTTACCCGGTTGTTACTCGATTGGCGGATCGCTTTTCTGGGGTTAGTAATCTCTTCTAAAAAAAAGTAATAAAAAATAGATAATAAAAATCGGTCACTCAATCAACGTCTGTTTGTGGGACAGTGCTGTGCGCAATTGGCTGCCGTGTTTCGCCCACAAAATTCAGTTTACAGTCTATTCTGCAAAGAGCTTTGAGAAGTCTCGAAGACATGATAAGGCGCTATATCAAATGCAAGGATTATTTTTATTAAACAGAAAAACTTTGACCTGCAGGAAAATGTTACATTATCCCTACACAGGTTTGCATTGATAATGAAGCCCAGGCTGTTCAAAATATTAGACTTTTTTTTTGTAAAAGGAGAATATTACTGTTTGAAGGGTTTAGGTATTTTCAGTGCACAATGTAACACCTCCCACAGGAAACTTTATGAAATGCCACTTACTTTTGTAAGTTAAATCTTTCTTTGCAATCACTGCACCACACTCCTGGACATTCCAGGTTGGGAAGCTTAATGGTGATTGAGTTTTAACAAGTGCCCCTGGCTGAGTTTGAAGGGGTGCCCATAATAATAATTATAATAATCCTTGCATTTGATATAATGCCTTAACACGTCTCCGAGACATCACAAAGCGCTTCACATATATCAAAATGAGTTTCGTCAAATAAATAAACATGTCACGGTATCCACTGGGCTTAATGTGATCATGACATAGTCATGCAGAGGACAGCCGTGAGAATGATCCCTGGTGCTATAGGGAATGAAGTAGAAGGAGTGATCAGATAAGCTAGGACTCTTCAGCCTTGAAGAGGAGCATCTCTTCGCTCACAAAATATACAGTCAATTCACTTTACAGTATATTCTGTGAAGTGCTTTGAGGCGTCTCGAAGATGTGATAAGACGCTATATCAAATGCAAGGATTATTATTATTATTAGCATTATCTCAATAGGGTAATCGCAGAGGTATACAAGATGTGAAATACGATTGAGAAAATAAACTCAGAAAAAATTCTGCTCCCAATATTCTGGAGAATATCCTTCATCTGATCAAAATTTTGCAATCTCTTTGGCTTGTTTTTCAGGGGTCTTTGAATTTATGAACTCAACCCTTTGGGATCTTTCACCCAGTTGTGTGGCTAGTTCCCTATGGGTCACAGTTTTTTTTTTCTGCACCTGAGGGTACCTGTTGTTTGTTACGCTGCTATCTTAGAACATATTCCAGTACTTTCTCCGCATAGATAGGCACATTTTGTGAAGCTTTCAAGAGGCCAGATAAGGAGGAGCCTTTAAGGTTTTGAACGCATCGTTTGTATGTTAGTTAAAGGATTCCTAGGAGTAACAAGGCTGATGACACCAAACGGAGAGCAAAGCTCAAGAAATATCTGAACATTATACAAACATTGCTGGTTCCCTGCTCAGCTCCTACTCTATACATGCCAATCTCTTACGTGTAATTTTAGATGACTGTACATTTGCGAAAATAGCATCATTGCTATTTTCAGGCACGTCTGAGAATTTCTGAGCTATGCTGCAGTGTTTGCACATGGTCTCTCGTGACACCACATGGCCCTCCAGGCTTATCAGAAGTCATCTGTGGTACCATTCAAAGAAAATCTTCACATTTTACATGCAATTTTATTTCGACTCATTACTGCCTGGGGGTAATATAAAGTCTGTACGCATTTTATATCGTCCACAGTGATAAAGTTAGTTAAAGTAATGTTTCGGAGGTGCTCAGCATTTTACACTTCAGGTTTATAATTATGATAAGTAATTAGCCCATTTCTTTTAAGCTGTTCAATTGGAAAAACCTGTAAAACAAGACGCTGGCTACATTTTTACCCTGAGTGTGCCTCTCTTCCAGATCGCCTTTATTACATTTTTCCTGGCTCCTCCTGATTTCTCCAGGCAAAACTGGTTAATATTTTATAGCCTCTCTCGATCTCTCCAGGGCCATTTCTGCGAAATTTTGCTGGCTCCGCCGATCTTTCCCGGCATTTACAAGCTTCAATCTCTTACAGTTATTGAACAAGTAACAGCCCGAAAGCGATACGAGATTGCAATTCAATCCCTTTTGTTCCAATGACTGAATACACCACCCCTGCAGATCAAGATATTGAAAGACCCCTTTAAGGATGCAGCCGTATGAATTTCTTACCCCAAATCCATCATTCTACACCATTTCTATGGTTTCATTTTGTGACTTTGGGTTTCAGTTTTGCATGCTGCAAATTTCTACGCTTTGTCGACAAAAGCCTACAATTAAAAGTCTATTATCTTCCAGCTGGTGGCTAGCCAGGTAATTTTTATTTAGCTCAGTAGGCATGGGTTAATTTCCAAGTAAAACATCTATGACAAACAGACATTTCAATGTAAAGTCAAGTAAAAAAAGGAGAATTACACTTCAGCACCAGAACATGGCAAGTTCCATCTTGCTGTCATTCCATTTGGTCAATAATAATAATAATTCTTGCATTTGATATAACGCCTTATCACGTTTTTGAGACGTCTCAAAGCGCTTCACAGAATATACTGTAAAGTGAATTGACTGTATATTTTGTGGGCAAAATACAATAATGTTGGAACCGCTTGAATCTGAAAAGTCTTCTGCTCAACTGATGTGGGTCTTCAGTTTAGGCATCTGAGCTACTCTGTGCTATTGCAGATCTCCAATGTCGAGCAAGTATTGCAATGTGATGCAGGGTATAAAGTCAGTCTCCAGCACCACGCAAGCCTTCTTCTTACACAAACGCAGGTTTTGAGACCGGTATAAACTCTGACTGGAGTGTGGGGAAGGGGAGGAAAACAAGAGGTAACTGATGGCATATTAACTTGGAAAATGCTGTGAACTGTTCACAATAGGACAGTCAATCAGACATCAACCAAACACAGTAAATTGGGAGTCCTAGAAATCTGCCGCCTCATTTGATTCATGAACTAGGCCAGGGTGGTAAGATTGTTTGGCTGCCGAGGGCTGAATGTCCTATTTGAGAATCATCCACTGGCCGCATAAGCAATATTTATGTGTTTCCTTTCCATAAAATTTACGGGTTGTGGAGGGAGCAGGTGGGCCAGATGAAGTGGGCGTGGGGGGGTGGGGTTGGAGCGAAGTCTTTCTGCTGGCCGCCAGTTGGACCTCCCTGATCTGGGCTAACACTATAATGCAGTGCTGTGGATGTGTTGCATTGTCAAAGGTGCCATTCTTCAGGTCAGACACAAAAACAAAGTCTTCTTTGTTTTGTCAGGTGACAAAGATCCTTGGCACTGCTCCAAAATGAAAAGAGAAGGGAGTTCCTCACAGTGTCCAAAGTAACTAATAATCCCTCAGATACGACTGATCATTCACACTATAGCCGTCTGTGGGACATTGATGTGTGCAAATTAACTGCTGTGTTCACCTACAAATAGTCACTTTACAGGAGATCTCACTTTACAGGAGTGCTTTAGAGATGTTTCAACAACAGGATGGTAGCTATATAAAACGCAAGGATTATTACTATGTATGCAAACATGTGTTATGATGAAACATTATATAGCGAGCGAGAAAGTGGAGGTGGTTCAATAGGTAATTACACCACACGGTGAGTACAGTACTGAGTACTGAGCCATGAAGATAGGAAAAGCCCTGGATCTAAGACTGTGCTGAGAGTTAGTTGATCGTTGATCTCAGCTAAGGTGTGTGTGTGTGTGTATGTGAGAGGGCCAAGCCGGTGGGGCGGGGGGGTGAGAGACACGGAGGAGAGAGATCACTACCATATGCCTCAGTGACCCTGAGCTAGGAAAGGAAAACAAGCCAGCAAGCATTCCTGATTCTGATTTCTATCCACAACCATATGTTGAGCTCTGGCTTTGCTATGTTATCAACCTCCCACAGGGTCAAATAGTTCAGCAATATTCATGGCTGGGTTTCCGATACGGAAGATTGGCCACTTCAAAAATGGCCAGCATCCACAGAACCACAGCAGGAGTTTACACCTTCAGGCCAGGAGGAGAACGAAATAAAGAGAGAAATCTAGACATTTGGCCAACTTTCAATATCCGAGCTCACAAAGAAAAGGCAAACTCTGTTCACTGTTGTAGAGCGAGGCTTCAGGCTGACAAAAGGTCAGGTGCTGAGTATTGACATACTGATTAGATACAGTGAACATTGAAACGGAGGCAAACCAGACTCCACTCCATAAATATTCTCCTGCCTCCACTTTAAAAAAAAATTAGCACATTATGCCTTTCTTTGAATGCTTACGGTTAAACATCAGCTTTGGGAACCATTCCGATATTTCAACAATCATTGTGGCATGTTTAGGAGACTTGCATTCCAGCCCTGAAACGGGCAATTTGTTGCTATGATTCTCTGGCATGAACTTTTCTCCCCCACCCCTGAATTAGGATTCCTGCCAAGTAATGACAGAAATATTCCACTTGTGTTCAGATAGTCTATCGCAGCAACCACTAATTTTACTTGTAGATCTAGTTTTCCCAGGTTCTCAAAGCTATCGGCATCTAAGGCTGGCAGCAATTAAAATCGACACTGTTAAAACAAAGAGCTTCAAGTAACTTTGAGTTGTGGGAGCAAGTTGATTATCTGGCGATGTGCCTCCAGACCAGAGATCGGATTGAATCAACGTACAAGCCAAGCTTGTCGACAAGGAGCTGACTTCGATTTCTTTTCAGAAAAAATCAATTTCAGTCTCGTACTAAAGCAGATTTTCTTCCTCCACTAACTAGTACTCTTCCAAGTTTTGAGTCCCTTGTGGATGTGGGAAACAGAACATTTTACTTGGGATATTGCTCCCCAGCTAGCCAGTTAACGCTAAACATTTGTCTGCACAATTAAATCTCCTTTTGTACACAATTACCAAAGCAATTTCCTACTTAGATCAATCTCTTAAGTTGTGCTTTCCTGCTTGAAATGCAGCATATTTCCTGAGTCGATCAATCACAGATAAAATGAATCTTAGATGTTGTCCCACACCCATCGGGATAAAACAGCAATATTTTATAATCTTTGCATTTGATACAACAACAACAACAACAAGATTCCATTTATAAAGCGCCTTTCACATCGGGAGGACGTCCCAAGGCGCTGCACAGTTGGGTCAGGACCCGAGCAGGGGGGGAAATGGTCAGGGTGAGGGGAGGGAAGGGAGGGAGCGAGGAGGGCGGAAATGGTCAGGGTGAGGGGAGGGAAGGGAGGGAGCGAGGAGGGGGAAGAGAGTCGAGAGGGGAGCTGAAGGCTCGTCAAAGAGAAAGGTTTTGAGACCGGCCTTGAAGGAGGAGAGGGAGGAAGCGGCGAAGGCACTGGGGGATGGAGTTCCAGAGCCTCGGGGCTGAGAGGCTGAAGGCCCGGCCACCGATGGTAGGGCGGTTGGGGCGGGGGACAAATTATAATAATAATAATCCTTGCATTTGATATAGCTCCTTATCACGTCTTCGAGGCGTCTCAAAGCGCTTCACAGAATATAGTGTAAAGTGAATTGACTGTATATTTTGTGATGGGATTTTGAAGGGATTATTAACTCTCCGGAAAAGTGATCCGCCAATTGACTAACAACAGGGTTCCTACTTACTACTAGGTAAACAGAGACGTGTGGAACAAGGAAACTTGCCTAACGTTTCGCCCTGCCCGGGAATTGAACCCACGTCCTCTTGCTTGCGAGGTGATTGCTTGAACCACTAAGGTACAGGACTCCAGCTTCAAGACAAATTATATTTGTATAGCGCCTTTCACGTCAGGAGGACGTCCCGCGGCGTTGGGACAGTCTTATCACTTCCTTGAAACATCTCAGAGTGCCTCACAGGATTGCCTGCTTTTGTAGATGAATATTTGTGGTACAATACTCATCTGATGAAAGGCAACATTGATCTGATGAAATCTCTTCTCTTTCTCCATGGTTACCTACTAGAAAGGCCTTGTACAATGTACCATTAACACTGGGGATTATGATGTGTCATGCATATCATTAACACAAGGTCCAAAATACCCTCAGCAGGTTTCAACCCGGTCTCAGCACTGAATAACTATCACTGGGGACTATTATGCAGGATTTGCAAATACATGTTTATTTTCCGTCAATTGTAAACCACACTTTAACACTTGTGTACAGAGGGAGTTGATTCTATGTCAGCGAATTAAAATGATTGGTTTGTTCATTGCATCATTGCGTAGGCGGTCAGGCCTTCAGCCTCTCTGCCTCCACCCTCTGGAACTCCATCCCACATTACCTCCACCTCGCTCCCTCCCTTGCTTCCTTCAGGGCACATTGTGCCTTTGGCCACCCTCCTCACTTCCACCCTCCCTGTTCCCAATTCCCCGCCCCAACCCCACCTGGTCCCAATCCCTGACTGTTCAGCGCCTGGGCCGTCCCCCCGACGTGAAAGGCGCTTTACAAATGTAATTTTGTATTGTATTGTACTTGTATTGTGGCAGCATCTATCTTTAATAACAGACTGCTGCCAGTCACCTAAGCCCTGCATTGTACAGCGTATAAGTTGCATTATGTCTTACATTATGTGAAAGATTTTTATTGTTGTGACAATTATGCTTTTTCTCATTTACATGCTCCATCTTGTTGACACCAACACACATGGGATCAACTTCAACATTTACGCACATCTACTTTTACTTCTCCAGCCGTGACCCCAGACAGACCGATGTTCTGTCCTCTTGCTCATCAGACATCAAGGACAACTTTCTGCAGCTAAATGTTGACAAGACAGAAGCCATACTCCTTGGCTCCCGTCAATGCCTTCTCACCACATCTCTGAACCCCTTAACCTCCCTGGCCTGACAGTCAAACTCATTGAGCCAGTTCACATCGTTGGCATCAAGTTCGATCCCCAGCTGGCCTTCCTTCCCCACATCCAGTCCCTGACCAGGACCGCTTTCCTCCACCTCTGCCACATCACTCTGACCAGATTTTATGCCCAGCACAGCTGAAAGCCTCATTCATACTTTCGTCATTTCCCACTCGATTTTTCCAATGCCCTCCTTAGCGATCTCCCCAGTTCCACCCTTCCAGAAATCCAACTGATCCAAACCTCCACCACCCATATTCTCGCACATACCAGGCTCTGCATTCCCATCACCCCAGTCTTTGCCAGGCTCCACAGGCTCCCTATTCCAGATTGATATCAAGATCCTCACACGTACAAATCAATCCATGCCCTGGCATCTTCCTATCTCTCCAACCTTCTTGCACCCTGCTCCACTACTCACCTCCCCTTTGCCCAGTTGGTTTGGTCTTCTACACATCCCTTGTCCACTCTGCTCCATCATCCCGCAGTCAGTTCGTGTTCAAACCCTCATTGTCCAGCACTTTAGGACCTCCTCCCAACTTGAAAGATGCTATATAAATTCAATTTGTCCTTATGCTTTCAGCCACCTCACCCCAAAACTCTGGGATTCTCTGCTTCAATCTCTCCACCTTGCTCCCTTCTTCGCCTGTCTTCAGAGATCATATCTGAAGACCTTGCACTTTGCCCTTGCCTAGGGTGACCTCCACTCTCTCTCCAGTTCGACGTGAATCTTTACCATTGTTAAGAGCTCCGAGACGCTACCGCGCAGGAAGAGTGCAATATAAATGCAAATTGTGGTTGTTGAATTACAAAAGCAAAACCTATGCCTCCGTTTTAAGATAATATTAATCGCTTTGAGATGTTCGCATGATGTGAATGGCATTATATAAACGTACATTTTAGCCCTGACACACATGTGGTGAAATTTGTGGAGTTTCGTTAACCGATTCCTCCTGGTAAAACTGAATCATCAAGATGAAGATGGACAGGTTGGAATCGGCTGATCTGGAGCAAGATGATTTGAGGGCAGAATTAAGTGCTGAACTGAAACAGGGCACAAAATCAATGATGACCGGAAGTGAGTCATTTTACAAGCACGGGAACCGTCTAAAACACAGGGGTCAAACTGGCCGAACTGCACACTTACGCAGGGAAACCATACACTGAAACCTTGTTAACGACAAGCCTGAGATTTTATGGATCTGAACCACCACATTATAACAAGGATCCACTGCATAATCAATCTATAGGGTCAGTGCAGGTGCTTACAGTTTATAATAATAATAATCCTTGCATTTGATATTTTATTTTATTTTATTTGATATTTTATCACGTCTTTTGAGACGTTTCAAAATGTTCACAGGATACACTGTAGAGTGTAGTATGTTGTGTGTGTTTAATGGACAAAGTGATCAGCACTAAATGAAACAAATGGTGGATGTCACAGACTGTCATTGGTGCTGCAATGAGAATCATTTCCTGCACTGTACCCCACATTGTGATTGTTACTTACCATGAGGCAGGAAGCTAGATTGTAAACAAGCTTTTAAGCTTAACTGGGATATCCTCTAGAAATATGTTTTGACTAATAAATATTTCCTTTCACATCTCACATTCCAATCTTTCTCCTCACGTTGAGAGTTGGGCAAAAAAGAAAAAACAGGACCAAAACATGCGGAGAGGGGTCCCTGAGCAGAAATGGGTTTAGTCTTATGTTCCTCAGAATCAAATTGAAATGAGAGCTCACAATGTTTTCATCCCGCCTACAAACTCTTCCAGTGCTGTTTCCTTGGCCTGCAGCAGACACGCTCTGCATCGAGCTTCCACTGTCGATCTCATCAGAGAAATGAACAGCTTCCAAAATATATACAATATGTGCAAAAACTGCGAATAAACTTCGTAATGGATGATGACTTGTAAAAATGGGAAGATAAATAAGGATAAGCCTTGCATTTCATATAGCGCCTAGTCACGTCTTCCGAGACGTCTCAAAGAGTCTCACAGAATATACTGTAAAGTGATTTGACTGTATATTTTGGGGGCCAAATAAAATGGCAATCTGAGAAATATGGCCAAAATAATGCCGGTGACTCCGGTCCGATCTCCAGCTTTGAATCGCATCTATGTTAACCTATCACACCTTATCCGGCCTTTCCTCGTACCAGGCCCTGCAATCCCATCACCCCCACCTTTGCTCATTGCTAACCATCCCCCAGTAAATTTAATTCAAGATCAACCTTGTCCTCATTTTTAATCCTGTCTACCTTTTTGCCCCCATCCTGCCCTACTGCTGTGACCTCTTGCAACCCTGTTGATCCAGCTGACCCTCTGCTCAGCAAACACTGACCGCTTTCATGTGCCAGCCCGATCCTTGTCACCATCAGTAGGCAGGTTTTCAGCCACTCTGTCCCCACTCTCTGAAACTCCATCCACCTCCGCCTTGCCCCCTTCATCCCTGCCCTAAGAGTCATCTTTTCGACCACACTTTTGGTTAGCTTCCCTCTTCTTCTTCAGCTCAGGCTCCCAGTCTGCGTGCAGCACGTTGAAAAGGCCACCCGACATTTGATATAGCGTCTTATCACGTCTTTGAGACGTCTTAAAGAGTTTCACAGAATATACTGTAAAGTGAATTGACTACTTTGTGGGCGAAACGCGGCAGCCAATTGTGCACAGTAGTGTCCCACAAACAGTCATGGATTGAGTGACCAAATTATTATTATTTTGTTCGAGGATTATTATCCGTGGAAAGCAATCCGTCAATCAACTAACAACCGGGTTCCTACTTACTGCTAGGTAAACAAAGGAGCGTGGAGTTAGGAAACTTGCCTGAGCTTTCGGCCTGCCCGGGAATCGAACCGGGGTCCTCTTGCTTGCGAGGTGAGGGCTCTAACCAATACGCTACAGGTCTCCACATTATAAATATATAAATGTGTTATAGAAATGTAAGGTGCGGTTTCAATCTCTGGCAGGGTGCCTGTGAAAATAAGGCAATGATTGGACTTGAATGAGGATGGGGGGGAGGGGAGAGAGTGTCTTGCCTCCATCCCGTGGAAGTGTTTGGGTCAGACACTTAATGGCACTGTTGCTTGTAAACATATCTGTGGGATAGACTGTCCTGTTTCACAGACAAAGGTAAGAGGCAAAAGGAATGGGAAGGAAACGCTGAGCCAAGGGAGAAGTGGAGAGCAAACATTTGCAACGAGGCTGGCTGGCACCTGTGGAATAGAACTGGAGGGAAAGCTGCTCGCTCACCTGTGAACAGTTTAGTCACTGCTTTACTCTGCTTCCTGGCAGAGCAGATCAGCAGCAGCCACGGTGGGAAGAACTCATGATGACTGGCGAGGATCTCGGCGATTGTTTGTGTCAGGCCCGTTTGCCTCTGTTCTCCATCAGTACAGTTCCAGCCCTCGTCGATAGAATCCACAACTAGGAAGAGATTCTGTGAAGGTGGCTTTATTCCCAACAGTGGCAAGAGCACACATCTGAAGGAAAGAGACATGGGCACATTCTTACTGGGTGCAATCAGAAACATCCAAAGCAGATTTCCATCAACTACAAAAGAGCAGCTGACGTTAATCAATTCAGATTACACAGTTTTCCTCCATATGTCTCCGCTCTCTCTCTCTCACACATGCACTTTCTTCCTCTGCTCAAACAGTTCTCTTTCTCTCATCACACACACCACACACACATCCTCTCTTTACACACTCACACCTCGCTCTCTCCTCAAATGTACACCCTCCTCGCTTTCTCTCCACACACAAAACCCTCTGCATCTCCACACGCACACACACACACACACACTCTCTGCATCAATCAGTGCACACAGTAATTTTACTTCTCAACATCATTATAATCGAAATAAAGTAATTACAAGCATCTTGAGATTTGATTGTACTGCTAGCATTTAATTAGGATTTATCAAATGATTAATAGATGTACAATTTGAATGCGAGCATTTAAATTGGAAAAAAAAAGCATCATAGAAGATTATCCTCTGTAGCTCAGTCAGTAAAACATGTTCTCTGTGTGGTACAGACATGTAAGGTACCAGGTCTATGCTGAGTTTGCTGATCTCAGCAAACAGATGATGAAGGTGTTTGTCACAAGATCACAAAATTAGTCTGGATGAAGAAGGCCCTTCAGCCAATCTGATCTCATCCTTCCAGAATAGCCACCCTATAGGTACTCCCATCACAGCATCAAGCTGTTTTTTAAATGAGTCCAGTGTCCTGGCCTCAACAACCCTTCCTGACAAACCGTGTGTTCCTGTGTATGAACCTGGCTCACTGGTAGCACTCTCCGAGTCAGAAGGTTGTGGGTCAAGCCCCACGTCAGGATTTGGAATCACATAGTCCAAGCTGACCCTCCAATGCAGTGATGGGGGTGGTTGTTGCATTGTCGGAGTTGCTGTCCTTCGGATGAGACGTTAAACCAAGGTCCTATCTGCCTATTGAGGTGGCTGTTAAAGATGCCATGACACTATTCAAAAAGAGAAGGGAGTTTCTCCTGGTCTCCCGGCCAACAAATCCCACAAATAAGATTGGTCACTCACTCCATGGCTGTTTGTGGGACATCACTGTGCACAAACTAGCTGTTGCGCTTTGCCAACAAAATACACTTTGCAGTATATCCCGTGAAGCGCTTTCAGACGTCTCAATGACATGATAAGGCTCTATATCAAATGCAGGGATTATTATTATTGTTATTATAAACTTCCAATTGTCAATTAGCTTTGGGGTAAAGAAAAACTTCCGGGTATCTGTACTGAAAATGCCCTTCACAACTCTAAACCCACGTACCTCATGTTCCACTTTCCTGGTGCTTTTCAAAGTGCTGTTGTGGGTTTACTTTTTCAATCCCATTTCAAATGATAAGACACCTCTAAGAGATGCCCTCTGAGGTATCTTCTCTCAAAACGGAATAATCCAAATTTGTCTAGTCGTTCCTCCTAGGTCATTCCTCTTAACACTGGAGATCAACCTCGTTGCTCCCTTCTGCACCGCCTCTAGGCAGCTCCTTATGTCAGTGTCTAGAACTGTATGCAGTGTTCAAGGTGCAGTCTGGTCAGAGCACTGTACAGGCTGAGAATTACAGCTGGGGATCTAAACTCAATTGATCTCGCAATATAGCTCAGCATCTTGTTTGGCTTGGTTATTGCTGCCTCCGCACTCTTTTGACATTGTGAGCGACAAATCCATTAATAGCCCTAGATCTCTTTCATGTACACCCTTGACAAGTTCAATCCCATCCACGGATTACATGCATTTCCTATTCTTGCTTCCTCTATATAGTACCTTGCATTTATCTGTATTAAACTTAATTTGCCAGTTATCAGCCCACGTGCATACACTATCAAACTAATTTTTGAAGGATTTTGTTGCCTCCTCTAATTTCACAGTTCTCAGTTTTCTATGGTAGAGAAAAGTCAGTCTAGAAAATCAGTCTGGACTCACTAACTGGGGTCACATGTGAAAAAGGCTTTGTAATCCATTCCAAACACCAAGAGCAGTCTAAACATCATTTAATAGTAATACAATACAACAGATATCTAACGCAGTGCTTCTAAATATTTGCAAATAGCAAACAGTATCAAATTATAATTTGTTGCTTTCTAATATATTGAATAAAAGCAAGCAAACTCCCCCAAAAAACACAATAAATATGGGCAATGCTGCGTTGGGTGTTGAACCAAAGTGGCTCATTGAATCGTCGTGGTGGTAACAAGCAAGTGGTCCGGGATCAAGAGCTTTATTTGGGAGCTGCTTAGAGGAGTCTTCAATCTTCCCCCCACCCCACCTCCTCCACCTTCAACAATTGCAAGTAACTGTTCGAATCCCATGATCTGGGTGAGGGGACTCTGGATTTTCCGCAGCTGCTATTCATTACTGCGTTGCATCCAAACTCTATTTTAACTGCAGCAAATATTTACATTCTGGGATGACTGGATCTGTAAACACCGAGATTGGGATCAATCTGCTCAGAATACATGGCTTTGTTTGATGAAGGAGCTCAAAAGCAGCAGAGACCAGTGCAGAGGAGACACTGAAGAGAAAGGTCCGTATCCGTTATTTCAAACAAGGGACCCGGGTTTCCTTCCTGAGATTGGCCCCACTTACACAAAAGGCTCATCTCAAGACTATCAGTTGACTGTTTCTGTAAGTTGTATCGGCTGCTTCCACTCCCACCGTCCACAAGAGCAGCTCATAAAAACGGCAGGAATTTTGCATCCACTGCGCCAGAGTTTATGGTATTTTGCGGTAGTTTAGAAAAGTGTCCTCAATAAATAGCGCTAAATTGCGTTGCATCTTTAGTCATCAGAGTGGTGACGGAGAGAGAGGCAGGATTCAATAATGATAATCCTTGCATTTGATATAATGCCTTAACACGTTTTCGAGACATCACAGAATATACTGTGAAGTGAATTGACTATATTTTGTGGGCTAAACGCAGCAGCCAATTGCGCACAGCAGTATCCCCAAAACAGTCGTGGATTGAGTGACCAAATTATTATTATTTTTTAATCAAATCAGTTCCTCTCGCTGGCGAGGCAAGTGCTCCAACCACTGAGCTATAGGACTCTATGACTCTAATGTATTGACACTGTGCAGCAGGATTAAACAGGGCGACATTTCAATGTTGATATCATTCCGCTTGCTGTTGACAACCCTGAAAACAATAGTTAGCATTCAAGCTTTCCGTGACTGTTTGTGGGGACGCTGCTGTGTGCAATTGGCTGCCACGTATCGCCCACTATAGTCAATTCACTTTACAGTATATTCTGTGAAGCGCTTTGAGACGTCTCGAAGATGTGATAAGGCACTATATCAAATGCAAGGATTATTATTATTGTCAACACATTTCCGGACCAACCTACGATGAGTCATAATGTGGCTGGAATGCTACAAACTAATGGCAGCAAACAACAGTCCTTTGTTGGAAATGCCAATGGATTTATTCACATCTTTATTCATCCCTGTGTCACTATCTCAATGTCAACACAACCGCACTTCGTCATCTCCAGACCCGACTTCCTCCTCGTGCTCGCCTCCATCGCCTTGCTCAGTTCCACTGGCTTCCTAAACCCTAATGAATTATCTTTAAGACCCTCGGTCTTAACTTTAAATGCCTCCCCCCAACTTTCTGCCAAAACGGGGTGGCGGGGAGGGGAAGGAGACAACACTCTGTGCAGAGCACAACCCCCCACTCCCCGACCCCATCAGTTCTTATATCTCAGGTCTTTGTGCCCATTGGTGGATGAGTTTACCTTCACCCATTCCTCCTTTCCAAACCCTCTGCCTAATTGCCTCCCCTTACGATTTCAATACATTCGTCTAAAAGACTCCCTCTCTCCTTGGTTACACCTTCGCACATCGTCCTCTCCTGCGTGTCCATGTCCCACCCTGTTTGGGCTCTCACTCAATAACAGCAACTTGCATTTATATATCACATCGTTGAGACGTCTCAAAGCGCTTCACAGGATATACTGTAAGGTGGATTGACTGTACATTTTGTGGGCGAAATGCGGCAGCTGATTGCGCACAGCAGCGTCCCAAGGAGTGAGTGACCAATTTTACTTGGGGGATTGTTGGCCAGGACACAGGGAGAGAGAAACTCCTCTCTCCTTTCGAACAGTGCAGTGGGATCTTTAACCGGTAGAACTGGCCAGTGATTAGCTCACTCTTTATTCCCTCCCCTCCCCCAACGCCCTGAGGTATAAATCAAACAGTCGGAGCTATAAAGGAGAAGGGGGAGGAGGAGAAATGAGATTCCTATTTTTAAACAGAAACAAAGTAATGCATCCTTTGGAACATTATTTTTTTTTAAAAAAACGCAGAATGGCAGTTACAGCAGTTGGGAATCCTCGCAGTGTCCAACGTGAAAACAATTCATCATTTTCCTCAAGGGCAGATTTGAAATGTTTTTTTATGTGGCAAGCAGGATTCCAGCTGGCAGAGTGGGCTCCCGTAATGAGAAACAGTCAAAAATTATTAACCTTATTTCACAGCAAGAGCTGAATACAAATCACGTACGACCTGGGGGAGAAACGTGTTTTTTTTAATGAAGTGCGGTGCTGAGGTACAGCAAGACAACAGCTTCATCAAAGCCCACACCCAGGAGATAAGGGAACGATAACGACTGTACTATCGGGACCGAACGTCATTCCAGCAGCTGTATTATAATAATAATCCTTGCATTTGACGTAGCTCCTCATTGCGTCTTCTAGCCGTCTTAAATCGCTTTGCAGAATATGCTGTAAAGTGTAGTGACTGTGTGTTTGTAGGTGAAACGCTGCAGCCAATCATTTGCTCTGCGTTTTAAAATCCACACGGATACACGATCTTGTGACCACGTGTGTGGTGCGTGGTGGAATTCTGAAAATCAGATGCCAGCCCAAATCCCCGATCGCAAAAATTGCATTTCACTTCAAACGTTTAAAGTTTAAACGTCGTGTGTTGTACTTTCGATAAGGATTTAGCTGTCAAAGACGTGGAGTTAAGTCTTTCTCTCTCTTTCGTCTGACTGTACAGCTAGCTTCGCCCAGTGTTCGAGAGCTGTGAAAGGCCAAGGGAAACAGCAGGACCTTTCATGGCATATTAGTCAATTATGCCGGTCTGTGCCAGTGTGGGGAATTGGACTGAGGGTTCAATCCTTCAATTAACCTCCTCAATCTCTTATTCTCGTTTCTCTCTCTCTCTCACTCGTCTACCAGTGCAGTCGGCTGGGATTAATTGTTTTATTCCATTAAAAAAATCAAAATCAGAGCTTTTGAAGAAAAAAGATCCATCTTCAACCCTGCAGAATTTGATATTATAATGCTCTAAAGTCAGCTCACCATTCAGTCTGCAATCATTTTGATGCCCGTGTGTGCCTTGGATCAAGGCAGCTGTCAAATAACCCACTTCTAAAGCTTTTTACTGATGGCTCGGTTGGTGAAGTGACTACCAGCTGCGGAACTAAGGTCTTTAGAGCAGTAGGGTGCCGGCTTCAATCCCAGGTTTTTGCTGAGTTAGCCGGTCAGCGGTAGAGGCACGGAGAAACTGGTCTCAGCACCCTTCTCTTTGGGGAACGCAGGAGAGGAAACCAGTCAGGATTCCCACCCCTGATCCTTACCAACCAACTGGAAAGTGTGCAAGTGAGAGCGAGCCAGATGAGTAAATGAACAAGCTCAGCGTTCACTTTCCCTACGGCATTATAGGTTCCTAATTCTCCACATAAAGAATTGTCGCGTGACAAAGGCGTTTGTAACCCATGGAACCACACTCAGCAAATGTCAGGGCTTTCAGAATAGGAATGGAGAGGAATCATGTCTATAAAGCTTTGCTGATAAGCGATGGCAAATTCCCTCCAAGAGTTTGTTGTAATTAGGTCACTGGAATGAATCCTGCACGCCCAAATGTCATCACATTCTATGATAATAATATTATTATTATCACATTCTCTATCACTGGAGTCTGAATTGCAGCGGTTTGTAACTGGAGTCATTCCAGAGCAGAATTCCCACGGGTCACAAGACCCTACTCCCACTTTTTAAACTGTGTTCAACTCTGCTACCTATCAAATTGTATTCAATACAATTATTGTCACTATTTGCGATTCGGAGTCGCTGCAATGTAGACCCGATTGATGTGGGGATACCATAGAAAAACAGGAAAAAAAAACTTTTGAGTGGCATAAAGTAAAATACTATTTGTATTGAATACTGATAGACAGCAGTGTTGAACACAGTTTAAAAATTCTGTAATCTAATCTCAGTGAATTGGCTCTTAGGTTCCAAGACATCACTTGGAAAGGTTTTATTAGATTACCGCTCGTATTCAGACCTCAATATTCGCTATTCTCTCGGTCATGTACCTCCGAAAATCACACTTCAGGAACGAGACCAAAACACACACATATGGCAAGTGCATTTGTACTTGTCTGCCACCATTTCAAAGTGCATATTGTACATAAATACAGAGGAGTGAACAGCACTCTCAACAGAGCACAATGCCTTTCCCTCGTGTCCGTGTGCAATGAGATCAGTGCCCATACTGAATTTGACCTTAAATGACCTCCCGAGCATAGCACCAAAGTATGAACTGACAAATTGATTTAGGATGTCCACCCCTACACTTCAAAAAAAATTACATTTAATATTTGGTAGTTCTATCTTGAATGACCCCTTTAAACTGCTCATTACTCACCAGCGTCTGTTGCTGACACTAATTCATTTTTATGACTGATCATTGCCCACAGGTCTGTGGTGCTCCTCAAGTCCCATCAGAACCTGTTTTTTTAATGACTTTACTTGTGTTACAGCGAACTTTTAAGACTAGCGCACACGAAACTCTCACACCAGCGCAAGATCAGTACAAATGTACAAACACCCAAAAACATAATACTATAACCTCCCTTTCCTCCCCGCTGAAGGCAGAAGCCCATGGTAACCTATTCCTTTGTGAGCAAAGGAAACCCTCCAGCAACTCACATGGCTATTCTTCATATATGAAGCCAGAGAGTGAAGATTGCAGGTTAGTTAATTACACAATCCCATCCTCAATTGATGTCCGTTAACCCATACTTTCCACCCACCAGAGCTCACTCTGGCTCCTTTTGCACTCACTTGCTCGGGGATACGAAGGCCAATAATAATAATAATCCTTGCATTTGATATAGCGCCTTATCACGTCTTCGAGATGTCTCAAAGCGCTTCAAGGAACATACTGTAAAATGAATTGACTGTATATTTTCTGGGCAAAACGCAGCAGCCAATTGTGCACAGCAGTGTCCCACAAACAGTCGTGGATTGAGTGGGCAAAACGTGGCAGCCAATTGTGCACAGCAGTGTCCCAAAAAACAGCCGTGGATTGAAAATTACCAATTTATTATTTTTTTTGTTTTGGAGGGATTATTATCAGGCGTGTAGAGTAATGAAACTTGCCCAAGGTTTGGCCCTGCCTGGAGTTGAACCCAGGTATCTCGCTTGCAAGGAGAGTGCACTAGCCACTGAGCTACAGGACTCCACATTGTCGTTGAGCACGCGATCTCAATACAGAACTCATAATCGCATGGCATGTGAATGTGTATTTTGACCTCTTTGTGCATTAATTGGCTGCCGTGTTTCGCCTACAACACAGTCACTACACTTTACAGTGTATCCCGTGAAGTGCTTTGAGACGTCTCGACAACCTGATAAGAGGCTGTATCAAATGCAAGGTTTTTTTATTATTATTACTACAATAAACCTCACATAAGTCATAGGGGCCATACATTTAACACGACTTATGCAAAGTAGGACTTATGTCAAACTTGCATAGAAATATAAATCCTTTGAACGGGATTCGGGCAGATGTACGACACAGGCAATTATACGATTTATACAGATCAGACTTCTAGAAGATTTCCGTAGTTGATAAACTGGCTGGACAAAAAGCAGCGTGTATGAGTGTTTTTTTTTTTTGATCGCTTACTTGGTTATTACTTTCGGTTATCTGCTTAACACGGCGTGTACGCGGGTGAAAACGCCGGATGTCAGCATCGTGGAAAATACCGGCAATATCGTACGGAGAGGGGGGCCGTCAATCGAGGTCAACTCGACCAATCGGGGGATAAACGCTCCAGGCCAGCAGATGGAAGCTAACCCGGTCACTAATGATCAGCTTCAACTGGGCACGACCTGGCAAAGGGCAGAGTCTGGCGGGTTCTCTCGAAAGAAAAACAATGAGAAGACTTCAAAGCTTCCCACCTGAATAGTGGCAGATGTTTTGTTAAGTTGATGTTTGTTAAGTAAATATACATGTAAACATAGCTGTATTGTGTGAGTGTATGTAAGACGTTTTCTACTAAAGTTGGTGCCTGTGGCTAAAACGGTGTCGCTGTAGATACACCTGTGGCCAGTCGACGATTTCTGTGATATTAATGGGATATTAATGCTCTGGATATTAATGGGAAAATAGAGAAGAGATGGGAATCTAACAAGCCCTCGGAATCAACAGTCCTTTTAATATAATGATTTTAATATCACGTCTTCGAGATGTTTCAAAGCGCTTCACAGAATACACTGTAAAGTGAATTGACTGTATATTTTGCTCGCAGTAGTGTCCCACAAACAGTCGTGGATTGAAGTGACCAAATTAAAAGAGGTAACTGTTCTCTGTGCAACATTCTCCGTGTTTTACACACTGGTTTGATAGCAGACGCTCCCCAAAACCAGACTCCACAGCAATTGGCATCAGATCACTGCACTGCAACAGGGCGCTCACATGCTATTCACATTGACGGGCAAAGTTCATCGCTCAAGACATTTCAATGCCCACGAATCGGAGACATTGAATAACGCTTTCTTTTCGCTTTGTCGTTGTTTAACCTGTTATAAGGTCAAAATACATACCGGCAAATTTTGGCAATTAAAATTACTAACCACGATCACTTCCTTCACAGAGTAATGTTAGCAGTGTTTCCTGTGTATAGGACACTGACGCTCTGCGCAAGAAGTGATGCTACCAGTGCTTCGCGAGCATGTGCAGGACGTGTCTTCAGCGACGCAACCACGACTTGCCTGGCAGCCGCGTTTTAGGGCGAGAAGGCGGGTAGACTGCATGGAACCGTATTTCACCAGCGTTCAAATTGAGGCAGCTCTATACTGGAGGAACACTATAAACAGGGTTCACCTGCAGCTCATCGTCATTCTTTGCTACCATCAGATAGGCTTTTCAGACAGAGGATGCTCCAATTGGCCGAGGAAGGGGAATTTCACCCAGGGCTCCCGCTCTATTTCCCCTCCCCTCCACTCCACCACCGCTCCCCTCCCCATCAGCCGGGTGTCTGACACATGCTTCAGAGTATCCAAACCAAGCTGAGATTTCCATGCATCCCACCTACACATGGAAATCCCAGAGATTGATTGACGGATTGACTCTCTCCCTGGAGGAACGCATCCTGATTACCTAATTCCAGAAAGTATTAGGCGCAGGTTGGCAAAAGCCACGGCTTGTGGACTCCAGAGTGTGTGTTGGGGTAACTGCTGGAGTCTAACCAGCTAATCACTGTTTGACAAGCTTTCCCGCTGCTTGTCCAGCTGGGACCACCCTACCCATTAGGGCTTTGGCTTGCAGGGTTAACAGGAACTGAGTGGGAGGATTCCCTGCCCCCAGTGACTGATCTGCCCGTCCAGGTCCTGCCGATGAGCCAGGCTGGGCTGTGCTGTCGTCAGCAGTGCCCTGGGATACTGCGGACCGGCCTGGCTCAGAAACCAGACTACCCAGACCACCACAGAGGGCTGGCTCGATTCCGACACACCATTGCCAGGCATATCACCTTGGAGCCAGTTCAGCTCCAAGGAGACCCCACTTATTTCTGTACCTGCTGTAAAGGAGTCCTGTAGCTCTGTGGTTAGAGAGCTCGCCTCGCAAGTGAGAGACCTGGGTTCGATTCCCGGCACGGCAAAACCTTGGGAAAGTTTCCTTACTCTACATGTCTGATGATAATCCCTCAAGAAAAAAAAACGATAATAAAATTGGTCACTTCAATCCATGACTGTTTGTGGGACACTGCCGTGCGCAATTGGCTGCCGTATTTCACCCACAAATGTATAGTGAATTCACATTACAATATATTCTGTGAAACGCTTTGAGACGTCTAGAACACGTGAAAAGTGCTATATCAAATGCAAGGATTATCATATTTATTATATATATATAAAACAAATCAGTTATAGCCATCAATCAACACTTCCTCTAAGTCCACGTGTGTGGACACGATTGGATCCAGCGAGTACAAAATCTTATAATTTTCAGATGGGAGTTTCAAGACGCTGAAGAGGACGGAAAAGGTTAAATATGCCTTAAACATTGATGAAGATTTCTACAGATGGTTTAAATGGCTAGCTCTATGTTAAGACGCCGAGTCTTAAATTTCAGTCCATCTCAGATGGAGCAGTAATAATAATAATAATAATAATAATCCTTGCATTTGATATAACACTTTTCATGTCGGGAGGACGTCCCAAAGTGCTTCACAGAACACACTGTAAAGTGAATTGACTGTATATTTGTGGGCGAACGCGGCAGCCAATTGCGCACAGCAATGTCCCACAAACAGTCGTAGATTGAAAATGACCAATTTATTATTGTTTTGGGTTTTGGAGGGATTATTATTAGGCTCTGTGTGGAGTAAGGAAACTTGCCCAAGGTTTCGCCCTCTGCCTGGAATTGAACTCAGGTCTCTCGCTTGCAAAGCGAGTGCTCTAACCACTGAGCTACAGGACTCCACAATAGAATCTCTCTTTGCCATCTTAAATGCCACCCTCAGCCTGGCTCGTATCCTTGCTTCAGAATCAGAAGGCAGTACCTCAAGACCTACTTTGGGACTTTTGAAGTCATAGTGTACGCTGACACTCCATCCAATATAATACTGGGGATGCGCTACAGGTGCTGTCCTTCAGAAGAGGTGTTAAACTGAGCTCCCGCCTGCTCTTCAGATGGACGTTAAAGATCCCAGGACATTATTCAAAAAAAGAGAAGGAATGGTCCTGGCCTACAATCTCCCAAATAAAATTGGTCATTGGTTTCATGTGGGATATTGCTGCCACTTTCACCTACAAAATACACAGTAACTCCACTTTACTGTATATTCTGTGAAGCACTTTGAGCCGTCCTCTCAACCTGAAATGTGCTATATCAAATGTAAGGATTATTACTATATGCAAGGATTATTATTATTATTTTAATGATGCTGAAATATGATTTTTGGAACAAGAAAAGTTATTTTGATACTGTGAATCACAGACAGCCTCCAAAGACATGAGGATTCCATGTTAGTGTACTAAGCATCAAAGGCACAAGGGTAAACTGTGAAGCACATGGACCTAGTACCGTGTGTTTAAAGTATAAACAAGGACTGAGCTGGGAGGCTGGTCAGCACGCTGCCCTTTCACCTCTCAAACATGGGTCGTCTAACATCAGGTCAGACTAACAGGATTAGAGCCCTCTTTGCTCCCCTGAAAGTGTCCAACGTTAAATGACCCTGGATCATCTCAAACTAATTGTTTAAGTTGGCACGGACCCTCTCTGCACACAACACGCCACTGGAAACACTCTTCCGAAGTAAAGCATTTGGATAAAACAGAAATTTGAGCAAACCTGCTGAGGTGTGCTAGACTTGATCTTGTGGTGCCAAGCTCCAGACTGACATTCCACTGCGCTGCACTGTCAGAGGCTCCATCTCTTCGAGTGGGCGTTAAAGATATCGTGGCACTATTTGAAAAGAGATGTGTTTCTCTCGGTGTCCTGACTGACAATCAGATAAAAATTGATTATACTCTGCGTGACTGCTTGGGGAACTTTGCTGTGTGCAAATTGGCTGCCACATTAACATACAAAATGCAATCATTCCAGTTTACAGTAAAACCCCGTGAGGCGCTTTGACACAATCCAACGTGATAACCTGCTACATCAACTACAAGGATTACTGTTATTATGATTATTATTATCACTATTAGGTGTAAAAATACAGTTTTCCTCCCAGAACAAACTCAAGCACAAAATTCAGAATAAACTGTATTTAAATACTAAGTGAGTTATAATGTATTCGAGTTATAACAGTTTACCCATGACATCAAAGAGCGTTTAATCCCTTCAATGAAAACTCCATACGGAACAAAACAAATCCTGCGTGCATTTGAAATCTAATGGATTCCAATTTATTTCCTCCCTAGGCTTGTACTGGATACAATGTCAGGAGCAAAATTTCATCCACGCATAAACACATTACGCTACATGGCCTGAGGTCTACAAGTGTCTATAATACATATGTATTCATGAAAGTGAAATGTATTTGTATTAGTGCAGGCTTGGTGCCTTATTCGGGAATCCGAGCAGGAATAGATATGCAGTCTAAAGTCTACCAATTATTTTGCTAGTTCCCCTAGTAGCCTTGTGGGTAAAGGCACCAATTGTTGCCCATGTAGATTTAGGTTTGAAACTCAATTTGTGCTGAATTAGCTGATCTCAGCCAAGGCAGCAGTTTGGGTGATACAATTGTGGTCAGTGTCACTGAGATAGGGGTGGTGACGGTGGTGGAAGAGGGTTTAAAAAAAGGGCAGCCAGGCTTTCTTCAGTGGAGTAAAAACCAGAATGCTAACTCTGGACAAAGAAACAGCCACATCCCCTCCACACACTATTAAAGCCTCTTTGCTAGTCAGCATCGTTTGTGGCCAAAGAAAAGTAAGGGAAAGTCCACTGCAGTGTTTGAACAGGAGCATTCAGTTTGTACACAAGAATGGCATTGTTTGTGTGCCCATTCTTACACACATTTTGCCAGCGTGTCTATAGACCTGCCTACGGAATCAATGGAAAGCACATGCCCAGCAGAATTCCACTCCTGACTTTGGACGCTTGTGGGAGGAGTGGGGTGGGATCTAGAGGAAGGGAGGGAGGGAGGGGGTAGAAGATTTTCTTTCCTGTTGTAGATTAAAACACAACCCAAACATTGATTACAACCTGTTCCCTGTTGTTTTTCATTTGCATTAATTTGCCATAAGGCATGATCACTCCCAGTTACGTGGAAATTCAATAAGACACGTAGCAGGGAGAGAATGGGAGTGGGGGGGGTGGGGGGGGGGGAGGAGAAAGCAGGAGAGTTGTAGAATAATTGTAATAATTCTCCTAAGTGACATTAAAACAAGTTCAACAGCTTTATACACGTCTTCATGGGATGAATGTCATTAACCCAGTCCATAAATTACATACCAGGCAACTTATCCGAAAGGCAATACAGTAGATTATTTCCTACCAATTACAGTCAGTACAATACCAGTAAATTACAGGGTCAATGGCAGAAAAGTAATATTCCAGGTTAATCTCTCCGCTGAGAATTGGAGTCAACTCTTCACTGAGATGCCAGGGTTCTGCGAATAACAAAGGATTCTTCAGATTTATACAGTGCATTTCACAAATTGACCCCCTTGCATCGATTTTCAGTGGTTGAGATTGAATGGACAGCAGATCATGAGCGCTCACAAAGGGGAATGGGGCAAGCATTATTTTCTTCACTGACTTCACGTCAGCCTGTCTTAGTTAGTAGCATTCTTGCCTCCAAGCCAAAAGTGTATGTTCTCAAGCCCCACTTGGGGATATGCAATGCATCTAGTCTATGCAGACACTTCAATGCGGACAGTTTCATCCAAAGGATGGAACCTCCAACAACACAAACTCCGCCGCCACCCCCCCAGCACTGCATTGGTGGGTCAGCTTACACTCTATGCGATCAAGTCCCGATGTGGGATTTGAACCCACAACCTCCTGACTCGGAGGCGAGAGTGAGCCAAGCTGTAACACAAACCAAGTCTCCAGACGGTGGTACCTTAATCCTTTCTTAAAATGCACAGGATTAAAATTGTTTTAGTTAGATCAAACTATTCTGCATGTGGCATATAATACCAATTCTAAAGGGCAAAGTATTTTTTTTAATTGAAATGCTTTTTCTTTTGCTAAATGAGAGTTGATCCCAAACAATGGATTTTAGGACATTTTCCCAAAGTGACTGTTCACATCTAACGATGGAAATGACTGAACAAAAAGTTTTGGTAATTTGTTTCTGCCGGGATGAATAATAAAACTGACAATCAATAAACCTTTGAAGTCTCCATGAATTCTGAAAAGGGAAATGAATCATTGCTGAGCTGGGCAGGGATTTGAAGAATTGCCGCAGTACAGTCAAATTCACAAAGTCAGAGAATTTGGGACTGATGAAGCTGCTGTCAGTGAGATCATTTGCTTCATTCAATAGTTGAAGGGGCCTCGGGTCCCAAATCAATGCATGCAAACATAGAAGGTTTGATTGCTAAATGACATTTGTCAGCCAATATTGCTCACACATTGACAAACAAGACTAATTGCAGCCTGCTGAGTCAGGGGACAAAAATAACTGCAGCCAAAGTGTGACAGCACTGTTGGACAAAGCTCCTTAAGAGTTTCAGTAACCCTGTCCTTTGGCAAGGGTCCACTTCAAAGAGCACTGAGAATGAGCAACACAAAACTGACCATCAATGCAGCAGTCTTTCTTTCATGAAGAACTAACCTAGTCCTGTTCTCCTTTTCAATCCTTTCCTGCGTTAATCGGAAAGCTTACTGTGATCGGGCCAAGGGTGCATTTGCTTGCCGTATACCATTTAAAGAGGTAGTTAACCAGTGCATGAAAATCTTGCACGTTTATAAAGTAAAGGAGGCACCTGAATAGACCTCACATCTAGGAAACCCGGAGCAGTTTGTCTTAATTGGAATTGCAATCAATTTTGATCTTCCTTTTACATCAGTACAGATAATTCATTGGCCAAGGTTTGTCATGGGTGCCTTTTAATGCAGCTGTTTGACACTGTAGCAACTTTCAAGGCCATTCCTTGCCAGAGAATCAAAATGCTTCATTACTAAAACAAAAATGAACATAAAAGAGGAAACAAAAGACTAGTAAAGTTGCTGGTATTTCTTCACATTTTTTATAATACTACTTGCATTTGACATCAATCCTAATACAGGTAGAAGCTTGGGACTTCAAGATCATAGTCCAACTGAACTCCAATATCATGCTGGGAAAGTACTGCATTGGCACAATGTTTTGGATGAGATGGCAAACTGAGGTTCCCATATATCTACCTGTTCAGGCGGACACTAAAGACCACACGATTCAAAAAAATGTCCCGGCCAACAATCCTCTAGAATTGATCAATCACTTGATGGCTGTTTATGAGACATTCTGTGCATAAATTAGCCAACAAATACATGGTCACGAAACTCTACAGTAAAACCCTGTGAACCACTTTTGAGATTTGTCAACAACGTGATATGGCGCTTTATTAAATGCAGAGATTGGCATAAACCGCATGCAAACACCCCATAATGTGACTCCTTTGCAGGTAAAGACCAAAACTGAAGGTACTCATTTGCACGCAATCCCTTTAGAGAATGTATTTGTAATTTTCACATGGATATCTGTTAGTGCAGTCAGGTTTGCCAATTTGCCAGTGATCTCTGTGCTTTCCCCCCAGGTTCCTGGTTTTGTGACTGGCAGGAAGCCGGGGGTGTGGAGCAGTGGAAGAAGAGGAGGAGGAAAGAATAGATAATCATAGCTGCACCAATCTGAACTTAACACAACAGAGATGAAAGTTATCACGGAGCACAGTAGCTTGGCGATAAGCTCCACTCCATGGGTGAGGAGTAAAAAGCAACTGGCTCTGCTAAAGAATTAGTTGCGAAACCCCTCTTTCCCACTCTCCACATATTGTACTGCTCTCACTGTGTCCTCCCATGTCGTCATGAGGTAGGTATCCATCTCCCTGGATGAGAGGCAGCTGACTTGCTCAAAGGCTCTAGTTTGTTAGCTATGGGTTCAAAGGTTCTGGTTTCCGCTCCCGGGAGAGATGGAAGAGAACTGTTGCTACTGCCTGGCACCTTCCTCCCCAGCCCCACGGCAAAACTTGGGAAGACTGTGAACTTGGCAATGTGGCAAAACTCCAACTGCAAATCCACACCTCGTTACCTTGCGCCCAGAGCTGGCTCTGGAGAACCAGCAGGCTCTTCCACTGAGCAGCCTCTTCCCTCTAGCAATTTATTAAACGTTTGGTTCAGTACATCTGGAAGAAGAGAATGAAACTCACCGCAAGCTGGGCCCCGTCCCTTAAACTGTACAATATGTTCCAGTCTGCACAAGCGGATCATTCACCGGGTTTTAAGCTGTGCTTTTATTTAGCGATTTAAAAAAAAAAATAGCCAATTTTATCAAGCTTAATGAATGGCCAGCCATTTAAACCGGACTCTGTTGCATGAACAGCCCACACAATGCAAGGCTCTGGAAACAGGAGGATGCTAACCCTGTCCGAATGCTGTGGCCCAGCTGTTGCTGTGCCGACTGTACTGTTTGTGCTGTGGGAGAGGGCAGGATCTGTGTTCGGAAATTAAAAACCAATATGTAGCAGCAAATGTCCCAGAATCGAACAACTGTTTGCAAATAGGCCGGCCAGTGTCTTCAATATCCCCGATTAGGAACTGCAAGGCGCTGCCAAAGCCCAATTTTACACTGCAACGAGGCAACAACAAACTGCATTTCTATAGCGCTTTTCATGTCGGGAGGATGTCCCAAGGCGCTGGACCTTCAAGAGCTTGCACCTGAGACAGGGCCTGGAATTAAGAGGGGTTGAAGGCAGGGGCTGGAGGATGATCAAAGGCAGAGGAAGGTCTTGAGATGAGCCTTGAAGGAGTCAAGAGAGGGGGCAAGCTGAAGGGTCTGTGGGATGGAGTTCCAAAGGGTAGGGGTTAAGAGGCTGAAGCCCTGACCGTCGATGATGGGGCTGGCAGGGAGTGGGGGGGGGGGGGGGGGGGGGGAGGACATGGAGCGGGCCAGCACTTGCCTCTTGTCACTGGGAAGATGAGTTGTGCAGAGACACTGAGATTAAAACCTGCACCGCAACATTATAAATCACTCACCACAATCTCACTGCAACTCTGGCTCGGTTAGTTTAAAAATAACTCCAGAGAGTGGAAAAAAAAATACAAGCTCCCAGTTCTTCCCCATTAACCCAGCACAAGATAGAGACGCCTACTTTCTGCCTTCTTTCCCATTTCCAAGCCAGACACTTGTGATGGCTGATGCTCCAATTCTTCACTGTTCCTCCTCTATCTCGCCACACAGACAGACACACACAGACAGACAGAGAGAGGACCTTGGAGAAGGAAATGAAAGAAAAGCAGGCTATTCATATTTTTTCCTCATTCGTTACATTAGGTCATATTTTCCCTCTTGCCCGCTCCTCAGTCCTATCAATTAGCAATTAAAAGGCTTCTTCAGCAGCTGTGGAGCAGATGATGGTGGGGCCAGCTCGCTAGCCTCTTTTGATCCTGCCATCTCCCTCCCTCCCTCCCTCCTTCCTTCTTTGAATCTCTTTGCTGACAGAATCCCAGAAAAGAAAGTAACAAAGAACAAAAAGACTTCCTGCACACAAGCGGAGGGGAAGGGAGGGGAGATAAAAAAAAAACAAAATAGAAGAAAAAAAAATGGTGCACACAGCCTCTTCTCCCCCAAATAAAGAAACAATAACAGGCTCACTGTTTTTGGCACAAAAATTGTCTTCTGCGCTCAGTGCTACACACACACACATACACACACACATCAAGCTGCCAGGAGGAATAGTAGTTTATTATATCTTTATTTAAAAAAAACTACTTAAGCTGCATGTCATATGCTTGACAAATGTTGTGGACGTCTGCACGAGCCTCTAAGCCTTTTAACCCTTGGACTGATCTGTATCTTCTTCAAATGCAAAAGCTACCAGACCACCACCAACTCCCCCCACCCCCCCCACCACCCCGCCCGCCCCAATCCCCATCCACAGACAGACACACACACACACACAAACCCTGCTATTGTATGCAGGCAGCTGGAGGAGCTGAGCTCTCTCACTCTGGAAACATGCCAGACACTAAGAGAAAGAAATAAGGGATCTGCCGAAGAATACAAACCTCTGTTAAAAAACAGAGTGGATGACTTTCTAACTGCATTCAAACGAGCAGAATTGCAGTCGAGCAATCAAAAACAGTCTTTGCCACTGTATGCATCAGTTTTTGTTACACAGGTGCTCCCCAAAGGACAGCATCTAACTCATATACCTATGACTAAAGATTTTTTTTAAAAAAAGGAACATGGGGCAAGAATACTGTTGTGTGCTGAAATGTGAGTTGTTGCTCGTAAAATGCTCCAACTGGCATCAATGACCCTTCTGAAACATCATTTTGACTCCAATTATTCCCTCCACTAACGTGGTTGTCCCACACGTGATTAAACAGCCAGTTGCTGTCCAGGTTGAACCATTCAGTGAGATACTTTTGAGTTGCTGGTCGGTGCCTGTGAAACAATGCCCAACATCTGTCGAGCGTGTGAGATGAAGTTGGAACAGAATCAGATTCAACAACAGTCACAACTTGCCCTCGGCGCAGGGCAGCGTCTCAGAGCGCTTAACAGTGGCGGAGCCTGACTCCGAGGCGTGGGGAGGGTGGGAGGTGGCCCTAAGCACGGTCAAAGAAGAAAGTTTTTAGGCAGAACTTGAAAGAGGGGAGAGAGGGGGCAAAGCGGAGGGATTGAGGGAGCGTTCCAGAGTTTTCAGTCTCTTAAGATTCGAATCAATCTGAAACAACACAAACTCTTTCACATCACATGTAAGATATGCCTATTTGGATTTTAAATCATGCTAATCATTTCTGCTCACACCATAATTTGTATGTAAAATTGATTACTTCATACAAACACTGAAAACTCTCTGACATGGATCTCTCACCAAAAATCCTTCACATGCAGAAAATATGCTCATTAAATGCTCATAAACCACACTACAATATTGTACTACACCAAAGATGCAGTAATGATGCATCTTTGCAAGTCCAAGTACAGAAACAGCCCCTTAAAGACAGACATCTTCCATACAATGATGAAGAATTAAGGGTCGTAAAACAATACTAAGTCCCAGAATTCAGCTCCTGTTGCAAGGAGCACAAATAATGTTTTGTGTGTTACAAATCACTGTGCTCCAATTCGTAAGACAGTAGAATACAGTGTAACTGCACGCTGACTATTTGCGTGTCCATTTATCTTTAGAAGACTCTTGGATGCAGAATGTAAGTCGGAACTGTGATAGCAAATAAATTAAGTTGTATGAATGGACGTGTGAAGTTACAGGGATTCTGATTTAGCTATAAGAGTTAGAAACAGAGGGAGTATCCAATTCAGAGATAGAGAAAGCAAAAGTCGAGGAGATCAGTGCAGGCTGACACTCCAACGCAGTGCTGATAAAGTCTGTTTGGATCCTGTGGCACTATTTGGAAAAAGCAGAGTTTCTTCTGGCCAACACTCCAGGACTCCTCCAAATCAATTGGTCATTCAGCTCACAGCGGTTTAAGCGCTCTGAGACGCTATCCTGCGTGGAGGGTGCTATGTAAGTGCAAGTTGTTGTTGAGATCGGAAAAAGTCGGCAAGGTGGAGAAAAAGTCAATGGGGAAAAGAAAAAAATCAGTGCAAAAGAAAAAAAAAGAAAGTCAATTATTTTGTGTGATGCCCAATTATTTCTACTGATTCCTTAAACACAATGAACCCGGTCCCAATTAGTGCCGATAATTGGATCTCCAAAGTACTTCAAACCGAGAAGGAGAATCATCCAGCACAACTTGACGTGTCAGATTGGTTTCAATTCACACTCAAAAAAAAAGATCAAATAATTTTTATGTAATCAGCAGCCACCGAATGAAATTGACCTCAAAGAGTTGCAAGCACGGCAACCACTCTAAGAAATGAAATGTTAACACAGCATAATTCTATTCTTGATGAATCACCTCTTGTTAATTTCCTTAAATGAGTGAATTAAAAGTGCCATTGATCAGATGGGGCAACTAAATCAATCTGAGCAATAAACTCTGCGTCAGCCTTGAGGACATGAACTTGACCCCGAATCACATTCTTGAATTTACTTTTTTACGCAACCATTTCTGTTGAGCTGTGGAAATTTTTTTACAGTGACAGCCTGTTTATCTTTCTTCTCTCAAGAAGCCCTCTTAAAGCCCTCAATGTTGGGAGCCTCACAGGTTGCACTTGGTAGAGCAAGAACACCCTCCAACAACAACAACAACAACAAATTACATTTGTATAGAGCCTTTCAATTCCTGCCGTAGGCACAGAGTCGTGAATGTCTGGGCTTGCTCAGAGTGCAGGCTGACACTCCGCCGCGGTGCCGATAAAGCCTGTTCGGATGCCGTGGACTATTTAATAATAATAATAATAATCCTTGCATTTGATATAGCGCTTTTCACGTCGGGAGGACGTCCCAAAGCGCTTCACAGAATAGACTGTAAAGTGAATTGACTGTATATTTGTGGGCGAACGCGGCAGCCAATTGCGCACAGCAATGTCCCACAAACAGTCGTAGATTGAAAATGACCAATTTATTATTGTTTTTGGATTTTTGGAGGGATTATTATTAGGCTCTGTGTGGAGTAAGGAAACTTGCCCAAGGTTTCGCCCTGTCTGGAATTGAACTCAGGTCTCTCACTTGCAAAGCGAGTGCTCTAACCACTGAGCTACAGGACTCCACAAAGAGAAGAATTTCTTCTGGCCAACACTCCGAAACCCCTCCAAATTAATTGGTTCATTCATCTCACAGTGATTTGTTTTCGTAGGTAACGTGCATCCATTTTGCATGGTGCAAGGTCACACAGTCACTATAAACGGCAGCAATCGCTGTCGTTTGGGCCCACAAAACAGTCACTTCACTTTACAGTATAGTCTGCGAAGCGCTTTGAGACGCCTCGGAGGCGTGATAAGGCGCTGTATCAAATGGAAGGATTATTATATTACAAACTGCGAAGTTAATGGCAAAGATGATTTTGAAACGTTACAATAGGCAAGTGTAGGAATTTGAAACTACGGGAGTGTGTGTGTGCGCGCGAGAGAGAATAATTTTTGGTGTCTCCAAAAATTTGAAGTCTTTTGTTTCTGATCTAGTTACAATACCAGCTGATTAATGATCCTCCCCACCAACAAGCCCCCCACACCCCCCACCCCTTGCCCTGCTTAACAGAATAGATAGAATTTTAACATGCTACCAAGGCAGACTGGAATGCTCCCACATCCACCAGTCTCTCACACACACACACACACACACCACACATACATACACCACATACACACACTCCCATAGTTTCAAATTCCTATAAATGCCTATTGTAACGTTTCAAAATCGTGTTTGCGATTAACTTCACATTTCCTCCCTATTAATATTTTATGCACTGAGGCAGTCACATGGGGTTGTCAGCTCAGTACCTCTATAAATAAATGTTGCAGGTTCATCACGCTTTGGGAAAATAGAACAAAATGCTGCTAAAGGTCCACTTGTCAAGCATCTTTGGCAATAAAAGACTCCCGTCTCCGAACAGGAAAGGCACTATTATTACCTCACACACTCGCAGCAAATTAAAGGCATCATTGAAGTCATCTATTCACTGTTGTTCATCTTCTGCTCTCCTCTTAGTTGATGTCAAACAACTACTGACCAAACTTTTAAAAACATATATATATATATACACACACACACACAAATACCCTACAGGTCCTTTATATGGATTTCTAATGGAAATTGCAGGAATCTCATCATGTTTCTATGCAGCTTCCATAATTTCAAGATGTCAATCCTCAGATTAAACAGTTAAGAAGAAAGTAGCGTAAAAGGCCGGGATACACCATCATCACGACTGGAAAGCAAATCCCCTTCCCTCCCCCCCCCCGCCCCTTCTTAAAATAACAGTAGAAATGAATGGACTTCCTGTATCCCCTTCCCATCCCCAAAAGAAAAGAGGAGGAGAATGCTGCTCTAGTTATCACTGCTCAGAGCGGGCAACAATCCTTAATAAGATGTCAGAAAGCAACAGTACACCTCTGTCATCACACAACTGGGACCATTGTCTGGTGATGTACAAAGAGTCTGCTGACAGCACTTGATACGGAGGAAGCAGACTTCTTAAACGCAGCAGGTTGTCAACCAGAAACCAGGGTCTCTGTGGTACAGTTTGGCTCCTTATAATATTCCCGATTCTTGCTTGCCATTATTACGTGAAAGCTTTGCGTCTTTAGTTTTTTTTTAAAAAAAGAACAAAAATACAACTTCGCTTTTATTGAATCTGTCCCACTAAACAGCCTCCTGGGCTTCTGTAGAGAAATCCTCTTGGTATAAGCACCCTCCTGGTCATCGCGACTTTAGCCCATCGGTGCACACTGTTGAATTTACACCAGGCAAACATTCCTCCGCCTCCCCCCGCACAATCAAGGCGGCTTCTTTGACAATGGAAAACGGTGCAATCGAGGGTTGTGGGAAAATGTGCCTCTATTTAAGTCAGAGAAATCTGCTCTCCATTTCTTACCAAGTCAACGTCAGTATCTCCTGTGCAGCTGAAGCGCCGTATGTCTACATAATAATAATATTTGCAATCATTTGCATTTGATATTGCGCCTTAGCACGTCGTTGGGACGTCTCAAAGCGCGTCACAGGATACACGGCAAAGTGGAGTGACCGCGTATTTTGTGGGAGAAACGTGGCAGCCAATCGCATACAGCGGTGTCCCACAAACAGTCGGGACACCGGTGGGGAGGGGATGATTAACATGTTGGTTAACTGCATTCAACACCATCATTACACCAGCAAAATTCCTGATCCATTCATAATTGCAAAACACATTCTGCACATATCAACTTGTGCAGGTCTGAGTTATAACACGCTTTAGCTTCTCAAACTTGAGTTACACCAACTATTCAGCTGAGATAAAGCTCATAATGTAGTTCTATAGATTTGAAACCCCATTAAAATAGATTTGAATACTTACGCATTCATTGAAGAAAAGATTAATGGCAATGAGTGACCCCCCAAAAAGAATAAAACGAATAATAAGTGTGATTGTTCCGACAACATTGGTCACGATCCTTATGTTAACAAGAGCAATCTTTCCCCTTCTCCCAAACAATCTACAACAGTGTGAAGACTACAGCACATTGAGCATTAGTCTAGGAGACAATTTAAACTTGTTCAAACATTCTTTCACAGTAATTTAACTTCAGGGAATCAGTTCATTCAAAGCTGAATGCAAATAATTTCATCCTAAAAAAAAGTTTTTCACAAAAAGTTTTATCAAGACAAATTCAGCATCACCTTAGCGCATTTTGAAGTTAACTGTATCACTGGTGAGAATGAAAGGGTGTGGGGGAAGAAAGATAGCCAAGACTTAGTTTCAATCAATTAAAGTACCCAGTTTTAATTAATAAAACATCTGCAATTTCTCAAAGGACTAAAGACAAGATATATGGAATGAAAAGATAAATGGGGATATACAACAACCAACAGAGCTGTGGGCTGAGGTTTTTGAACAGTAATTTGCTTGCAATTTGTAAATTAACAATAAATATTGATGAGAATGTCACGGCTGTTGAAACAAAGTGCAGTTGATCAATGAGCCCAGGCTTGCTTCATGTCGTTGCAGACCTGCACCTGTTCAATCCTACTGCTATTACCCTTCCAGATGAAGTAATTTCTCCACATTAGCATGACATTTACTTACAAATGCAAAGATTGCACTGAATTAACTAGCATAAACTAGATACACAGATTAATCTGGTAATGCTGCGGAAGAGCTCCCTCCCCCAGTACAACTTATGGTGGCAAATGGCAGAGGGAATTGTCATTTGTGAGAGATGCAGTATTTAAGGGGAATACTATTGTGGGTATCTGATTACAAAACACAGTCACTGTACTTTACAGTATATCCTGTGAAGCACTTTGGGTCATCCTCCCTGCATGTGGTGCTATACCAAATGTAAGGATTAGTATAATCACTGTTTCTGAATGTGGAAAACTCTGTTATCGATGAGCAAAGGCTGTAGTTAATAGCGCTGTATAGGGTAAGAACTACAGCCCCATTGCTAACACAGGCAAGCAGCTACAGAGGCAAGAGCACCAAATTAATCGCGCAAATGAAATACCTCTTCATAGACCCAATCTGCATTAAAGTTGGTTCTTTATTTAGAAGGTTTATTCTGATACCGTACCTATAAATAATAATGTTTGCATTTGATATAGCGCCTTATCAACTTTGAGACGTCTCAAAGCGCTTCACAAGAATATACTGTAAAGTGAACTGACTGTATATTTTACGGGCGAAACGCAGCAGCCAATTACGCACAGCAGCGTCCCACAAACAGCCGCGGATTGAAGAGACCAATTTATTATTTTATTTGTTTGAAAGA